>NC_138770.1:264611403-264970749 GCF_965119305.1 Pelophylax lessonae | reverse complement strand
GGGGGGGTGAGAGAGGGGGTGTGGGAGAGAGGGGGTGTGATAGTGATAGCATGACTATCACACAGGTGTGAGAGAGAGAGAGAGGGAGGGGTGCGTGAGAGAGAGAGGGAGGGGTGAGAGAGAGAGAGGAAGGGTGTGAGAGAGATGGGGGGTGAGAGAGAGGGGGTGGGGGACAGAGAGGGGGGACAGAGAGAGAGGGAGGGTGGACAGAGAGGGAGGGGTGACAGAGGGAGGGAGGGGTGACAGAGGGAGGGAGGGGTGACAGAGGGAGGGAGGGGTGACAGAGGGAGGGAGGGGTGACAGAGGAAGGGAGGTGACAGAGGGAGGGGGGGGTGCAGAAAGAGAGGTGGGCTTGAGAGAGAGAGAAGGGGACACAGAGGGAGGGAAGAGGATACAGTGGGAGAGCAGGCTGAGAGGAGAGTGAGGGGGAGATGAAAGAGACACCTACGTTCTGTCCTTATCTGCAGTCCCTGCTCTGCCCCCCTGTCCTAGTCTTTGTATGATTGTGCCCGGTACCTTCCATGCCAATCTCTGTTCTTGATCCAGGGGTGCTCTCTGCTCTGTTCCTTCCTGCTGCTCCCTCTCAGCTTGTGCCTCCCGACCGTCCTCATCTTCTGGACCGCCTCCTTGACCTCCTGCTCGCCTCTTTGGAGGTCAAGGAGGCAGTAAAGCTCTTCTCTCCCTCCTGGGCTCTCAGGACGGTTAGCCATCCCCAAGGAGGCTTCGGGCTGCCCACTCGCTCGCCATGTGCAGATATATTCCTGCACCCCCACCTCGTCGATATTTGCTGCTGGGCTCCCGCCGCCACCAAACCTGAACTCTCCATAGACTCTCTCGCGTGCCCACAGAGATAGCTCTGCGTGCCATGGGTTCGCCATCACTGGTTTATACTGTACTCTATGCCTGTCTGAAAGCTAAACTCCAACTTTCACTAGAACTGAATGGACTGATCGGTCCCAGCATATATCATACCTCTGTACCATGTTGCTCTATTGTCTGCAGATCCTCTGATCTAGGTTTAGTGTTGGCTTTGTACCATGTGACAGTTTGTATAGTCTGGATGCAGATTAAGGGCCTTCCAGCCACTTCATCCGCTTCATCTCTAGCCTAGAACACACCCCTTTGTAGTCTGAAAATGATGTAACTTCCTTCACAGCTCTGATGGTGGGTGGGCGGGCATGAATATATCCTAATTAGCATTCAGTCCTGCCTACAGGAAGAGTCCCAACCTCCCAAGTCCCACCTCACAGATCCCAGCATCATTCAAAAAAAGAAAAACCCTGCATATAATATACACAGCTTGCTGGGGAAGCTAATTGTTCTGATGATGGGAGGAATGAATAGACAGCCCTGGTACACACAGCACCACATGAAATCACGTGACTTCCAGCATGACTATCACTATCACACAGAAAACACATGCTTTTTATGCAGATTGGCCTGCATTCGGAAACTCGCAGAAGTGAACAAATGGTAACCCAAGCACGACATGCGTTGCCACGTGTTTTTGAAATATACAAAAACATCTTGTGTGCGGGTTGCCACTCGTTTGGAAATGCGCAGATGCAAATGTAGCCTACATGGTAACACGCATGTATTTGCAAATGTGTGCAACCAAACCCCTGTTTTTAACGCATACTGTTAGACAGGTCAATTCGGTTGGTTGCTGGCTGGTTGGTAAGTTGTGACTGGAAATCTCTTCTTTTTTTTGATCTGCGTCCGCCCTTCCAGTGCTCCTTACCATTAAGACCAGTTATAGGTGGAGGCAGTGACTACTTTTTGCATTATCGTTGATATCTATTGAGCCAGGCAACGCACTGACACCTTTGCCGCCATTGTGCGATGTACTGGGTGTTCAGTGTGACCCTGTGCCTTTAAGGAGGGGTGGGCTCCCTCTAGTCACCTGTCCTCCATCTATCCCATTAAATGCATGTGCTCTCATTGTAGAGACTCTTTAAATTGTAGAGTTAGGGACTGCAGATATCAGGGTGCCTTGCCGTGGCCTGCAGCTTACGCATGTATTTGCAAATGTGTGCAACCAAACCCCTGTTTTTAACGCATACTGTTAGACAGGTCAATTCGGTTGGTCGCTGGCTGGTTAGTAAGTTGTGACTGGAAATCTCTTCGTTTTTTATACACGTTATCAAAACACGCTGTGCATTTGGAAGCGCACAGATGCGAACCAATGGGAACGCAAACATGATGAGCGGTGCCCTGCATTTTTGAAAAGCATGGTATGGTGTGCATTTTCTTGTGGGTTGCCATGCATTCAGAAACGCACAGATGCAAAATAAATGTAACGCAAGCATGCTGTGCGTTTTCTCACGTATTTCTGTGCGTTTGGAAATGCGCAAATGTTAACAAAAATGCAACGCGCATTGCCATTTGTTTTTGAAACACATGACAAAGCCATTTTTGAATGCATGGTAAAGCGTGCATTTTTTTTATTGTAGGTTGCTGTGCGCTCAGAAATACGCAGATGCAAACAAATGGTAATACACACGAGCCACACATTGTCACATGTTTTCAAAGCTTTTTCTTGCGAGCTGCCTGCATTTGGAAACGCGCAGATGCAAACAAATGGTAACATAAGTGTGATGCGCGTTGCCGTGTGTTTTTAAAATGTGTGGCAAAGTGCATGTTTTTGTGCAGGTTGCTGTGCATGCGTTGCTATGCGTTTTCTTTGCTGGTTGCATTTGGAAATGTGTAAATGAGAATGCAGCTCAAACGGTAATGCAAACGTCACATACATTGCTGCTCATTTTCAAAACACGTAGCAAAGCTTGCATTTTTTTTTTATTACGGGTTGCAGTGCGTTTGGAAACAGGCAAAACATACCATTAGCAGGGAAGTATTACAAACCATGACACAGAGCAAGGAAATATGAAGTCTGTTATTTAAAAAAAAAAAAAAAAAATAAATTAGCTTTAGAATTACTTTAATTACTGACTAAAGTTCCACTTCCTGCTTCTTCCCTATTCATTGAATGGTGTGTGGGTGGGGATAACACAATTCCATTCCTCCTCCAAACACGACCCACATGAAATTACATGAGTAATCCTTAGACCCCGTCAGGGAACTAGCCGTAGAATAGTCGCTCACAGACCTGGCACATTAGGCAATTCTCTGAATGGCCGCGCCCGCACGCATTTTCGCCATGGCAAACGTGCGCCCGCAATACGTGTGCCTGAATTCGTGCAGGCGTGGCCATATTGAGAATTGGCTAATGTGTCAGGTCTGTGAGCGCTGGCGCACGCAATGGACGTCAGATCTCGGCACCCATAGGCCTTTAAAAGGTGGACAGTGGCTCATGGATATTGCTGACTGGTTTTCAGCTTCCTGTTCCTGCGTTTGCTGCTGCTTCTGATCACCTGTTTACTCGGCTTGCTCTTGGATTCCTCTTGTCTCTCTCCCAGCTCCGACCTTGGATTGTTCAGGGGTCTTCCCTTGTCTTCTTCCCTGTGTATGCCCCCGGCTTGCCTTACCATGACACTGTTATCTGATCTGCTGACCACTGGCTTACTGATCTCTGCTTCCGTCTCCGACTACGCCTTCTGCTGCGATCTGCCTTGGTGCCCCATCTGCTGTACCCATCCTGCAGTACCTACCTTCAGTACTTGCCTGTTGATCCTGCCTGCTGCACTCTCCATTACAACCTGCTTACAGGCATGTGCAGTCTGTACCATCCTCAGTGCTCCTGGGTCCTAATGCTGACATCCTCTGGTGTCCACCTGCAGAGAGATCTCCCTACCACCAACCCTCATCAGGTGGCAATCCCTGCTACTTTGGGCTTCGTGCTTCCTGTTACCACCTTTAGGGACACCAAGCATTCAGCCGCAAAGAGAGCCCTCTCAGCATTTTCGCTTCAGGACCAGCAACGTGACAGACCCGCAAACATCAACTCCCACAGCTGCTTCAAGCGACTCCAATGGCCTGCCCTGAAACTACAGAGGCTCAAAGCATGATGGGGCATGTAGTATCAGGACTGGCAAAGGAAGGAAACAGGAAGTCAGAGAATTCTGAAATTCAGGCAGAAGGAGGAGTGACATCCCAGATACAGAAACCTGCTGTATTCAGCTAAAGATGGTAAGTTACACACAAACACAGATACTGGGGTTGGGATTCATTTACATGCAAAATGCATCTGTTGTTTTGGGGAGGAAAAGCTGTAGTTCTGCTTAAACTGTTAGTGGGGAAAACTTGTGCACCCAGATTGGGCGAGGTGGGGGATTGGCAGCAGAGCTATGATCTTGTGCTTAGTATAAATTTCAGAGCTGTCTATGCACAGCCTTACTCTGACAACGTTGAAAGTAGCAGTCCTTTTTTTGACACATATTGTTGACATTGCCAGACACCACAAAGAGGTTGCTGGGGGGCTGTCATGACTATTGGAGCTAAAAAGGAATCATATGGGCCCATACATATTATTTTATACATGTATCTCCCTTCTAGATTGTAAGCTCTAACGAGCAAGGCCCTCTAATTTCTCCTGTATTGAATTGTATTGTCACTGTATTGTCTTCCCTCACATTGTAAAGCTCTGCGCAAACTGTTGGCACTATATAAATCCTGTATAATAATAATTGTTATATTGGTCAGCCTAGCAGCCATTTTGTCATGAGGTGAATGTAAGTTCATTGTCCTTGGGTAAGGTTTTTTACAGATAATTTTAAAGTCTCAGCACAGACTTTCTCAAGCAATAAATTAAAGAGGCCCCTTGACATCACACCAAGATAAGTTCTAGCCATGCTGGTGCCAAGTTGGGTGCTAATGAGGGTGATGTTATTCTTGTCTGTCTGAGTTTTAACAATGAACAAAAGATCAGAATATTTTTTTTTTAGGGCTCATTTAAAAATATGCTTGAGGAAACACCTCTGCACATTTCAGCGCCGTGCACCTCAGCTATGCTCTCCACACCCTGACTGGCAGATAGTAGAATTATATTTAAATGATCACCCTTTTATGTCCCACATCTACTGCCCGCATGGTCTCCGGTGGGGTAATGGTTTGGTTCCGTCCCATCGGCTTCTGAACCGGACACGTTCACTGCCGCCATGTATTAGCGCTGCCCCAGCACAGATGGTCCAACTGCGGTATATATGCATCTACTCCTGATGAATGGGCATACTATGACCCATGAAACGCGTAGAGTTCTAACGATGCTTTTTACCCCTGTACCCATCATTTTTTATTGTTACAATGGCATACGAAATCTCTATATCTGAGTCGTGATGTTACTTTTATAAATTACGCTATGAACTTTTATTATTATATGACATGACTACCATGCATTGTTTGTGGTCCAGAATTTACGTATTTCTCTGTATCACCGTTATAGTGACATTTACCTGTGATCAATGTACTTTTTTACTATACGACATGACTACTATGTATTGTTTATGGATCAGAATATACGTAATTTTCTGCAACATTGCTACAGTGATATTTGTGTTACATTTTCAATTAAATATATATTTTACAACTTAAACGACTCATGTGTGCACCTCACATAAAGTCCCACAGGGCAACCCTTCTCTTTTTGTTATATGCTTGAGGAAACATTATTATTATTTGTCGTAATTGAATTAGCAACAATATATTATGTCATTGTATTATGTGAAGCATATACATAGGCCTACTAAATTGAATACGTTCTAGGAACGTATATGTATACCATGGTTTTCTTTTTGTGTAAAGAGCTAAGTACTAATTCCACTTAAATTGCTTCACTTATAAAGGAATGTTTATTGAAGTGGTCTTTAAAATCTTATCTAGGTTATATAAATCCTACAAGCTAGACACTATTCTTGACAGAAAAGTGACATAAAGGTATACTTTCATGAGATTTAAGTTTATTTCCAAGGCTTAGGTCAGAAGGTTATCTTTGAGAAAATAGTTGAATGAAAGTCAATCTTCCAAACTTTTATACAGGCAAAGAGTGCCCCCTCTTTGGGTGATAGTCAGATGAGGTATTTATATTATATACCCCTATCTGACGTGTTTTCACATGGAAAATAAAATCCACGCCCACATTCACATTGGATAAATGTTTAGTGTGAGTAAGAGACAGGGGAGAACTGAAAAGATCAAGGAGAAAGAATTGGACAGACCATGAAGGGAGTAAGGTGCTCTGATGATATTCTGACATGTTTCTGATGGGAAACATTTGAAGCTGAGGAGGCTAGTCAAACGTGACATCCCAGGCAACAGAAATAAGTTTGTTTGGTAAAGTATACATTTCTATTTTTCCTATAGGCAATTTGCTTGCCCTATACATCTGACTGAACCATTGTTATCCTTTAACCACTTAAGCCCCGGAAGATTTTACCCCCATTCCGACCAGGGGGTATTTTGCGATTCGGCACTGCGTGAATTTAACGCACAATTGCGCGGTCGTGCGACGCTGTACCTAAACGAATTTGACGTCCTTTTTTTCCCACAAACAGAGCTTTCTTTTGGTGGTATTTGATCACCTGTGCGATTTTTTGATCACGCGCTATAAACAAAAAAAGAGCGTCAATTTTGCAAAAATAGCAATATTTTTCACATTTTTTTATATGAAATTCCCCCAAAAAAAAATGTAAAAATCAAAATTTTTAAAAATTTTCGGCCAATTTATTTTATGCTACCTATGTTTGGTAAAAAAAAAAAATCGCAAAAAGCGTATTTTGATTGGTTTGCGCAAAAGTTATCGCGTTTACTAACAAAGGGAAAGATTTTTGTCATTTTTGTTGTTTTTTTTTTTAACGCGTAATGGCGGCGATCTGCGATTTTTTTTGCGGTACTGCGACATTGCGGCGGACAGATCGGACCCTTGACTGACATTTTTGACACTTTTGGGGTTACCAGTGACATTTCTACAGTAATCAGTGCTATATATATGCACTGTTACTGTAAAAATACACTGGTAGTGAAGGGGTTAACTTTATTTGGAAGGGAGGGGCTGTGTGTGTCCCTAGGGGCGTGGTTTCTACTGTGATTGGCTGTGGCTCTAGCTGTAAAGACACTGATCAACGGATCTACATACCAGATCCGTTTTATCAGTGTCTTTGCAGCGAAGAGAATGACAGGCAGTTTGTTTACACAAGCTGCCTGACATTCTCCCTCTCCCCCGCCGATCGCCGAGTGACCGGCGGACATCGGGTCCGCTGGTCACACGCGCGGGGGGGTCCGTGACCACGCGGGAGCGGGAGCGCGCCCCGGGGGGCGCGCGCTCGCTCCCTAGACCCTCACAAGCAAGCAACGTAGCCCTACGTTAGTTTGCCTGTGAGGGGCTGACCGCCGACGTAGATAGTCGTGCGGCGGTCGGCAAGTGGTTAAAGCATCAAGATTTGAATTTAGATTATTCAAACTGCAGTATGACTGGTCTAATTTTTTTTATCTTGGGAATTTTAGGCTGATTTAGCACATAGTAAATGGGGCAGTTATGATGTGTTCTTAAAAATAGATTAACTTAATAGAAGTTTATTTTACCAAAAACTATTTGAACTTCTAGCAAGTCTTGGTGCATGGTGTAACAATTTTTGTCCATGCATATTCTTTAAATATTGAGTTGTGAACATCTGTTGGCTGAGAGAAGTCACGTGTCAAATCTGTTAGATTTTGTTTCCATCTTTTGTGAGCTCATGGAAAGCTATTTATCACCTTCCAGAAGTTATCGGTTTTGGTTACCTTGATATTCTATATTAATATCTTTTGATTGCATTTCTCACATTACCTGTGTGAAACATGTTATTGAATATTGTTCCACACATGTTATTGAGTATTGTTCCTCATTTTGTATTTATCACCAGTTATATTTTTGACATTTTTTTGCACTAATTTTATTAAATAAATATATATATTTTTGCACAAAATTGTATTCCTCTTATCTTCAGGCTAGTGCCACTAAAACAATCAAACATTTTTGTTGATTTATGGAAATAAGTTGAGAATCTCCTTACTTATAGATCCTTGTTTATTTGCATAAACATAGACACAGTTTTTCAGAGCAGTATAAACATTCTGACAGGGCTAATCAAAATTTTGCTATTAGGCCCTAACTAACAGGTAACTACACCCCTGCCAGGCCCTAATGGCCTACTGCGGAGTTTATGTAAACGCTAAACCAACTTCCTAACACCCTGTGAAGTGCTAATTTTTAATGAGGAGTCCATGTTTAAAGTAAAAATAAAACAAGGTAAAAGACCCCAGGCTCTTCCAAATGGCCCATTTTAACCAATTTTACTAAAAGTAGATAGATGCAAAAATTCTTGCCGAAATCCCTGCATCTTTATTCAATTTATGTGAAATAATGACATTAATACATAGTTCAATCAGGTTTGAAAAAAAAAAAAAAAAAAAGATATCCTGTATGCCTTTAGTGCAACCAAAAGATACATTAAAAACCTTGCATCCGCTTAACTGAAGAATCACAATTAGCCAAGAGTAAGGCCAAAAAAAATTAAAAATAACGCATGATCCCATTTTTGTATATTTGTGCCTGATTCCCACAGGCTATTGAATATTTCTATTATCAATATTTTACAGGGTCATTTCTTACAAATGTTCTTAATAGCCAGTTATATTTTTAGGGTCCTTTCACACAGGCAGTTTGCTCAGGAGACTCCGCTTTGCTCAGCAGGGGGGGGGGGGGTGGTTTCGCTCCGCTGATCCCTGCTGAGCAGGGGGATGACAGGTCTGTCTCCGCTCATCATGCAGAGCGGAGACGGACAGAGCCCTGCTCTCCCCTATGGGGAAATTAGGTGAAAACGGACCGCCTGCCCTGTTCGTTTTCACCTGATCTTATCTAATCCTCCAGACAGATGGAAAACAGGGTTACCCTCCGTCTGGATTTGGCAGACGAGATATGATAGGATCGGATCAGATAGTGGCGGGTGTCAGCGGACATGTCACCGCTGACATCCGTCGCTTCATAGGGGTGAATGGAGAGTCCAATCAGGTCCGCCTGAAAAACTGACAGGCGGACCTGATCGGACAGCTGTGTGAAAGGATCCTTAGTGTTTAGAAACATTGCTGGCCCTGAATCAGTCTACAAAGGGTAGGTCTAGCTCCTGTGGAAGTCTATCCTACATTTTCCCAGCTACTACTGTAATGAAGCCCTTTCATATGTGGAGGATGAATATTTCCCTCCAGCCACAAACAGTGCTCCCTGTATACCTATTATTTTAGAATAGGGATAGGTGATAACCTCTGTGGGGTTAGTATTGCTGCCTTTTTCGCGATAGGAAAATTCATCCTCTATATTTGCCCTGCCAACAATTGTCATGGCGACAGAAAGTGATGGGACGTTTTAGAGGTGTCACCAGGAGATAAGATGAGGGTAATGGAGAAACCTATTCCTGTGACAACTGTTGAAGAGGTGAATTCTGATTTGCAGAGATTTCTCCTCACTTCCTTTGGTATCTCAAGGACATGAAGTTAAAGAAAAATCTCCATAAATGGGACAGAGGCCATGAAAAAAATAAATGGACAGTGGTTTTAACCCTTTATTTCTTTAGCTGAAACTAAGTATATACAGTACTTTGCTATGTATATACTTTAAGGTCACTGGAGCTCTATACCACATATATTAACTGCATGATATATATTATACCAAGTATATTACATACAGCATACATTTATTTATTCAAGGTGATCACAACCCCCCCCCCCCCCCCAATTACCTCTTCTCAAGAAGATGAGATTCAGTGCAGTTAATCTTTCCTCAAAGCCAAGGTCCTCCATGCTACCTATTAATTTATTTACCCTTCTCTGCACTCATTCTAGTTTCGCAATATCCTTTTGGAGAACTGATGCCCAAAACCCAAGAACAAAACATGTAATACACTGCAGCTTACCAGTCTTTACATGTGGTAACTGCATTCATTTAAATTTTTTAGCAAGTACAGAAAATATCTGTTGATCTAGCCAGAAACACAATGCCTGTATCACTTCAAGTAAACTAAACTGGAAACAAGAACAATGTTATCTTTTTTTTCTGTAAACTACTAATATCCCCATGTAAAGGAGATGAAAAAAGGAAGCCAATTATGAAGAGAACAGAATCCTGTTATTCACAAGATCACAAGTTGAAAAAACCTGAAAAAAGAAAAAGAATGAAGCCCCTTTATCTAAGGACTAGTGAATTGAAATAACTGGATTTTTGTCTTACCGTAAAACCCTTTACTCTGAGGTTCACTGACGGACACAGCTCCATATATTCTTAGACCCTTGGGCTTATACTGCTCTCTCCACAGGAGGACTAGGCAGAAATAATTTTAACTACGCCCCTGGGGCAGTCCCAGGGGGTATACCATAACTTCCTGACATAGGACTTCTGTTTGTAACAAGCAGTGTCAGAGGAATACATAACTCAACCCCAACAGAGGGGCGAGTGCTGTGTCAGTCAGTGAAACTCAGAGAAAAGGATTTTACGGTAAGACAAAAATCCAGTTTTCGCTTTTGATCACTGACGGACACAGCTCCATATCTTCTTAGACCCTTGGGACGTCCCAAAGCAGTGTCAATATGAGGGGTGGGAAAACACATTGTGAATGTGTGTACAGATGACCACATAGCAGCCTTGCACAGCTGAACCACTGACGCCTGATGATGGAAGGCCGAGGAGGCACTATGCGTCCTTGTAGAATGCGCCCTGACAGGGAAAGGAGGAACCTGACCCTTAATGGAATAGGCCTGAACCACCGTCTGCCTGATCATCTAGAAATAGTCACAGTAGACAGGGCCTGCCCCTTACGAGATCCATCCGTAAGGACAAACAAGAAATCGGATTTGTGAAACGACTCAGTCGCCACCAGGTACACCCTGATTGTCCAAACCACATCCAGGGAATGTAGGGCAATTTCTTTAGGATGTTCAGGCTTAGGACACAAAGATGGCAACATAATACCCTAGTTTAAGTGAAACACGGGGACGACCTTAGGAAGGAACACCTGACAGGGTTACAACAACACTTTGTCCCTGTGAACCACCAGGTAAGGTGACCGACAGGACAACGCAGCCAACTCCGAAAACCTACGCGCAGAAGTATTAGCCACCAAAAAGGCCACCTTGTATGACAGAGTGATCAGAGAAATTTCACAAATATTTTCCATAGGTGGTTTCTGAAGTACAGACAGTACCAAATTGATATCCTACGGAGGTACCAGGGATGGTACCGGAGGAGCCAAATGGCGAACCCCCTGCACAAAAGTGTGAACTGAGGAATTTGGCGGTACCCAGACCTAAATGCTGATCTACACCTTGTTGTAGAAACTCCAGCAGGCGGGACACGGAAAAGGCACAAGGAGAAACGCCCCGAGACTCACACCAAGTATCATACGCCCTCCAAACTCGATTATAGATCTTCATTGAAGTAGATTTTCTAGCTTTTAACAGCGTAGGAATCATCAAATCTGATCGCCCTCTGTCCTTCAACACCTGCCTTTCAATAACCATGCCGTTGCGGGATGGAAGATCGGTCCTTGAGACAAGAGATCTTCTCAGAGAGAGAAGGAGCGTCAGCTACCAGCCTTACTAGGCCTGTGTATCAAGACTGATGAGGCCAGACCGGAGCCACCAGAATGACTAGAATCCCCTCCACCTTGATTCTGCGCAGCAGTCACGGCAGAAGTTGTAGTGGAGGAGAAGCGTAAATCAGACGATACTGACCCCTTGGGGCCACCAGAGCATCGGTGGCATCGGCCAGAGGATCCTGAGACCTTGCCACAAACCTCTGAACATTCCGGTTGAAACGAGAGGCCAACAGGTCCACATTGGGGGGTCCCCCACTGGAGACACAGTTGTTGAAACTCTTTCCGGCGAAGAGACCATTCTCCCGACTCCAACATCTGAGGTAGTCCGCCTGCCGATTCTCCACCCCCGGAACCTGCACAGCAGAAGGGCCAGAGCATACCGTTCTGCCCACCTTAGAATGCCGACTACTTCCAGAGCCGCTAGAGCACTTCTTCCTTGATGATTGACATACGCCACAGCCGTGGCATTGTCCAATTGAACCCTTACCGGGCACCCCTGCAGACGATCCGTCTACTGGGACAGACACAGCCTGATCGCCCGAAGCTCCAGGATTCTGATTGGCAGACTGGATTCCTCCGGAGTCCAAACTCCTTGAGCGGAGTCTGTGCTCAAGACACCTCCCCACCCGGACAGACTAGCATCCGTGGAAACCACTGTCTAATACAGGGGGAGAAAGGACTTCACTTGCTTAAGCGCCAGGGAACAGAGCCACCAAATCAGAGATCCCTCGCACCCTGGCTCAACAGAATCAGATTGTCCAGTGATTGAGAAGTCTTGTCCCACTTGGCAAGAATTTCCTTCTGCAGAGGCCTGGTATGAAACTGAGAAAATTGAACCACCTCGAAGGTAGAGACCATCAAACACAGCACTTGCATGCAAGTCATGAGAGATGACCGACAGTTGGACAATAGGTGCTGGATCGCATCCTGCAACTTCAGCAGTTTGGTCACCAAAAGAAACACCCGGGCTGAGGTTGAGTCCAGAGTCCAGCCCAGGTAGTCCAGTTTGGTGGACGGAGTCAGAGCAGATTTTTGAAAATTCAGTGTCCAGCCGAACTCTTTGCAGAGTTCGTACCGTGATGTTCAGATCGACCTCTAGAGTAGACGAAGACTCTGCTCGCAGAAGGAGGTCGTCGAGATACTCCAGTACCGCATTCACCCTCTGCCTGAGCAAGGCCAACACCGGGGCCAACACTTTTGTGAACAATCGCAGAGCTGAGGCGAGACCAAAGGGTAATTCCACAAATTGATAATGCTCCTCTCTCAGGTCGCTGATGCCCGACATAAATATCCTTGATATCGATAGAGGCCAGAAAATTCCCTTGATTAAGGGATGCTACTACCGTGTGAATGGACTCCATCTGAAATTTCTGAACCCGCACAAAGCAGTTCAGAGCCTTGAGGTCAGAGATCGGGCGGACTTTGCCTTCCTTCCTGGGAACAGTAAACAGATTTGAATAAAATCCCTGAAAACGTTCCAACTCTGGAACTAGCACAATTACTCCCTGTAATAACAGATTCTGCACCGCCCCATAAAGACCTTGCAGCCCATCTGGGGACAGCCGCAATTTGGAAGGGAAGAACCTTGCCGGAGGGAAGGACCGAAACTCGATCTTGTAACAAGACCAAATCAACTCGTGGACCAATTTGCCTTGAATGACCGAGGTCCACAGGCCTGGAAAGAAACAAAGACGTCCCCCCACCCCAGACACGGGTGAGAGCGCCCTTTAATGCAGAGGAAGGCTTGTCTGCGGGACCAGCTTTTGAATTACCAATCCAAGGTCTTTTGGAGCCTCCCACAAGGTATGGGTGGATCTTAATTCCTTGTCCTTCGATCCAGCCAGACGAAAGGGCTGCTTGTGAGCAGAGAAAAAAGGACCATGTTTACAATGAGGCTCCTTGTTCTTAGCAGGATGCGGAAGCAGAGTACTCTTACCTCCAAGTAAGACCTTTAATAATCTCTTCCATAGAAGCACTGAACAAACGAGCTCCTGCAGATCAGTCGGCACCTTTTTGGAAGCCTGGTCCGACGACGAGTACTTCAACCAAATCATGCGGTGAAGGCTCCCCGTAGTCACACACACACACACTACAAGCCAAAGGGGTCGCATCCAGGGATGCATCACAGATGTACCCCTCCCAGTATCAACTGATTCGCCAGCTCAGGAGAATGTTGACCCCTTCCAGATCCTGGCGTAAAAATGTTGTCCATTCCATTAAGGCCTGGGAGACCAAGGTGATAAACACCGGCCTCAAAATTGAGCCCGCCACGGTAAAAAGATGACAGACCAAAGCCTCAGCTCTCTTGTCCACAGGGCCCTCAAAAAAATGGGGAATCTTCCACCAGAAGAAGTGTGGCTTTAATCTGGAAACCTGAGAGTTCACCGTCGGTGGAACCATCAGCTTCTTCAGAAGAGACTCCCCTCAAAGGGATACCTCCTAGCAAAACGGTTAGGCATTTCAACCATGCGTTTTAGGGATCCCCACTGATTAGAGACAGTCTCGTCGAAATAGGCAGGAAAGGGGAACACCTTAGTCACCTTGGAAGGTCTACGAGTGCAAAAATTGCACTGGTGCAACCGACACAGCATTAGCTGTGTCCTCCAATTTTAAAGTTTCCCACATGGATACAATCAGTGCCTCCACAAGTGCCTTTTTATGTGTGGCCGCAGTGGAAGAGGAATCATCCTCACTATCCGAGCACTTAGGGTGCGTGGACACAGACCCAGTGGGTTGACTCACGTCCGCGGCGGCCAAATCCACCTCAGACTCTGAGGAGGCAGAGGATACAGGTGATGGCAGGGGCGCTTCTTGCTAGGCCGCTTTTATAGAGCCATATCAACTTTTGACACGAGTGACTGTAGGACTACCGTCATGGCCGCCAGGGCAGACTAAAACCCAAAGGGTCCCGCAGCTTCTGAAAGTGGGTCAGGTGGTGATACCTGCTCCAGGGACTCCATGTTTAATCCAGAGGCCGCCCTAATATGCAAAAAAAAAAAAAAAAAGTTTTTTTTTGTCAAAACCCCCTCACACCGCTACCGCTGTGTTTCTGAAAGTCCGAGTGCACCAGCGGCATTGATATAGCAGAAGAGGGAGCTGTATACCCACAGGGACTCACAACCACCTATTAGAGCAGGATACAGAGCGCCCAGCTGCTTGCCATGTGACGATCAGAGAAAAAGAAAAGAAAAGGAAAAAAGTTCTATTTAAAAAAAATTTGCCAGGACCAAAGATCCCGGCCAGGAACTAGGTCCTTACTCCTGACTAGGTAGAAAAAAAACTAAGTGGCTGTAGCAGAGGGAGGGAGTCTACCCCCTGGGACTGCCAATGGGTGTAGCCAAAATTATTTTCTGCCTAGTGTCCTACTCCTATAGGGGGCAGTATAACCCAATGAGCGAAAGAGAAATATAACATTTTTGTTTTTAAATTTTGATACACTTGGATACAAGATTTTGGAACTAGTGCCTGGAGTTCTACTTCAAAACTAAGAATGCAAGCATATGCCATGTTACAGTATATTCCCTGAAGTTGAGAAGACAAATGACTAACTTTAGGAGCTGCTTACCTCATCGTCATTGACCAATTCTTTTTTGACAACTTTCATTGCATAGATGCGTTCGGTCTTCTTTAACCTCACCAGCAGTACTTTGGCATAGCTACCTCTTCCAATAACTCTGAGTAAGTCGAAATCCTGTAGACCCAGGCTGGAGGGGGGTTTACCACTCTCCCGGCTGTTCCTAGCCTGCAGAGATATCACGTTCAAAAGGAACAGATGAAAGGTGCCATCATTTCATTTTACAGCAGCATTTTGTAGCTATTGACATTGTGTTCAGCAGCAAGACAAGGAGAGGGTGACTCAGGAACAATGCTTTTCATGAAAGAACACTGCTTAAAGAGGAAAGCTTTCCAGCAATTCACCACACAGAATGCATTATTGTAAGAAAAGAGATATCCATGTCTGAAGCTCAAAAGAAGAACCGTGAAATTTCTGTGTTCATACAATGAAGGAAATACATTTAATTTATTGCTTTGAAGGTATAGACACATCTAGTGCCAGAAGAGTTTGAAAAGGAGAACATACTCATGATAACAAGAACATTTGTGAAACTGCCACCCATAGCAACCAATATGGTTTGAGTTCAAATTAAAGAAGGAATCTGATTGGTTGGTTGGTATAGTTGATAGGTCCACCTTTGCTCCAGTTTTCACATATCAATCAAATTGACCACTTCTATGCATGTACTGTATCTCCGAAAAACGAAGTGGCTTTCCGTCTAACAACTACGCTCTTCATTAATAAATGTATGTTGGGTAAACAGCTCCAATGATGGAAATCCTACTTTGACAAACTCTACATTTAATGAGAAAAGTGTAGCCAAGACATTGGCATTGAGCATCAGACTTATGTTAATTGACACAGCCACTTATGCTGTGGGTTCTAAAGATGAGGGAAACATTTTTTCATTTAGAGGAGACTATTCAAAGCAGACACAGTCCCTGAAGTCATGGTCATGTGAGCCTTTGATCTATACTGAAAGGGGTTGGGAGAATCGCACTCAGTAAAAACTAAAATTATCTACAGCTTTATCTTAACAATAATCCCAGCCTTTAGCAGAGCAGTGTGATTATTACATAAAGTAATGTTTTTAGGAACATAAATTGAATAAAATCAAGGATATATGTGTAGCTAGGAGTAAAATGAGATTGATCTGCAGTGAAACATGCCCAATATCAACTTAAGGTGGTTGTAAACACCTGAAATTAACAAATCATATTATATGGTGTGTATTTGCCTCAGTCCATAGCACTTAGTTTAGTTTCTGAACACGCTCTCCTTCCCCTGCAATCTAGCGAATCAATTTTTCACAGTAATTTGTGAATATCTAGCGAACCACTTCTGGCAGTATTCCACTGACATTAGGCAATCCAAAGTGAAGCTCCCCAGCATACAGGAGTTGATAGACCCAGATACGCAGGTTCCCAGCAAGGCTGTGTAAAAAAGGAGATGTGTCCATTTCCCCCCCCCTCCTCGCACTCAGATGTCAGGTTACACACTGCTCTGGGGAGTGTGAAATGTGATTCCCACCTCCTGGAAGCTGAATAATACCATCTAATATGTGTACTTTGGAAGGCTCTGGAGGATAGATGGTTGCAGATAAAGGGGTGCAGCAAATGTGGGAGGATTTGCTTCAACAACACCTAAAGCTAAAGAATCACCTAAAGCTAGTCACCCTAGTGGGCTAATGTAAGGGTTTATTACCACTTCAAAGCTGGGATAGGCTGGAGACTCGGAACAGATGACAATATGACAACCAGGTGGAGATAAGTTAGAAACTGGTAAAGTGGTGTTAAAATCCTCACTATTGGTCCTGGTGACTACCTTCTCGATATAGAAAAGGAGAAGAAATCCAACATTTTAAAATTGTCACAGGAACAGAGTTAACATTTTCCAGGGACACCTGTACTGGTGACAACTGTCTCTCCTTTGCTTTGGAGAGATTTCCTTTAGCTTTCTGATCTTTTGAGATTTACAGTGGTGTGCAAAAGTTTTAGGCAAGTGTAAAAAAATAATGTAAATTAAGAATGTTTTTAGAAATCGTGTTATTAGTTTTAATTTGTCAAGTAATAAAATGGAAAGTAAATGAACAGAAGAGAAATCCAAATCAAATCAATATTTGGTGCAGGCACTCATTATTGTACCACTCTCCAGCCCTTTGTGAGCAAACTGCCTTTTGCTACAGCCAAACTATTTCAAATTTTGAATCATCAGTTCAGAGCACCTGCTGCCATTTTTCTGCACCCAAGTTCCTATGTTTTCATGCATAGCACATAGAAACAAGGCCAAGCCACTCAATTATGAACAAAAATATATTAACTTGGGAGCAGAAAAATGGCAGCAGATACTCTGGACTGATGAGTCAAAATTTGTGTTCGTCAAAGGGTCGGTACAATAATGAGTGTCTGCGGAAGCATGATGGAGGTTCCTTGCAAGTTTGGGGCTGCATTTCTGAAAATGGAGCTGGAGATTTGGTCAGGATCAATGGTGTCCTCAAAGCTGAGAAATACAAGCAGGTACATATTCATCATGCCATATCATCAGGGAGGCGTGTTATTGGCCCCAACTTTATCCTACAGCAGGACAATGACCTCAAACTTACAGCCATTGTCATTAAGAACCATCTTCAGCGTAAAGAAGAACAAGGAACCCTGGAAGTTGTGGTTTTGTCCCCACCGAGCCCTGATTTCAACATCAAGCGTGTCTGGGATTGCATGAAGAAACAGAAGGATTTAGGGCAGCCTACATCCACAGAAGATATGCGGATAGTTCTCCCAGATGTTTGGAACTGTCGAGTTCCTTCAAAAACTGTTTGTAAGTGCACCTAGAGGAATTAATGCTGTTTTAAAGGCAAAGGGTGGTCACACCAAATATTGATTTGGATTTCTCTTCTGTTCAGTTACTTTATTTTTTTTTTTTTTTAATTCATTTTGTTAATTGATCAAAATAAACTATTATCACTTCTATTTCTGAAAGCATTCTTAATTTACAGAATTTTATTCACACCTGCCTATGACTTCTGCACAGTACTGTGCATATATTTTAACTTAAAGCTTGTGAACAGAAATTATAGACAATCCAAAAAAAAGAATATATTGTTCAGTTATGGGTTTATCATGCCCAAATAGTAGCAATAGATGAAATAAATACTGTGTTCATAACAGCTGTTTTCTCTAACACTTTTATTGATATATATTTCAGACTGCTATTACTACTGTGGATATATTATATATATATATATATATATATATATATATAGATTAACAATAGGTATATCAACAACTTTGTATGATGTTAGGATCGATTGTTTAACAAACTTTGACTTGTGGCCAAGAATAAAGAAAGAAATGAAGAAAAAAAAAAAGTACCGCATCCATCATCCGATAAAAAGATCTGCTCATGACAAAATTAAATAAGAAAGACCATTGCACTGGGGCTAGGCTATATCAGCAGGTAGAAAACAGCAGAGTGCAAGTGCAGAGTGTATGAGCTGTGCCAGGCAACTATGCAAAACTTTTAGTGGATGTAAACCTTATTCATGAAATTTGACCTGGGCACATATATCTGCAGTGTTTTTCTATCTCTCTACAAAGCCCTGAGTGTCGTGGTTTTCTCCTGCTCCTTTCTTCTGTTATCAGCATGATAACTTCTGACAAGTTCTCTGAAAACCGAAATAAAACCAGGCAGAAATTTGTGTTGGGGTAGGTGCTATCAATAGATTTGCAGGGAGTTTGTCTATTCACAGCACATTCCTTTCTTCCTTTGCCTATGTGGAGTGTGTGCCTTTCCTCCAATCAGCTGTCTCGCAGTGTATGCCAGGACTACACTCCAAGTGCTGAACAGGAAGAGAAAAATTCTAATGGAATGTGCACTTTCTAAAGAATATAGCAAGCTGAAGGCAGCAGATATAGATGTAAAACTTATGTAGAGAGATTTGTTTATTTGTTTATAGATTTGTGTATTATCTGAGGCTGTTCACTTCACTGGGTATATATATGAGGGTTTACATCCACTTTATGGCGCGTGTTAAGGTATTTATGCTTGATATCATAGTGGGGACTGCTTTCTTCCTTTGGTATAGACATTCACAATAGAGTATCTTCTTCATAGTGTTAGATGGATGTGAGCTAAGCATAGACAAGTGCGTTCCCCTTACTAATGCAGAGAATAAAATGGAGCTAGAAAATAGGTGTATGTTGTCTATAGCAATACAATTTGTGCTATAATTTTTGTATTTTATAATAGAGGGGGTTGTTCTGACAGGTCACTATTGATGGTGCTGACACCTGATATATAACCCTCACTGTCACTTGTTCTTACTCAACATAGCAACATTAAACCTGCTATAACATTTAAAACTTTAACAAATATAAGCATATCTTTTGAAGTGTTTCTGAATGTTCAATTTAGCCACCAGATAAAGCTTCTCCATGAAAACAGAATATATCCCATTTAACAAATGACATGGGATCATAAATGTAACAGCATGGATTAAGGGTCATCACTGTATTACAAAAGCAATTTCTTTTCTTCTTGCAATACAGCAGTGAAAGTGCAATTTCCTTCGCACGGTGTGCCATTAAGGTCTATTTCTACTTTTTCATCTTGAGGTATGTTATAGCACTGCACAAACAACCAAGCTTTAGTCAACCATAAGCCTTAGAAAATAGAAAACTTTGATTAAAAAAAAAGAAAGAAATAAAAAATACACCCGCGGCGCAGATAACCCGCACAATGGAACTAGAAGAACCTATCTTTTAGGTCAATTTACCTCTTTTTCTTCACCATCCTGGTCCATATTATCCTGACTCCTGTGCCGAAAGGGTGGTTCTAAAAAACAGACAGACATTCTACATAAGAACCTTTCATTAGAGAAGTAAATTATATTTGCTGGGAAAACTCATAAAATAAAAAAATAATTCTCTGCTTTAGTTTAAAACTGCATTTACTATTAGGTTGCATAGCTTTAACAGCAACTCAAACTCAAGGTGCACACACTTCCAAACCTAGTTGCACTGGTTTCCCTTGCTGTTCTTACAGAACTGTAGCAGTATGAATGGCTGCCAATCAGCATGACAATATCAAAATGCCTAAAGCTCAACTCCAGCCTTAACTTCAGTCTTGCACAGCTGTGAGCATTATCTAGAGCGGACTACATATGTATGTAAATACAGCCTGCCTAGGAACACTGACCGCTCCAGACTGATATCACCCCATCAAGGCATTATGATATTTGTATAGCTCCTTCCAAGAACCAACCTACAGCTTGCATCACAAATGAGGGTTCTTAAAAGGAGAACTGAGAAAGGGTGCTGAGATGTATTCAAGCTATGTATACCATGTAACGGAGATGTAGGAGACCTAATCCATATACTGTGGAAATGTCCATAACTAACCAGATATTGGAATTATGTTACTAGTACTATATCCTCAATTTAAAAAATGTTATACCATAAGACCCTTTTAGTATGTCTCCTTGGCACCTTAGACACAGAGTTGTTTACTCCCAACACATATATAGCAGTGTTGAGATTTTTAAACATCGCTCTAAAATTAATGCAGGGCAATAGCTGTCGCCCCCATTGCCTACAAGACAACTATGGTTTGAACAAGTTAACTCTGTGTTAACACACAAACAATTGACCTTTTAGATTTGGAATTCTACAAAGAAATTTATAAATATTTGGCAATGTTGATTAGCTCCCGGGACTAGCACCCCCTTAATTAATTCTTCATAGATTACTGCAGGTCTAATATTCCTTCTTGCTAGATGGGACACGCCTAGAGGATATATAGCCCACAAAATCTGGATAGTTGGTTAGGACCTCTGTTTACAAAATGGGTGGCTGTGCTCCTTATTATCTGAAGGCCTTGGTACTGTTGCCTGAATAGGTTTCTAAAGCCCCCCTACACACGCACAGATTGTTGGCCGTAAATTGTCGGCCAACGTCCGATCTGCCGATTGTAGGGTTGTTAGTATGATGCTTCCGACAACCAACTGCAAATTTTCGGCCGAAAAAAATCTGGTGTGCATGCTATAAAATTTTTGTTGGCCAACAAAGAACGGCCGATTGTTCCTCAGTCAGTACAGATTTCGGCAGACAAAAATCAGATGAGCAAGACTGGGCAGTCTCAGAGAAGAAAAAACACACCGAAAGTCAACCATCACATGACATCACTTCTGAAGTTGGTTTTTGTTGGCCAACAAAAGTCCAGTGCAAGTCTAGAGCACATTTCAACCAACAAACAACACTGGACAAAAGACGGCCGATCGGTTGGCCAACAATCTGTGCGTGTGTACGGGGCTTAACCTGCTATTCTGTTTGGCTTTGTTCAATGAAGTAGAATTCTGTATGAATCCCGAGATGACTATGTAACATCCCTTGAACTGTGTGCACGTAAAAATGCTCAATAAAAAAAAATAACCAACTTAAGAAAAAAAAAAAAATAATATATATATATATATATGTGTGTGTGTGTATGGAGGGGGAGCATGCGTGTATTCACAGTCACAGTTTATCACTGAAGATTGGCAAACCGTCGGCATTTTATTAATTAATAGTTTTTCATATGGATTTTATTTCTTTATTTATATTTCCTTTTCTGATGGACTTCATCTAAGTTAGACTTTTTCATAGATTGAGAGATTTTTTTATGCACATTTATAAATGAAATAATTTCATCACACATATTGTCCCTTTTTATGCACTTAGTCACTTTATTGTCAATTTCCTCCTCTGTGTCTACATATTTTTTGTACCAAGCACTTTATTTTGCTGCAATTTTCCACTGTTTTTCCTATAATTATGTGTCAGATATACTTTGTTTATTTATATTTTATTGCACATTAGCACTCTATTTATTGCGTTCTAATTTTCTATTGTTATTTCTATAACTGATATTGGTCGGATTTCAGACTAGAGGTTTCACACACAGTCAGGTCCATAAATATTGGGACATCGACACAATTCTAATCTTTTTGGCTCGGCTCTATATACCACCACATTGGATTTGAAACGAAACAAACAAGATGTGCTTTAACTGCAGACTTCCAGCTTTAATTTGAGGGTATTTACATCCAAATCAGGTGAATGGTGTAGGAATTACAACAGTATGTATATGTGCCTCCCACTTTTTAAGGGACCAAAAGTAATGGGACAGATAAACAATCCTAAATCAAACTTTCACTTTTTAATTAGTTGCAAATCCTTTGCAGTCAAATGAAGTCTGGAATGCATAGACATCACCAGACGCTGGGTTTTATACCTGGTGATGCTCTGCCAGGCCTCTACTGCAACTGTCTTCAGTTCCTGCTTGTTCTTGGTGCATTTTCCCTTCAGTTTTGTCTTCAGCAAGTGAAATGCATGCTCAATCAGATTCAGGTCAGGTGATTGACTTGGACATTGCATAACATTCCACTCCTTTCCCTTAAAAAACTCTTTGGTTGCTTTCGCAGTATGCTTTGGGTCATTGTCCATCTGCACTGTGAAGCGCCGTCCAATGAATTCTGAAGCATTTGGCTGAATATGAGCAAATAATATTGCCCGAAACACTTCAGAATTCATCCTGTTGCTTTTGTCAAAAGTCACATCATCAATAAATACAAGAGAACCAGTTCCATTGGCAGCCATACATGCCCACGCCATGACACTACCACCACCATGCTTCACTGATGAGGTGGTATACTTTGGATCATAAGCAGTTCCTTTCCTTCTCCATACTCTTCTCCTCCTATCACTCTGGTACAAGTTGATCTTGGTCTCATCTGTCCATAGGATGTTGTTCCAGAACTGGGAAGGCTTTTTTAGATGTTGTTTGGCAAACTCTAATCTGGCCTTCCTGTTTTTGAGGCTCACCAATAAATTACATCTTGTGGTGAACCCCTGTATTCACTCTGGCGAAGTCTTCTCTTGATTGTTGACTTTGACACATATACACCTACCTCCTGGAGAGTGTTCTTGATCTGGCCAACTGTTGTGAAGGGTGTTTTCTTCACCAGGAAAATAATTCTTCAGGCATCCACCACAGTTGTTTTCCGTGGTCTTTCGGGTCTTTTTGGTGTTGCTGAGCTCACCGGTGCGTTATTTCTTTTTAAGGATGTTCCAAACAGTTCATTTGGCCACACCTAATGTTTTTGCTATCTCTCTGATGGGTTTGTTTTGTTTTTTTTTTCCAGCCTAATGATGGTTTGCTTCACTGATAGTGACAGATCTTTGGATCTTATATTGAGAGTTGACAGCAACAGATTCCAAATGCAAATAGCACACTTGAAATGAACTCTGGACCTTTCATCTGCTCCTTGTAAATGGGATAATGAGGGAATAACACACACCTGGCCATGGAACAGCTGAGCAGCCAATTGTCCCATTACTTTTGGTTCCTTAAAAAGTGGGAGGCACATATACAGACTGTTGTAATTCCTACACCTTTCACCTGATTTGGATGTAAATACCATCAAATTAAATCTGAAAGTCTGCAGTTAAAACACATCTTGTTTGCTTCATTTCAAACCCATTGTGATGGTGTATAGAGCTCAAAAAGATTAGAATTGTGTCGATGTCCCAATATTTATGGACCTGACTATTTTCACCTATTGCTTTTCCACATTCCATCCTGCCCGCAGGCAGCACCACCAATCCTTCCCTTTATACCTTGCAAACATTAGCCAACCAGGCAACAGGAGCCCACCTGAAAAAAAACAACACACCCTCTAAGAGGATCAGATCCTCTTAAAGAGCAGCCTGCAAAACCTTGTGGCCAAAAGAAGCATCTGCAGATGCCAACACATCCACTTTATAAAACTGTGTAATAGTGTGCACCGACGACCAGGTGGCCGCCTTGCAAACCTGCGTCACCAACGCATGATGAGGGAAAGCCCAGGAGGCACTAAACGCCCTAGTACACAGTGCGCCTTGACAGAAAAAGGAGGAACCTGACCCCCTGATGGAACCATCGTCTGTCTGATCTATCTGGAAATGGTCGCAGAGGAAGCAGACAACCCTTTTCGAGATCCATCTGTGAGCACAAAGAGAGAGTCTGACTTCCTGAAAGACTCTGTAGCTGCCAGGTACACCCTAATTGCCCAGATCACATCCAAGGCAATTTCCTTTGGATGTTTAGGCATGGGACACAGGTAAGGCAACACAATGTCTTCATTTAAATGAAAATCATTGACAACCTTTGGAAGGAACGACGGACAGGAGCGAAGAACCACCTTATCCCTGTGAATCACCAGGTAAGTTGAGCGACAGGATTACGCCGCCAGTTCCGACACCCTAAAAAGTCCACCTTCTGGGACAGCTTAGCAGGGGAATCTCCCGAATATTTTTAAAGGGAGGCTACTGTAGAGCGGAAAGCACCGGATTAAGATCCCAAGGCAGCAACGGAGCCCGCACTAGAGGAACCAAATGTCAGACACACTTAAGAAAGGTACAGAGTAGGGAGGGTGTGACCAAAGGTCGTTGGAAGAAGACCGCCAAAGCCGACACCTGGCCCTTGATGGTGCCGAAGGCCAGTTTCTGTTCAACCCCCCGTTGAAGGAAGGTCAAGATCCGAGCCACTGAGAAGGAGCGAGGAAGAACCCCAAGAGACTCATAGCATGCAATGTACGTCTTCCACGTACGATGGTAGATCTTCCAAGAGGTAGATTTCCTAGCTTTCAACAGTGTAGGAATCACCGACTCAGATAAACCCCTATCCTTCAGCACCTGCCGTTCCAACGCCCAAGCCGTCAAAGCCAGCGACTGTAAAGCAGGATGGAAGATCAGTCCATGGGACAGCAGATCCTTCCTGTGAGGAAGCTTCCAATGAACATCGCACCAGATGGGCGTACCAAGCCCAGCAAGGCCAGTCCAGAGCCACCAAGATGGCCAGAAACCCCATCTGCCTCGATCCTGCGTAGAAGTCTGGGCAGTAGCTTGAGAGGAGGGAAGGCGTAAATCAGCCGATAATGACCCCACGGGACCACCAGCGCATCTGTGGTCTCCGCTAGAGGATCCCTTGACCGAGCCACAAACCTTTGCACCTTTCTCTTGAGCCAAGACGCCAACAGATCCACCTCAGGGGTGCCCCCCCCGGAGACACAGCTGATAAAACACCTCCGGATGAAGGGACCACTACCTTTGATCTAACACCTGCCGACTGAGGTAATCCGCCTGCCAATTTTTCACCCCGGGAAGTTGTACGGCAGAGAGGGCTGGAAGAACTGTTCTACCCACCTTAGAATGCCGGCTAACTCCAGAGCCGCCAGGATCCGGAAGACGATCTGTCCAATGATCCAGACACAGTCTGATCGCTCGGAGTTCTAAGCCATTGATTGGCAGTCTAGACTCTTCCAGCGTCCAGATTCCCTGGGTAGAATGCTTGCTGAGGAAGCCTTCCCAGCCGGACAGGCTGGCATCTGTGGTGACCACTGTCCAATACAAGGGGAGGAAGGATTTTCTCAGCCAGAGAACAAAGCCACCGTATCAGGGATTCCTTCGTGCCCCGACTCAGCTGGTCTAGAGCAGTGGTCCTCAACCCTGGTCCTCAGGGCCCACTAACAGGCCAGGTTTGCAAGATAACTGAAATACATCCCAGGTGATATAATTTGCTGCTCAGTGATTGCAGTACTCTAGTCTGCATCTCCCCAAGGTAATACTTAAAATCTGGCCTGTTAGTGGGCCCTGAGGACCGGAGTTGAGGATCACTGGTCTAGAGACTGCGGAGTGTTTTCCCATTTGGTCAGAATTTCCCTTTGCAGAGACCTCGTATGGAACTGTGCAAACGGAACCACCTCGAAGGTAGACACCATCAGGCCCAGCACCCGCATGCAAGTCCAGGGGGATGACTATATGTTGGGCAGCAGGAGGCAAATTGCCGCCTGTAATTTCTGGAGTTTGTCCAGAGGAAGGAGCACTCTGGCTAAGGCCGAGTCCAGAATCAGGCCCAAATAGTCCAGCTTTGTGGACAGAACCAGAGCAGACTTCTGAAAATTCAGAAACCAGCTGAACTCTTGTAGAGTTCATATTATGATCTCCAGGTTCTCCATCAGAGCAGAGGAAGACTCCGCTCACAGGAGGAGATCGTCCAAGTAGCCCAGTACCACGATCCTCCGTTGGTGTAGCAAAGCCAGCACCAGAGCTAACACTTTTGTGAAGACCTGAGGAGCAGATGCGAGACCAAAGTGTACCGCCACAAATTGATAAAGCTCCTTTCCCAAAGCAAAGCGGAGAAAAACCCTGGGGACTGGCACATATTAACCACCTCCCACCCGGGCCATAGTACATATACGGCCGGGTGGGAGTCTCGTCCTTCTGAATGGACGTTCCGGAACGTCCTTCAGAAAGAGAGAAATCGCGCCGCCGCGGCGCGATCTCGATGTGCCTGTGTCCCTAGGACACAGAGCAACAAGCCTCGGCAGGAGGGCCCTGTGATTGGCCCTCCTGATCACATGACGGCTGTGACCAATCACAGCCGTCATGTAATGTCAATACAGCCGTTGTAACGGCTTCGATCTCTTCTCCTCCTGACAGATCCTGTCAGTGAGGAGAAGAGAAGAGGATCAATTTTGCAGCTGGGGTGATCAGTGAGTATTTCTAATTACTCACTGATCACAGGGGGGGGTCTGTGCTGGTAATCAGATGATTGATTACCAGTGCAGCCCTGGGGGGAGGGGATGCCACTAGAGCCACCAGGGATGCCCACCCATGACCACCAGGGATGCCCACCATGGCCACCAGGGATGGCAAACAGGGATCAGAGAGCCTGCCAGTGGTGCCCCCCCATCAGTGCTGCCCACCAATGCCATCTATCAGTGCTGCCCACCAGTGCCCGTTATTGCCATCTATCAGTGCCGCCCACCAGTGCCCATTATTGCCCACCAGTGCTGCCTATCAGTGCCCACCAGTGCCCCCCATCAGTGCCCCCCATCAGTGCCGCCCATCAGTGCCACCCATCAGTGCCACCCATCAGTGCCCACCAATGCTGCATATCAGTGCTATCTATCAGTGCCCATCAGTGCCGCCCATCAGTGCCACCCATCAGTGCCACCCATCAGTGCCACATATCAGTGCCCATCAGTGCTGCATATCAGTGCTACCTATCAGTGCCCATCAGTGCTGCATATCAGTGCCACCCCATCAGTGTCTCCTCATCAGTGCCTGTCAGTGCGGCGTCATCAGTGCTCATCAGTGCAGGAAAAAACTTATCTATTTACAAAATTTTATAACCTAAACAAAAAACTTTTTTTTTTTTTTCAAACTTTTCGGCCTTTTTTTATTTGTGCACCAAAAAAGAAAAAACCTGGCGGTGATCAAATACCACCAAAGGAAAACTCTATTTGTGGGGAAAAAATGACACAAATTTGGTTTAGGTACAGCGTTGCATGACTGCGCAATTGTCATTCAAATTGCAACAGCGCTAAAAGCTGAAAATTGGTCTGGGAAGGAAGGGGGTTTAAGTGCCCTGTATTGAGGTGGTTAAAATGTGAAGGTAGGCATCCTTGATATCGATAAAGGCAAGGAAATCCCCCTGATGCAGGGATGCCACCGCCATTCAAATGGACTCCATTCTGAACTTCTGTACCTGCACAAAGCAGTTTAGCGTCTTGAGGTCCAGGAATGTACGCACTTTGCCTCCCTTCCTGGGAACTGTGAAGAGGTTTGAGTAGAAACCCTGAAAATGTTCTGAGGTCGGAACCGGGAAAATCATCCCTTGAAGGAACAGGTCTTGTACCGCCCCAAACAAGTCCTGTAAGCCGCCTGGGGACAGGTGCAAGTTGGAAGGAAAAAACCTTGCCGGGGGTTAAGAGCAAAACTCGATCTTGTAGCCGTACAGAATGACTTAGTGGACCCACTTGTCTTGCACCCAGGAAGTCCACTGGTCCGGAAACCAGCATAGACGGCCCCCCACCCCGATACGGATAAGGGCACACCTTCATGCTGAAGGAACCTTGTCCAATGGTCTGGAGAAGCCCGATCTTGGTTTGCCAGACCAGGTTCGTTTGGATCCTCCAAAAGAGGCCCCGAAAAGCTTCAAGCCCTTGTCAGTCGACCCTGAGGGACGAAAAAACTTATGAGCTGAGAAGGAAAGCTCATGTCTACGACTAGGTTCCTTGCCCTTAGTAGCCTGCGGAAGAAAAGTAATCTTTGCCCCTGTGGGTCCCTTAATGATGTCATCCAGGGTAGCTGCAAACAGGCGATCTCCTTGAAAAGGAAGATCAGTCAAGGCCTTTTTTGAAGTCTGATCCGCAGACCATCACATGAGCCAAAAGACATACCCAAGGACCACTACCAAAACAGAGAGACGAGCCATTAGGGGAGCCGGATCCAAAGAGGCATCACAGATAAACTGCAGCCCCTGGACTAGCTAGTTCGCCAGCTTGGAAAAAGACAAGGGGGAGCTGTTCCCCCTCCAGGTCATGGTGTAGGAGCTTAGCCCACTCGGTCAGAGTTTGGGACACTAGGGCAATGGTAAATACCGGCCTCATTGCTGAACCAGCCAGAATGTACATATGCAGGCCACAGTCTCCGCCTTCCGGTCAGCTGGATCCTTAAAGGCCAAGACTCTTCCACCAGAATCATGGTTGCCTTGTTTAATCTGGAAACCGGAGAGTCCACCACCGGTGGCACGGTCCACTTCTTAAGGGACTCCTAAAAGGGGTAACACCTAGTAAAGTGCTTAGGGACCCCACGGGGAAAGCTTTGGTCATACCAAATTTTTAGCGTCAATTCTGTCAAAATAGGTGGGGAAAGGAAACACCTTTGCCGCTTTGGATGACTTGTGAGTGCCAAAGGGCACCTGCGCCTATGTCGCCATTTCAGCTGCGTCCTCCATCTTCAGGGTCTCACGCACAGATACAATCAGTGCATCCACCAGCGCCTCTTCGAGCGCAGTCGCAGACGTGGAGGAATCATCCTCACTATCAGAGGATTCCAGGAGCGTGGTTGCAGACCCAGCAGGGGGATCCACATCCACGGCGGCCGAATCAGATTTAGGATCTGATGATACAGATGAGGCAGGGGAAGGTGGGGGGCGCTTTTTGCTAGCCCGTCGCCCGCAAGCCACCTCCACCCGGCACACAAGGGACTCTAGGACCATCGTCAGTGCATGGATGGATGGATAGTTAGGGCCCAGGGCGTTCCGCAGCCTCAGAGAGGGGATCAGGTAGGGAAACGTGCTCCAAAGACTCCATGAGTCACCAGGGGGATCCCACAAAAAGTGTAAAACACTGCTAAGGGACAACCCCCACGGCGCTGGCAGCACCAACCAGTCACCAGGCACAAAGCAACAAGCGATCCTCAGGAGAGATGGAGAGGACCCCACCAGACTCACCACCCACAGAAACAGGCACCTGCAGTCACCAGGAGAATCTGCACTACACATGCGGCGATCAGGAAGTAAGGGCTCCACTGTCATGGCTGCTGCTATTTCCAATAGCAATCCACAACAAAACGGCCGCCGGGCTACACAAACATGGCCGCCTTGTAAAGAAACACACAAGCTAATGTTAGTAATATTTAGGTAAAATATTTAGGTAAAACTATCTTGGCTGTATTACAGCCACGATAGTTTACAGTTTTTTTTTTTTTTTATATATTTGAAAGTTGCACTTCTGTGAAAAAGCAATATTTAGGTTTGTTTATGAAATTTGGTTTTATTTATAAAGATGTTATATGTCACAACGGCTGAATCTGTGTCTAAGGGTCCTTTCACACGGGGCGGACCGTTTTTTGATCCGCTCCGGCACTTTTTTTTATTTTTTTTACGGACACGGATGACACTTGTGTCCTCCGGTCCGTGTGTCCGTTTATCATCCCATCCGTTTGCGGATGATAAACGGAGATAATGTATGTCAATGGGATTGCTGATGTCAGCGGATGACACTGCTGACATCCGTTTTTGCGTCCGTTCCGTTTTTTTAAACGGAAGAAAAATAGGGTTCTCTTCCGTTCCAAAAAACGGAACTGATCGGAAAGGACGCAAATCGGATGTCAGCGCGGATGACTATCCTTTGACATCCGCAATCCCATTGACATGCATTATGTGGGATGAAAAACGGATATACGGACCGCCCGTGTGAAAGGACCCTTAAATACATGTTCAAACCTTAATACCATAATAACAATAACATGTTGGTATTAGATTTTTACTCGAGGAGTATATAATGAGTTTGGACATTCTAGAGAAATGCCTAAATAATGCATTACAATATAACTAAACCTATTTGTTTTAGTAGACTAAAATGTACTGGAGATTTTAGTTGACTAAAATCCGACAAACTAAAACAACTCAGATGACTAAAACACGATTAAAACTAAAATGGCATTTTAGTCAAAAGACTATGACAAACCAAATCAAAATTTGACGTAAAAATTAACACTAGTGAAAAGCGGATTAAAAATTGATTGGAGAACTAAACTAGTTAAAGGATAATTTCAATTTTTGAAAAAAATAATAAATGCACATTTTTTGCAGGTAAAAAAAAAAAAAAAGTGCATAGCACTGCACCCAAGATGCATGGTCAGGCTCCTGCAGACGTCCGGGGATAACTGTCTGAAAGCACTTCTGATAAGGGCAGACAGTTACTTGAGAGCTGGAAGATCAATAAATTACAACAGCGCTCACCAGCGAAAAAGGATCCCCTGGCCACTGTCACAGTGGGGGGTTAGGGTGCATGCTGAAAATGTTACACCCTAAATATGGGTGCAACGTGTAACATGTTTACAAAGATGAACTTAGCCTTTACGCTTCTCACATAAGGGAGAAGAAGCCCATGAACTTAAGACACTAGAAAAGTGACTCACATAATAGGGCACGGTTATAGGGAGGACCCTTCCTCAACAGTTTGCCATCATCCAATTATCTGAAGGTACTAGCCTATAAACACAGGCTCTAATGCAAATTAAACCCCTTTTTAATGCATACTGTTAGACATGATGATTTGGTTGGTTGCAGGCTGGTCGGCGAGTTGAGCTGGAAAATTACTTTGGTTTTGTTTTACATGTGTTGCCCTTTCATGTGCTCCTTGCTGCAAAGGCCAGTTATAGGATGGGGAAGTGGCCATTTGTTTGTACTGTTGGAATACTGGTAAAGGAACACACTGGACACCTTTGTTGCCCGTGTGCTATATTCTGGGTGTCCAGTGCACCCATGTGCTTTTAAGGAGGGTGGACTACCTCCAGGCTCTCCTGCCCTGTGCCTATCCATTATAATGCATGTGCTTCCACTATGGAAGCTCTCAAAATGTAGAGTTAGGACTCCAGAAAATGCTTGGGTGCTTTAAAGTGGCTCTGCGGCCTGCACATTTATTTGCAAATGTGTGCAAATGAAACCCCTGTTTTTAACCCAAACTCTTAAGACAGCATAATTTGGTTCATTGAGGGCTGGTCGGTGAGTTGAGCTGGAAATTTATCTGGTGTTGTTCTATAAATACTCAGCCCGTGCCCTATACAGCATGATTAAGATAATACATTTATTTTAGTTCCTTAGGCTGGCCACAGAGAAGTTATTTTTTTCTTTTGTTCAACCAGTGGGTTGATTGAAGGAAAATTACTCGATTCCCCCATCCACACATTCGATATAGATGGGGGAATCCCTCCCACTGAGCTATTGTATTCTGACAGTGGGGAGACTTCCCCGCCATCAGAGTACACTGATCAGCACTTCTGGCAATAGCAATAGATATACATTTTTCCAGCAGGCTGGTTGTACACAAGTCAATCGATAGATCGACTTGTATTCAACCAGCCGGCCCACACATGAAGTGGGCGAATTTCGATCCATGTATGGCCAGCTTTACTCCCAACTATAAAGAAAAAATACAGAAAATATTTACAAAACCATTATGCATTGTGAAAATTTTAAGTGCCTAGTCTACTCAAATTACAGCCGTTCATGTTACCTTGCTCCTGATGTTCTGGATGTACAGGTGGTGGATCGATTGGAATGATTGGCTCCTGCAAGCAAAAAACGCAATCTGACATTTTGCAAATATATACTTTCTTCATTTAGACTTAAAGAACAGTAATATTTACCCATACTAACAAGACATTGGCTTATGGTATACTGCATTAATGCAATTACTTTTAGAGTAAATTGTTTATGCACACACTAGAGCTGCACGATTCTGGATAAAATGAGACTCACGATTTTTTGCTTAGAATAAAGATCACGATTGTTGGGGTAACATCCTCTTTTACATTATAAAAAAAAATTGGGCTAAATTTACAGTTTCGTTTTTTTAAATTAATTAAAGTATATTTTTTCTCAAAAAACTGTGTTTGAAAGACTTCTGCGCAAATACAGTGTTACATAAAAGATTGCAACAATCACCATTTTATTCTCTAGGGTCTCTGCTAAAAAATATATATATAACGTTTGGGGGGCTCTAAGTAATTTTCTAAGCAAAAAAATGCAGATTTTTAGCTTGTAAGCAACAAGTGTCTGAAAAAGGCTTAGTATTTAAGAGGTTAAACTGCCCTCACTTACAGACGGAAGTTCATTCCTATGATCTAAAAAAAAAGGAAATGTTACGAAAAATTACAGAATCGAGGACTTGCTTTTTTAAGATTGCGAGGGGTGACGGGGGGTGGGGGGGTGACGGGCGGGGGGGCTGACGGGCGGGGGGGGTGACGGGCGGGGGGGGGTGGGGGGAAATCGAGGTCGGGATTTTTTGAACTAATAATCATGCAGCTTTAGCACACACCCGACTGCGTACAGAAACGTTCAACAGCATAAAAAGATCCAGAAAGCATTTACTGAAACATCTTCACATACAAATAACATGGTTTGTAGCAGTTCCCACTATAACAAATAACTGCTGGATTGACCTACAAATAAACAATTCTCATAGTTGTCTGTGAAAACCTCTTATGAGGGCTAAACAAACAAGGATCCATCAGTGAAATTGGCTAGTGAATATTTTATGAAAGCATCAAGCATAAAATTACCAATAAGCAAAGTATTAGTTTGTAATATCAGCAGAGCAATTATGGGCCCTGGGTGGTGCTCAGGGCATAAGCTTCAACTCTCTGCATTATTTCTGTGTGATCAACCGCTACAAATAATCATATTCCTTAATTTACTTCATTGTATACAAAGTATAAATATAATTTAAGTTTTGTTTTGGGCATTTGCAAGGTATTCTATGTTCACTGAACATAAAACAAAACCTCCCACCAATCTTATCTTCTCCTTTTTTCTTTAATGACCGCGGCCAATATCATGTTGGTCATTCTGGTACTGGCAACACCTAGCCAATTACTAAATTTCAAGTTCCATAGGCCAAATGCTGCAGAATAAGGACCACTATTGAGGGAAAGAAATAAGGCAAGCTCAGGTGTTGCCAGTGTGGAAGAGCCTGTGTGATGTAGGTTATAAACATCATTTATATCTCTGCATTTTAGTGGAGTGAATTAACTACTCTACCTGCTACATCCTTGGTGTGGTTTTCAGCAAAATACACCTTGTACTGTTACTGTGCCATCCTGTGTATGAATCCAACCTTAGGCCTGGTTTTCAAGTGATCAAACTGCTCGCTATCTAGCACACAATTTACTGTAGTACTGTTAAATACAGTGACCTGTCAGCTGAGCTTCATTGTTTCTTGAAGAATACAAAGATCCAGCGCAGCCTGGCTCAAACACTTAGCCAGGGATGCATAAATCATATCACCCAAAGCCCAGCAGTTCCAGGCACCAGCCAGGTGCTTTTATTTTAACATTTAGCCTTGCAGCGGGCAAACAGCAGGGTTTACTTTTTTTTTCTCCCTTAAGTTACCATAAAGACCCCATCATTTTCAAAAGCCCCAGACATTATCAGGACAAGTAGATTGTCATAAGGGATAAGCAGATTGGGGCCCTGATTTAGTCCCTTGTACAAGTAGTTTTTAAAAACAATTTCCACACCACTGACTTAGCCCAGGACACATAGAACCGGGGTAAGAGAAGTCCTGTCCTGCACAGATTAGGAATATCCCTGTACAGTCACACGGATACTGAGGCACCAGCCCCCAGAACCTGTACATTTACACTTTCCCTCCATAGAGCTTGCAGCCTTTTCATAACAGCACAGCCTGGGATTTACTGACTCATCATCTCCTCCAGGAATGTGTACAGCCTAAGCCATTCTTTGCCACATGTGGCTGGACACCAATAAAGCAGCCAGCCCTGCTGCTGACAGCCCACTTAACTTAGCTGTCCATCGAGAGGAAGAGCTCACCTCTGCTAAGGGCTCATCGTTCTCTTTTAGCCTGGCTGTGCAGGTACAGTGACATCACTAGCCTTGTCGAGCACACAGTCTCAGCCGCTAGTGTGTTTTTTTTTTTTTTTAAACGCCGTGGCAGCCTGGCAACCTGGTATTGTCCAGCCCTGGCCTAGGCTCTCCTGTGTCTACAGCTTCATAGCTGTAAATCTGCAGTATCAGAGGCATTGTTGCCTGTAAGCTGTTGTTGCTTGTTCCATGCATCTCCCTGCTTTAAATTCATTCATTCTGTGAATCTGTGCTTTCGCTATCTCTGCTGCTGATAATGAATAATAACCAACCAGTTATCAGATTACCAGTCATCAGGAGTTGACTCCTCTACTGAGAATGCCATTTTGACACAGAGAGACAGTGCAGAACAAGGCACGGTAGGTCACTGAAGAGGAAAAGATCAGCAGCATGGAGAACACAGTCAATACTAGTGACTAGTCCATTGCCTTCTGCTTACCATTTTGGGCATGGCCTCCACAGTTCAGACCTACTTTACCTAAAGCTAACCACAAAACATGAGTAGGCAAACCATGCAATATGGCTGCACACATTTCAACCCCTGAACTACTTTTTTTTTTTAAATAAACATTCTGTGAGTGGGTAGATTACTACTATTCATTATATGGAGGATGGGGAGCAGACACCAACCACCTTTTTCTCTAGCCAAGAATTTATATTTATTTGCCTAAACGTCAATTGTCATTTTCACCCAAAATATTCCAGCCAAGAGCGTCTGCTGCTACACACTTGTAAAAAAAAAAAAAAAAATCAGACCCAATCCAGCAAAACTCTGCCAGTGGTTCATTTATGTGTATAGATACCTTAAACACAGACTAGCTGCATTGTGCTTTTAAGCCAATGAAAGGACTGCTTTAACTGAAGGCTAATACAGTTAGCGCCAGTTCACTCTAGTGTGATGCCAGACATCGCATGTGATTCACACTGCATTGTTGTGCAGATCACATGCGATGTCTGTGCAATGTGATTTCACCCATACAAAATGTGCAGGATCCTTTTTTTGGTCTGTACTGGAATCGGATCGCATGGGTGTTCACACCTATGCGATCAGATTCCTGCACCATTTCACAGTTCACACTGTGATCCAATCTGGGGGGTGTCATTAACTTTACATTGACACCCCCAGCGATTCGCAAATCTTAGTGTGAATCACTGTGCGATTCTGGTGCATGAGGGAATCGGCACTGATTCGCAGGGTTTCCCACGTCACACCAGTGTGAACCGGGACTTAATCTAATGACCTGATGAAGATTAAAAAGAATATGGTTGTGACATTTTTCTTTTTCACGTAATAAATATGGATACTTACAGCTATTGTATGTCGCCCACATTCAATGCTAACAAGCTTGTGGCATTTTTTATGAACCAACAGCTTACAGTTGATACATTTATAACCTTGCCGTCCTAATCCCCATATCCGGTCGGTGCAGATGGCACAGTGCGCTCGCTAGAAAAAGAGAAAACACATGAAAACATTTAGTTTCAACAAACTGTCTGCATAAGACTCCTACACAGTCAGCTGTCTTCAGTGAATATAGGGAGAATAGACATATTGTCTACACAGTACAATTTCACTACACAACATTTTAGGTGTCCAGAAACACAGACCTATAAACATGCACAACTTATTACATTAAGATTTTATGAGCGTGCATGCGCTTATTTCGAACTGTAACATGTGCAAAAAACACCACTATTTCAGTAAAAACCTGTGTGCCAAATGTTAAACAATTTCCATCTACTATCTCATACAAATTAGAGAAACAAAGTACTCCTCGGGTGAATGTAAGCAAAAAAACTCTTTGCATCATACTGTGTAATAACAGTCTAGCAATGTTAATTATCTTTTGAAACAGCATCTAGAAGCAATACCCACTCTGTTAAACCTCTTCGCTTGGAATGTGTGACCATTTGCACAGTACAGCTTTCGCCACCTTCTTGCTCCACGTCTATAGATTGATTCTAATAACAGAAACATAAAGAATAATCAGTTTTTTTATTTTTTTATATTTGCATTGCTTTAAATTTCCAAAGAAAGCCTTGAAAACAAACCCATAACACCAAGCCTGTCACCGGTCATAAAAAAAAGCCTCTGATCGGGTCCTTATTTTTATTTACATCAGCTGTTTGGGGAAGGGAGCATTAGGGTAAAATATTCAATATACCGTCATTTCTATTCACTTGTGAAATAGGGCAAGCACATGGTAGATGATATAGAATATGAAAGGCTACCTCCCTAAAGTATTGCCATGTATGCATAATCTGGCTATGAATAATCTTTGCTGCAAATGATTGCCTTACAAACATACTTCTTTCCATTGGGCAAATTAGCATATTTGTGCCTAATAGGGAAGGAGATCTCAGGAGGAAACAGTGATCAGATGAGAAGATCCAACCCAACCATTTGGTGTTTGCTGCCCTTAGGACGGGCCTACAGATATGTGAACATAAAACCTGTAAACACATGTAAACCTGTAAACACCTGGGTCCGAGCATGTAGCCTGGCAGGAAGGGGTGGTTGCTCTTTACAGGCCATTCCCCGCCCCCCCAAAGCACCTTGTCCCCATGTTCCCCACAACCCTGGCCGTGGGTTGTGGAGGTCTACGGTATCCCGTCCCTCCCCCATGTAAATAAATATGGGGTACATTGTCATCGACCCAGCATGCAGTGGTCAGTGACATCACAAGGGTGCGTGGCCACCCAGTGATGTCACCATGTGGCCCCACCCCTAAGCTATTTAAAGCTGAGTTCCACTCAAAAGTCTCCTCCACCCCTCTGGTGCCACAATTGGCACCTCTCAGGGGGGAGGGGTGGTACCTGTTTTTGACAGGTACCCTGTCCCCACTTCCGTCGGACCTCGCTACGGCGAGGTTCATCTGAGGTTCGGTCCCCTACTCCTCCCTCTGGTTCGTGGCTAATTACTGAACGCAGAGCGCTTCGCGCTAATGCGCAGTGGGGACCCGGCCATGAAGCCTCAAGGCTGCGGTGCTGACATCGCTGGACTCCAGGACAGGTAAGTGTCCTAATATTAAAAGTCAGCAGCTACAGTATTTGTAGCTGCTGAATTTTAATTTTTGGAGGGGGGCGGAACTCCGCTTTAAGAACTGTCAGACAGCAGAGCAGGCAGACAACAGGAGCCAGCAATGGGTGCAGACTCTTTCTTTTCCTGGGGGTTGGCGGCGGCGTTCCGTGATTGACGCTGGATCTACACCGGCGACATTGTTTTTTTTGTTTTAAGAATGTCAAAAACTGTCTGTTTTTATTTCTTTTTGACACTTCTTTTGGTGAATGAGTATGGGGTACAATTTACCCCATACTCATTCACATGGGGGGGGTCTGGGGGCCACCTTGTTTTTGGGGGCATGTGACCTGGTATGGTTTAGGAGGGCTCGCCATTTTTTTAATTTTGGTGTGGGGTTCCACTTAAAATCCATACCAGACCCGAAGGGCCTTATATGGATTGGGGGGGACCCCCACGCTGGTTTTTTTTTCCTCAAATTTTATTGCCGGACATTCTTTGGTTTACATTTAGCTGTCAGTGGGTAGCTGATGGGTCATCGCTTGTTAAGGACTTCCCGGCCTGCTCCCTAACAACCAGATATGGTTAACGATGCCGGTGACCATGGGCTCTGAAAATTTGCATCCGAACCGTATGTGGAAATCCCCACTGAACAGCTGCTTTGAAAATTTGCAGTGAAAATGAACGAGGCATTCGCACTGGACAAAGTATTGATATAGCAGTGATTACAGTCCAAATATTAGACTGATGCTGCTCACTCTTTATTATTGGTATGAAGGTTGTATTTTTTGCTTGCAGCTATTTAAAAGAATGCTAAGACAAGGAGTCTGAATAGCTATGTGACACTGCTACATAACTAAAGGCAACAAGCGAGTATTATTATTGCAAAATTTGTTGTAGAAAGTGAATTCCAAGATCTTTGTTCCCTTTTTTCACAATGAAAGCAGGATTCAGGGTCCAAGGAGACAAAATTACACAACTCTTGGCAAGTAAACTTCAGAACAGACCCATTCACTTTCAGTCACAAAGCACTAGTCAGTCCTCAGCACCCTGCCATCTTGTATAAGCAATCTATAGTAACTTGAAGAGCTTTATGCTCCCAAAGTTCCTACCCTCTGAGATATTACATAGGAAGCTTTATATAAGGTCTACAAATGCAAAAAAAGATGGGTCTGGTCAGCCAACTGGTTTGTCAAACAAGACTAGTTAAGAGGAGAGTTCTGATCGGAGGTCGGAAAGGCAAGTGATCGTGAGACAAGGGGACTGCACTGGCATTAAATATGGGTGCCTCAACCATGGGTCACTTTAGAGGGAATCTGTAATCACTGGGCAAACGCTACATTTAAAGGGTATGGTATGTAACTAAACAATGAACTTCTATTTGGTCTGTTAAAAATACCATTAGACGTCATTTATTTTTGTGCAAAAATACCTGTTAATATACTGTAGCCAGAAATATTGTAAGCAGATAACTTTTTTACTCTCTCTGTCTATGCTTACTCTAATTATCCGCACTTTTTTCAGCTATCGCTTAGGTCTACAGAATCATCTAGGTTATGGACAATAGCAGAGGGGCATAGTTACAGATAGAGTAGGCTGAGGAAGCATTGTAATTCTAGGAGTGGAAATGGGTTATTTGCAGAAACACCAAATAAAAATAAAGGAACGAAGCTTGAAAAAAAGAAAGCAAGTACAGCTGCCAGTGTCCAAGAGTTTTGCAATACATTCGATTGTGTGGTTTGGGTTTAGATACACAGTAAAAATCTGTGTTAAAACACCCTTAAATAGGTATTGCAGTCTTTGGGGTATGCTTAGTGGAAGTTAAATGCAGTATTATATACCAAAACTGAACTCATAAAACAAGATAATATTTTTCCTGAACTTACCAACAGGAAATGCACCCAAATACAATGTAGACATGATACAAAAAACAAAGCAAATGCCAGTGTGCCCGAGGGGACTTGACTTTGAACAGTGACAATTTGCTATGTTATAGGGAACATATTGAAATTCTAATTGTTCCTAAGCATTACCCTGAAAGATTTTCCTTTTGTCTGGAACAGTGCACTGTTCATTCATTCTGTGACCAGGATCCCTTGTTACACTACAGCCACAAAACTGTACATCAACAGTGTGAGATTGTAATGCATTGTGCCCAGGACTGCTAGTCTCACGAGACTTACGAAAATCTTCAACTTTTCAAATCAGGCCCACTTTACTAAAATATAAAAATGTATTTTTAAAACCTCTTTTCAGTGGCACTATGCTGACAGGTAAAGACTGACTTATTAAATGCTGTGCTGCACCTTTATTATTCAACCAGCGGCCTGGGGAGTGAGTCAAGGACCTGGCAGTGGTGCGTGGATCACAAGAATCACTCAACATAATTAAATGTTTTTCCACTGTGTATTTAGGTGCTTGACTGAAGTTTAGTAGTATAGATTGACATAAGTATCCATTGAAAATTTCTGGTCTGTCTTTTAACACATTTTGAATCCCTGACTGCAATTCTAAAACAGGCTGCTACTGGCAACAGACACAGGGAGATATTTATAAAGCAGTGAATGTGACTGTTACTAACCATTTACTGCATGCTATTCACTGTTATTTAAACCTTTGCCCCAGAAAGATTCACCTGCAATGAATGTCTACCAAAAGTCACAGTCACCAATTTAGAACTATCCCCTCTAGTGTATAGTCTCCTCTAGCATAAATCAAACATGATCTGTCTGACAAATGTTAGATGAATGAAAAAAGCTAGGCAACATCATTTTGCTCACGTCAGTAAATATGTATAAATAGCACACTTACTGTCTTCACCAAGGCAGGGCATTCCGGGCCTCTCAGGGGTACAAGGAAACACTGTGAACATAACATGGTGTTTATTCAGTTGTAATATCATTGCACAGATGCAGATACATGTATATGCAGCCCTATTCCCTGTAAAATATATCTAAAGTACCTAATAACTCTATAATATTGTCTTACCATTACTTTTATTTCAAAGCTAATACGCTATATTTCACACAAAATACTTTTCTGTGACAAACCATCCGTTTGCTATTGATTAAAGTGTCTTTAAATAACTATTGTATTTGCTCACCATGAATTAGGAGCTCGGAGTCTTTATTTAGCTCATATAACCGGAAAGCTTCTTCCAGCTCCAACTGTGAGGAAACAGTGCATGGATCTCCTGTTATTAAATACAGAGAAAAACACACAATGAAAGATACAGCTAACCTGTTTAAGACAATATAAATTGGACTATTTACATATTTCACAATAATAGATTATTTCTGTGTTTTGAATGCAAAAGGAGACCATGGGTTTTTAAAGTAGAGCTAAAACCCTAATTAGATTATTTGCCAAAACACTTTGTATTAACCACTGATTTGTTTTTTTCTAAAATACTGTTTTTACCAGTTTCTTATCTTCTTACTGCTAATGTCCTCCAGTCTCTTTCAGCCTCTCTGCACATCATTGCTCAGTAATGATGTACTATGGCTGTGCAACGTGTGTTGTCACGACCACTTTTAAGACATGGAGACATTTTTAATACATGGAGCGAATTTCTTTCCTGCAACCACGACACTACAGTGTTGATAAGGGAATCCCTCCCGCTAAGCCATTGTGTTCTCCTGGCAGGGGGGGGGGGGGGGGGGGGAAAGCCAGTGATCATTGCTAGGGGCTATACCAGCCCTTAGCAATAATTGCATGCAAAACCCAGCAGGCTGGTTTTACCCAAGTTGATCAATTGATCAACTTGGTACATTCAGCCTACCCATACATGGTTCAACTTTTGGCTAGTTGCTGCTGAACCAGCAGAGATTCATCTATTGCCGGCATTCGTCTCCACCAGAAAGAAGCTCATGTGACAGGGTGACAATGCCAAAAACACCAGTTGAAAGATAGTTGTCACACTATAACTGGAAAACCCAGAACAAAAACTAAAACTGGACCACTAGTTTTTTTTTTTTTTTTTTTTTTTTTAATAAAGCTGAATAATTAAACAGGTTAAAAACCTTTTTTGAAATCACGTTAAAATGTGTGACAATTTAATGAACTGGTTAAGATCTACTAAAAAAAAAAAAAAAAAAAAAAGGTAAAGGATCCAGGGTAAATAATATGGTGATATTAAGGGTGCGCTGATAATTAAAGCTGCTACCTGAACTGTGTATAGTGTTAAAGTGATAAAAAATGAAGGTGCGCTATAAATCAACAATCAACAACAAGTATGTGACAAAACATATACAATAGTGATGTTGAATAAAGGTAAATACATAAATCAATCTATGTATAAAGAATCAAAATCCAATTGTGATAAACGTCCACTCTGTGCTTTATCACCACGTGTGTGGTTTAAGGTGAAAAACACATTCCAATAAAATCCAATAAATCAATTCCGTGATGATCTCCACCAAGTGTTAAAAAACAAAAGTGAACTACAAGTGCTGTATCCAGTGCTCTGAAGTAGAAAATCCCATCACCAGTTAGCTTCCCTCCTTACCAGAGGTATTGGAGTTATAGGCAGAAAAGGTTCTGACTGCTAGATGGTAGACAGAGATATCTAGGAAAGAATCACCCCACAGTAAAGATGAGGATGGACTCTTACCAGATACTGGGAATAAACAGGCACATATGGGATCCAGTGGTAATCGATTGCCCGATCGTATATCCCGCTTCCTGCTGAAGGATCTAAATCTCTATTCCCTCTCACACAACATGCGTGGGACAAATAGAAAAGGAGACCATAGCGTATTATCCCCGAGATATAGTTTATTAAGCAAGTAATGCACTTACATGTATCAGGGGAACTCAAGCGTGGATGACAGGCAAATACACAGATCCCGGCTGCAGACCGGGCTTCTGTGTGACGTCTGTGGCGGCGCGACTCGCCTCCTCTCTGAGAGTCGCGCCGCCACAGACGTCACACAGAAGCCCGGTCTGCAGCCGGGATCTGTGTATTTGCCTGTCATTTCGGGAGTCAAGCTCCCTTCATCAGTCTACATCGGGTAATGCACTAGGTGTTTGCGTCTCCTTTTCTTTTATGAGCCCTATAAACCAACTTGAGTCTTATCGGTGTTCTTCGAGAATTAATTACCTCATAGTGCATGCAGTTAGAGCCTTCAGTTATTGCTTATTTTAAAGATCTTTGGCTGCTTGTTAGGAATATGTAAATATTTTTCATGTGGCCCTAGCACCTCTCCTGTAGCTGTGGCAACCCCCTCATCTCTGTCCCCACCTTGTCTCAGCATTTGGCAGCAAAGAGGACGACAGAACTCCATATACAGATTCTGCGCAGCTGCAGCACCCTTTCGTCTCTGTCTCTCCTGGTCTCAGCATTCAGCAAACCCCAGCCCTCCTCTGGTCCTCCTCCAGACCCGGCACTTTCAGCTTCCCAGCTCCATTCATAGCTTCTTCTAGGCAGCAGCACAAGGTAAAGGGGGTGTACTGTGATGCAAGGGAGGGTGGGGACTTTTGACATCTAATGAAAGGGGGAGAAGGGTGCTTTGGACATCTAGTCTTACAGATATAACCAGCCCTTTGAGGGCAACCATAATGTTGATGTGGCCCGCAATGAAATTGAGTTTGACACCCCTGGTCTAAGCATAGGTGCACTTTAAGTACAATAATAAAATGGTACAACATTCAAACTGTAAAGCACCGGTCAACCAAAACATATTTTTTATTTTTCTGTGGCTATTACAAGAATTTAAAACTATTCAAGTAATCCAGCTTTACCTGTATACTGGCGTCATAACATATCTATATTATCAAACTACAATTGTGCTGCGCTTCAAACAAAACTAATAATAAAAAATAATAGTGTAAGTTAGACCTTTGCATAAAGGTTGACTGCAATTCCAATTGTTATAAATCATAAAAACATTATGCAAACCCGGTGCTAAATAAATACATGCGGAGATCAATTAAAATGAAATCCAATTAGAAAAAATAAAAAAATATACAAAAATAGTCCACAACAGTGTAGTTTATAAGAACTGTGAAAAATATCTCAGTCACCAGTCATCTTCTTTAATCAAAAATACTCAATCCTTCTCCCTTTGTGAGTGTTCCAATATAACAAATCCGTGTTTCACCACAAATGTGCTCCCCCTTCATTACCTTCAGTAATGCGACCTTGCAATTAAGCTTGGTCAGAATACATCTTTTAGCATCTCCTGTGCTCAAGCAGAAATTGCCAATAAGCTGTCAATGATTGCTCTTTATATGTCACCCCACTCCGCTTGTTGATATCCAGGTACCACAAGTGAAAAAAAGCAATAGTGCTTATACCTTTTAAGAAAAATCTCTTTATTAAAAAAATAAATGCTAGGTACTCACAAATTACTGGTGCTTCCAGAGCACCAGTCTATACATGTATAGGACTCCTCACTGATGGTCTCGTTTGTATGCATAAGCCACTAGCACACACTCCAGACTAGTGGCTTGCGCATACAAGCGAGACCATCAGTAGAGATGGTTTCATAGGGATGATGTCTAAGCAGATGAAACCCATCCGAGTCCTGTCCATGCCATTGCGTACTGATGCTGTATACAGATTTATTTTGAAAGCGCTTTTTACCTACCCAATTGTAAGTGTTCTGAACTTTTAATAAATACCCTCATGGTATGATTTTACACTATGTGGAGGCTTTTTGATTTCTTTCTTTGATGACCTATCCACTTGGTGATTGTTGGAGAATATTCATCCAAACCTGAGAGCATTCTCTGCATAATCTTTTCATGGATGACGGTTAAAGAGTTTTTCCAGCATACAAGAGTGACAAGGAGATTGATGTGAGGAGTTCCTATCGCCATCCCGGGCATACTGAGTGTACATACACCGTGTGAGTTGACTCACTAGGCATATGCCAAACTGGGTCCACTCACTCGGGTAAGCCTCCTTATGGGATTGGTGGTGGACTGTGTCACAGCAATATATATGTTTTTTTTTTCCCATATTCCCTTTTGAAGCACGTTTTTGAAGATCAGTGGTTTATGTTTAGCACGATACACAAGGACTCCATCTTTCTGCATTAGTCCTTCATGCTATGTCACATTTATGATGATATGATTTTGTTCACTGTGTTATTTTATTCATTTATTTCACACATATTAATTATTACATTGTCTGCACATTTATCTGATATCCATATCAGGTTCTGTGAAATACTCTCATATGTGAATTATTCATTTGAGCTGCACATATTGTTTATATTTTATACACAACTGTGGTTTGGTATTTGCACAGCACTTCTATATGAGATGGTGATTAGTGCCTGGAGCTTTATTTCGTTAATTTAACAATTCATAGTAGCTCTCAGGACCCTTTGTTATTTTGTACTATATCTATATTATCAAAAAATTATATTTGTGATAAATAAATCTATATATCAATATATTTAATTTGTGGCAACTAGAAGTGATAATCACTTTCCACTTATGTCCGTGTGTAATAAATATTACTGAACGAGAGTAAAGGATATCAAAACCCAAGAACAAAAATTTTGCAGTTTTCCAGTGCTTAGATAATAGTGGTACATTAATTTTCATTATTCAGATTAAGAACATTTTCAGCAAGAAAAAGAAAATACCCGTTCGGCCCCTTTCACACTTGCGGACTGTTCAGATCCGCCGGTCAGTTTTTCAGGCGGATCTGAACGGATGCCCCATGCATCTCTTTGGGGCAGCGGATGTCAGCAGAGACATGTCCGCTGACATCCGATCCCGTCTGTCAAATCCGGATGGATGCAAACCCTATTTTCCATCCGTCTGGCAGATCGGACGAGAACGGACTGCTTATCTTCTGCTATAAACTTCTAATTACCAACTACCATTTAATGCAGAGAAAGACCAACTAAAGTCTGGCTTGGGTGACAATCACTGCTTCCTCCACAGATCTAGAGAACTAAGTGAGCATAGCCACCCAAAGGCAGGAAGTTTGCCATTTACAGGGTTACCAGCTGAAAAAAGAAAATTAATAACTATTTTTATTAATAACAGTATAGTCTCCAAGACTTGGACTGAGAGGGAATATCGTCATCTATAAAGACAGAACAGAAACGTGAATTCTTTAAAAAGACTGTATGTGAACTCAACGCAAAGTATATTCCCATGGGCAGTAAGTTTAAAAGGCTAAAAATTAAACCTATGTGGCCCACAGCCCAAAATGCTATAATAATAAAAGAGCCTTTAAAAAATATATAAAAATGAAGGAACACTATCATTGTTTAAACGATACAATGAATAGAACAGAATATGTAAAAAGGAAATCAAGGCCGCAAAAATTCAAAACTAACAGATTGCAAAAGATAATAGGACAAACCCCCAAAAATTCTTCAAATATATTACTAGTCTAAGGTCACGTCTGAGGGTATAGGCCAGTGATGGCGAACCTTGGGACCCCTAATGTTTTGGAACTACATTTCCCATGATGCTCAACTACACTGCAAAGTGCACAAGCATCATGGGAAATGTAGTTCCAAAACATCTGGGGTGCCAAGGTTTGCCATCACTGGTATAGGCCCCTTACTAAATCTAGAGTGGGTGCCTGGGAACAAAAAGAAGGCTAATTTATTAAATACTTTCTTCAGCTCTGTGTAGATAAATGAGCATGGGGGGGGGGCTCATGTCCATAATGAGGATAGTATTGACACAATCCCAAGTGATCCACAATGACTCAAAATTTATATGGCCCAGAAATATTTAGACAGAGTAAAGGTAAATATGGCACCTGGACCAGATGGCATACACCTACTCCTAAAAGAATTGAGGTCCTACAAGAACTGAGCTCTGTCATTTCAAAGCCAATGTGGTGCCTATATTTAAAAAGGGATCAAAGTGAGCAAAAAATGGATTTTTGTAAGATCTTACCGTAAAATCCTTTTCTCTTAAGCTCATTGACAGACGTAGTCTTCTTGATTCTCAAGAGCTGGGTTATGTTGTCTCCGCAGGAGTAGGACTAGGCAGAAAGACAAAACGTTCTGGCTCCACCTTAGGGGCAGTCCCTGAGGGTATATCCGCCCTCTCTCTGCTACAGGGAATCAGTTCTGTTTTAAAGCAGTACAGAGAATTTAACCCAACCCAACTCAATGATAGAGGGGCGGGTACTACGTCTGTCAATGAGCTTAAGAGAAAAGGATTTTACGGTAAGATCTTACAAAAATCCATTTTTCTCTATCGCTCATTGACAGACGTAGTCTTCTTGATTCTCAAGAGCTGGGACATCCAGAAGCAGTGCCACAAAATGAGGGGTGGGATTGACAGAATCAAAATCCAATCTAGAAGGCCCAACCGGAGCCAACCAGAAGTATCAAAGGACTCATCGAGAAAACAGATGAGACCTACCCCACAAATCCTCGAGGTAGACCAACAGTCTCCTCAAACAGTGGCCTGCAGGAACCTTGCGGCCAGAAGAGGCATCTGACGATGCCATCACATAAACCTTATACAATATTGTAAAGGTATGAACCGACTACTAAAACAGTCGCCTTGAAAACCTGAACCACTGACGCCTGATGGCGGAAGGTCCAGGAAACTAAGCGCCCGAGTAGAATGCGCCTTAACAGGGAACGGGGGATCCCGACCCTTAGATAAAATAAGCCTATACCACCGTCTGTCTGATCCATCTAAAGATAGTCGCAGCAGAACAGGCAACCCCTTCTTAGGGCCATCCGTGATCACAAACAGTGAATCCGTCTTACAAATTGAATCCGTAGTATTCAAGTATATCCTGATCGCCCGAGCTACATCCACGGAATGCCATGCAAATTCTCGAGGATGATTGGGCTAAGGACATAGGAAGGACAATACACTGTCCTTATTCAATGAAACTTTGAAACCACCTTAGAAGGAAGGATGGATTCGGATGAAGAACAACCTTATCCCTATGAACCACCAGATCTGGGGAACAACAGGATAATGCAGCCAGTTCTGACACCCTGCGTGCAGAAGTGATAGCCACCAAGAAGACCACCTTCTGGGATAAAGTAAGCAAGGGAATCTCCCTGATATTTTCAAAGGGAGGTGTCTGAAGAACCGACAGCACCAAATTAAGATCCCAGGATGGTAACGGCGCGTGCACTGGCAGAGCCAGGTGTCGCACCCCCTGGATGAAATTCCGCACCAAGGAATGAGTAGACAAAAGCTTCTGAAAGAAGATAGCAAATGCTGAAACCAGACCCTTGATAACACTCAAGGCCAGCTTCTGCTCAACTCCCTGTTGCAGAAAGCCAATATTCGGACTACCGAATAAAGATGTAGATGGAACCCAAGGGATTCACATCACACAATATAAGACTTCCATGTACGATGATAATCTTTCTGGAAGTCGCTTTCCTTGCTTTAACTAGAGTAGGAATAACTGAAGCTGACAATCCCTTGTCCTTCAGCACCTGGGTCTCAATAACCAGGCCGTTTAAAACCAGCGATCGTAAAGCAGGATGGAAGATCGGTCCCTGAGACAGTAGATCCTCCCTGAGAGGAAGTCTCCACGGGACGTCCGCCATCAGTCTGACCAAGTCGGCGTAACAAGCTCGACGAGGCCAGTCCGGAGCTGCCAGGATTACTGGAATTCCTTCCTCCTCTATCTTGCGAAGAAGTCTTGGCAGTAACCCAAGAGGAGGGAAGGCATACATTAGCTGGTATTGCCCCCACGGGGCGATCAGTGCGTCTGCGGTTTCTGCTAGAGGATCGCGGGAGCGAGCCACGAATCTCTGAACTTTCCTGTTGAATCGGGATGCCAACAGATCCATATCCGGGGTGCCCCATCGTAGGCACAACTGGTGGAAAACGTCTGGATGGAGGGACCATTCCCCCTGATCCAGAGTCTGACGGCTGAGATAATCTGCCTGCCAATTCTCCACCCCCGGAATGAACACCGCAGAGATTGCTGGAACAAATCGTTCCGCCCAGCGAAGAATGCAAGCCACTTCTTTGGCCGCTCGGACACTCTTGGTGCCCCCCTGGTGATTGACATAAGCCACGGCCGTGGCGTTGTCCGACTGGATCCGAACCGGGCTGCCCTGGAGCTGCTCGGTCCAGTGAATCAGACAAAGTCTGATCGCTCTCAGTTCCAATACATTTATCGGTAACCTGGATTCTTCCGGGGACCAAAGTCCCTGGACAGATAACTGACCGAGAATTCCTCCCCATCCGGATAGACTGGCATCCGTGGTCACTGTCGTCCAATATATTGGCAGAAATGACTTTCCCTGGCTGAGCATCGGAGACCGAAGCCACCAGACCAGAGACTCTCTGGTCTGTTTGCTCAATCGGATCTGATTGTCCAGGGATTCCGGATTCCGATTCCATCTGAGAGGAATCTCTTGCTGAAGAATTCGGGTATGGGACTGGGCAAATGGGACTGCTTCGAAGGAAGCCACCATCAACCCCAGACCCCTCATGCAAGTCCGAAGGGAAGACCAGCTGTTTGTGGACTGCTGATTGAATCTTTCGGAGTTTCCCTACCGGAAGAAAAACTCTTGTCCTGACTGTGTCTAGAATTAGACCCAGATATTCGAGCCTCTGGGTGGGAACCAGAAATGACTTTTGCTGGTTCACCAGCCACCCGAATTCCTGTAAAGAAATCATAGTAATTTCTATGTTTTGTAGCAAGGTCTGAGGAGACTCTGCATGAAGCAGAAGATCGTCTAGGTAACCTAGAAACGATATGCCTCTTTGGCGCAGAAGTGCCAACATTGTGGCCAACACCTTCGTGAAGACCCGCGGAGCCGTGGCGAGACCGAAAGGTAACGCCACAAACTGATAGTGGTTCTCTTCTATGGAAAAACGTAGAAACCGCTGATGTCCTGCGAAAATGGGAATGTGAAGATATGCGTCCTAGATGTCTATGGACGCCAGGACATCCCCTGGATGCAGAAAGGCTGCTACTGTGCGAATGGACTCCATTCTGAATCTTCTTATGTAGACAAAAGAATTGAGTGCCCTTAAGTCCAGAATTGGACGCACTTTGCCCTCTTTCCTGGGTATTGTAAATAGGTTTGAATAAAAACCCCTGAAAGCGTTCTGTCCAAGGAACGTGGACTACCACTCCTTGTTGTAGTAAATCTGTGACTGCTCTCCACAGATCGTCTAAACGATCCGGGGATAGTCGGCTATTGGAAGGGAAGAATCGCGCCGGTGGGAGAGATCGAAACTCGATCTTGTACCCTGACCTTATGACTTCGCAAACCCATCTGTCCGGGATTCTGGAAAGCCATGGATCCGGGAACCGGCGAAGACGTCCCCCCACCCCAGTTATGGGTGGGGGGCGCACCTTCAGGCTTTGGACGGTTTATCTTCAGGTCTAGAGGGGGCGGGCTTTTGCTTGCCCGACCAACGACCCCTGACGCCTCCTGCAGGAGCTTTGGAGGACTTAATTTTTTCACCCGCGGGACGAAAAAAACCTCTTGTGAGCAGAAAAAGAAGGCCCTCGTCTTTGACGAGTTCCTTTACCTTTAAAATTTTGCGGTAAAAAGGTGCTCTTTCCACCCGTGAGATCCTTAATGATCTCATCTAAGTTGGCTCCAAATAGACGCTCTCCTAAAAAGGGGAAATTAGCCAATGCTTTTTTGGAACCTTGGTCGGCTAACCAACCTTTTAGCCACAGTGTACGCTTGAGAACCACCGCTGAGACAGATGCTCGCGCCAATAATGAAGTGGCGTCTAACGCCGCATCACACACAAACTGTAACCCCTGTATCATCTGTTCCTATAAATCTGATACCGCCTGAGGGACCTCTTCTAGGTCCCGGCGTAACCACTTGGTCCATACAGTTACAGCCTGCGAAACCAGACCAATAGCAATTATTGGTCTGAAAGCTGATCCAATCAAGGTAAACATGGTGCGAGACATAGCTTCTATCTTGCAATCCACTGGATCTTTAAAAGACGGAGCGTCTTCTAGAGGAATAACCGTGGCTTTATTCAATCTAGCAATTGGTGAATCCACCACAGGTGGTTCTGTCCATTTCTTAATGAGGGTTTCCTCAAACGGATAACGCCTGTTAATGCGTTTAGAAATAGTAGAAATGCGTTTTGGCAGACTCCATTCTTCTTTGATTGGATTGCCAAAACATTTGGGCAATGGAAAAACCTTCGCCACTAGATGCGTTTTTAGTCCCAAAGGGGATTTCAGTTTCAGCTATTTCTGACGGAATACCCTGTAATCTTAAGGTCTCTTGAACAGATACCATGAGTGCGTTTACCAACGCTTCCTCTCTGGCTATGGCTGATGCCGAAACATCCTCCTCACTGTCTGAAAAGACAGTACACGAGACACCAATACCAGATGAAGTACCTGCAACTGCAGAAATAGGCTCAGAGTCTGAATCCGAGGTTTCAGATAATAAGGGGTTAGGCGGGGGTCGCTTACTTGCGCCCTGTCCCTGACAAGCCACTTCCACCCGGGACACAAGCTTCCATAATAGCGGACAATGATTTAATCGTCAGTGGGGTGCTGGAGGATCCCGCAGACCCCTCGAGGGGATCCGGAGGAGATACATGAGTGGCAGGGTCCATGTTAATTCAGGACACCTTTGCCAGAAAACACAAAAAAACTTTTTTTTTTTTTTTTTTTTTTTTTTAATTTTTTTTTTTTTTTTTTTTATGTGTCTCCCCCTAGCGCAATAGCGCCCCTCAGAGTACCTGCTTCTCGATCCCACAGAGAGAGAGAGGGACCCCCAAGGCTCACCAACCGATGCAGTGAAGTTTCCAACCAACTGCAGTCAGCGTCTGTCTTTACAGACTGGAAGGAGCTGTTGCTTTTTCCCGGGTAGAAGGACGTGGCTCCGCCCCCTGTGTACGTCTTCCGGCGTTCCCAGCTCTCCACGAGGTAGCTGGGCTCATGAAACATGGCCGCCCCCATATAGGAGACATTAGACTCCAAAAACATGGCGGCCGGCGTGACCTGAGGACATGCATGCACCTGGTCTACGGCAAAATGGCGGCGGACCGCCGAAATCGTTTTTCCCAGCACATCCACCTGCATCTCTGCTGAGTGGCGATTGATAGATCTACAGGAGATACACTACAAATAAGGTAGGATTATACCTCCTATGTCTGCTGTAATGCTACAGTCTGCTGGGTAGAGTGTTAGCTCTCAAACCAAGTCCACTTCCCACAAACACATACTGTATTTACAAGGGGGACTTTTAGTGTCAGATATATACTGACCATGTATGGAGGGGCCCATAATTCATACTGCCTCATAACGAGGAAAGAAAAAAGGGAACGTTTACTCACCATACCGAACCGACAGGCACCCTCTCTTCACAATACCCTCTCCACCGGGGTGGGGGTTTGTGGACCACTCCGGACGCCTCGACTCTCTGGTTCCTGGCGTCCAAGCGAGACTTTTAACTTGCAAGGTCAGTCCCTCCAATGGGACTCCGTCGCGGCCGACCCAGCGCGGGGCTCTGGTCTGCACGCGCTCGTAGGCAGAAACCGGGGTGACCACTGGATCTCAACATCCAGCCCGTCGCCCGGCCCCGCATACTTACTTGAATGTGTCGCGGCCGACCAAGCGCAATGCAATGGTCTGCGCGCGCTCGTAGGCCGGCTGGGGTGACCACTAGTGTCGCCCAGTCCGGCGTTTTTTTGCTTGAAGATCTCACAGGAAAAACACTGGAGAAAAAACTACCTAAAAAAATATTTCTTCTAAAGAAAAAATCTTGCCAGGACCAAAAAGATCCCAGCAAGGAGCTTAGGTCCTTACTCCTGACTAGACAGAAAAAAACTGATTCCCTGTAGCAGAGAGAGGGAGGATATACCCTCAGGGACTGCCCCTAAGGTGGAGCCAGAACGTTTTGTCTTTCTGCCTAGTCCTACTCCTGCGGAGACAACATAACCCAGCTCTTGAGAATCAAGAAGACTACGTCTGTCAATGAGCGATAGAGAAATCCTTTCTTATATTAAGGGAGGTATGGACTCAAAGACAGACAGATCGTTTTGCCTCTGTACAAATTAGTAAGACCTCATCTGGAATATGCAGTTCAGTTTTGGGCACCAGTTCACAAAAAGGATATCGGGGAACTTGAGAAAGTGCAGAGAAGGGAAACCAAATTGATGAGAGGCACGGAGGAGCTCAGCTAAGGCGAAAGATTAGAGGAAATGAATTTATTCTCTCTTGAGAAGGGGAGACTAAAGCTAGATACACACTATACAATTTTCTTTTGATTTTTTTCTCTAGATTTACCAAAACCACAGAATATGAGGTCAAACCTAAAACATTTCAATTGGTATGCAATCAGGCAGGCACTACATAGTTAAAGGTAAATCTAAAAGGAAATAGAACAACAAAAGTTGTATAGTGTGTATCCAGCTTAAGGGGGATATGTTTAACAAGTATAAATACATACAATGAATGTAAAAGGTCTACACACCCCTGTTACAATGTCAGGTTTCTGTGATGTAAAAAAAATTAGATAAAAGGTAAATAATTTCAGAACTTTTTCCATCTTACTTTACAAATCAATTGAAAAACAAACTGAAATCTTTTAGGGCGGGGAGTAAAAAAAAAATAAATAAAATAAAATAATAATAATGTGGCTACATAAGTGTGCACACCCTCTGATAACTGGGGGGTGTAGCTGTGTTCAGAATTAAAGTGGAAGTAAACCCTCCTATCGTTTTCAAGCAAGGAAGCTGCCATCTTGGCCTTTGTTTGATCTTCAACTGCCATGATGCTGCATATGTGATCAGTTATGATACCAGCCATTGGATGGTTTGATAGTTTGGTTGAGAGCACTACCAATGGGAGTGTTACATTTCCGGCACGTGCCGGAAATGTAACTGTTTTTTCAAATTGTTAAGTAATGGGTTTACTTCCTCTTTAACCTCCCTGGCGGTATGATTCTGTCAGGAATTCTGTTCCAAAAGCGGTACAATTCTTTTCATGGAAATTTGGCGTTATGTATTATAGGCCTACAATTCTTAGAAATTACTGACTTAAACCTGACCAAAACAAGTCTCTAGTAGACATCCCAGATGTGATAAATTTGAAACACAAACAAGTGAATTATAATCGAATCAATAATATTATTTTATTATTTAATATATAATATATATAATAAAATTATATTATTGATTAGATTATAATTCATGCGTTATATATTATATATATATGTGTGTATATGTATATATATATATATATATATATATATATATATATATATATATATATATATATATGTGTGTATATAGATATATATATATATATATATATATATATGTGTGTGTATATATATATATATATATATATATATACATATGCATATATATATATATATTATATATATATATATATATATATATATATATATATATGCATATATATATATATGCATATATATATAATATAAAATGTGTTATGTGTTTTGTGCAACGTTTTTTTTTTTTTTTTTTTTGACTTTCCCTCCCTAGTTCCGCTCCCATGCAGCATTGCTGCTGCAGGGAACGGAACTAGGAAGTCATCACACCGACAGACGAGCGGCGGAGATCTCACTGGCGGTCACAGCAATGAGAGCTCATCGCTGGATCGCCAGGATAAGGTAAGAGAAGCTCCGCTGCGCTGTCTGCACGCTCTGCCCATTGACCCCGAGCGTGACTCGGGGATACCGCTAATAGCAGAAAATTCCTACCCCGAGTCACGCTCGGGGATACCGCTAAGGCGGTTAAGCAATCACAATCAAACACATGTTAAATAGGAGTCAGTTCACACCTGCCATCATTTAAAGTGCCTCAGATTAATCCTAAATAAAGTTCAGCTGTTCCAGTTGGTCTTTCCTTACATTTCCTTAGTCGCATCCTACAGCAAAAACCATGGTCCGCAGAGAGCTTCCAAAGCATCAGAGGGATCTCATTGTTAAAATGTATCAGTCAGGAGAAGGGTACACAAGAATTTCCTAGGCATTAGATATACCATGGAACACAGTGGAGACAGTCATCATTAAGTGGAGAAAATATGGCACACTATCAAGAACTGGACGTCCCTCCAAAATTAATATAAAAAGACAAAAAAAAAATGGTCAGAGAGGCTGCCAAGAGGCCTACAACAACATTAACCACTTAACGTCTAGCGACGTAGACCTACGTCGGCTGATTTTGCGTGGTTGTACCGCGGTGATGCCTCTAGCTAGAGGCATCATCCGGTGCCGTTTTTTAGAGCCGGCGGTCGGCTTTCCAGCGGTAATGACCGATGCAGTTCGGGAGCCGCTCGATCGTTACCCCGGCGAGCGGGAGGGGACGTCCCCCCCCCTCCCGCGGCTTTGCCCGGGTCTCCCGTTCCACCGGGAGACCCGAGCACCCAGCTGGCACGTCCGCCGGCTGGATTGAGTCCCGATCAAAGCCGGAAGCGGCTTCGATCGGGTCTCCGATGACGTAACCCGGAGGCGGCGTCCACGACGTCACGTCCGGGTTACTCTGCTGCTAAAGGCGGCAGATTCAAAAAGTGACAGTATTCAAAAATGCAGTTTTCGGCGTTTTGAATACATCGAAGTGTAGTGGAGGGGTCTAGGGTCTTTTACACTCTTGATCCCTCCATAAAGAGTACCTGTCACTACATATTGCTGTCACAAAATTAAAAAATAAATAAATAGGAAAAAAAATAAAAAATAAAAATTTAGCCGCCCCCGTCGCCATTAGCTCGCGCATGAAAGAAAACGTATATGGAAGTCGCGCCGCAAATGAAATCGCTGTTCAAACCACACATGTGAGGTATTGCCGCGATCGCCAGAGCGTGAGCAATTAAAAAAAAAAGAGCTACACTCTAACTCTAAACTGGTAACCGTTAAAAAAATTTAAAGCGTCGCCTATGGAGATTTTTATTGACCGTAGTTTGTCGCCATTCCGCGGGTGTGCGCAATTTTAAAGTGTAACAGTTTGGTTATCTATTTACTCGGCGTGACATCATCTTTCACAGTATACAAAAAAATTGGCTAACTTTACCGTTTAGTTTTTTTTAAATGCAGTGAAATGTGATTTTTCGTAATTTTTCCCAAAAAAAAAAATGGCGTTTGAAAGACCGCTGCGCAAATACCGCGTGACAAAAAATATTGCAATGACCGCCATTTTATTCTCCAGAGTCTTTGCTAAAAAATATATATAATGTTTGGGGGTTTTAAGTAGTTTTCTAGCAAAAAATACTGATTTAAACTTGTAAACAAAAAGTGTCAAAAATAGGCTTAGTGGTAAAGTGGTTAAGGAGCTGCAGAAATATCTGTACTGGCTGTGTGGTACATGTGACAACAATCTCCCATATTCTTCATATGTCTGGGCTATGGGGTAGAGTGGCAAGATGGAAGCCTTTCCTTATGAAGAAAAACATCCAATCCCAGCTAAATAAGCTAAAGCTAAATAAGAAAAACCCATCTGAAGTCTCCCAAAAGCATGTGGGAAAATGTGTTATGGTCTGATAAAACCAAGGTGGAACTTTTTGGCCATAATTTCAATATAATTTTAAAAGATATGTTTGGCGCAAACACAACACTGCACACAACCAAAAGAACACCATACCCATAGTGAAGCATGGTGGTCGCAGCATCATGCTTTGGGGCTCTTTTTCTTTAGCTGGAACAGGGGCCTTAGTCAAGGCAGAGGGAATTATTAACAGTTCCAAATACCAGTGAATATTGGCACAAAGCCTTCAGCCTTCATCTTTCAGCATGACAACGACCCAAAGCATACATCCAAATCAACAAAGGAATGGCTTTCACCAGAAGATTAAAGTTTTGGAATGGCCCAGCCAGAGCCCAGTCCTAAATCCAATTGAAAATCTGTGGGTGATCTGAAGAGGGCTGTGCACAGGAGATGTGGAGATCTGACCGATTTGGAGTGTTGTTGCAAAGATGAGTGGGCAAATATTGCAAAGTCAAGATGCGCCATGCTGATAGATTCATACCCAAAAAGTGCTGTAATAAAATCAAAAAGGTGCTTCAACAAAGTATCAGTTTAGGGTGTGCACACTTATGCTACCATTTTATTTTATTTTTTTATATTTACTTCCCTCCACCTAAAAGATTTCAGTTTGTTGTTCAACTGAATTGTACAGTTTACAGGTCACAATAAAGGTGGAAAAAGTTCTGAAATGATTTATCTGTCTCATTTTTTACATCACAGAAACCTGACATTTTAACAGGAGTGTGTAGACATTTTATATCCCCTGTAAGTGGTCCATATAGTGAACTTGGTGTTGAGTTATTCACTTTAAGGTTTTTCAACCAGGCTAACAATGTTAACTACAGTTGTGCTCATAAGTTTACATACCCTGGCAAAATTTATGATTTCTTGGCCATTTTTCCAAGAACATAAAATGGCCAACACAAAAACTTTTCTTTCATTCATGGTTAGTGTTTCGCTGAAGCCATTTATTATTAATCAACTGTGTTAACTCTTTTTAAATCATAAGAACAACAGAAACTACCCAAATTACCCTGATCAAAAGTTTACACATCCCAGTTCTTAATACCGTGTATTGCCCCCTTTAACATCAATGACAGCTTCAAGTCTTTTGTGGTATTTGTGGATGAGGCTCTTCATCTTCTTAGATGGTAAAGCTGCCCATTCTTCTTGGCAAAAAGCCTTCAGTTCCTGTAAATTCTTGGGCTGTTTTGCATGAACTGCACACTTGGAATCTCCCCAGAGTAGCTCAATGATATTGAGGTCAGGAGACTGAGATGTCCACTCCAGAACCTTCACTTTATTCTGCTGTAGCCAATGACAGGTTGACTTGGCCTTGTGTTTAGGATCATTGTCATGTTGGAATGTCCAAGTAAGTCCAATGAATGCAAATTTTCCTCCAGTATTTTTTGGGAAATACTGCATTTATCTTGCCATCAACTCTGACCAAATTTCCTGTGCCCTTTTAGCTCACACATCCCCAAAACATCAGCGATCCACCTCCATGTTTCACAGTAGGAATGGTGTACCTTTCATCATAGGCCTTGTTGACTCCTCTCCAAATGTAGCGTTTATGGTTGTGGCCAAAGAGCTCAATTTTGGTCTCATCACTCCAAATGACTTTGTGCCAGAAGGTTTGAGGCTTGTCTCTGTGCTGTTTGGTGTATTGGAAGCGGGATACTTTGTGGCATTTGCATTGTAATGGCTTTCTTCTGGCAACTCAACCATGCAGCCTATCTTTTTTTCAAGTGCCTCCTTATTGTGCATCTTGAAACAGCCACACCTGTATTTCACCTGAAGTTATTTGTGGGTTTTTAATCCCGAACAATTTTCCTAGCAGTTGTGGCTGAAATTTTAGTTGGTCTACCTGACCTTAGTTTGGTTTCAACAGAAACCCTCATTTTCCACTTCTTGATTAGTTTGAACACTGCTTATTGGCATTCTCAATTCCTTGGATATCTTTATTTCCCTTCCATGTTTTATACAGTTCAATTACCTTTTCCTGCAGATCCTGTGACAATTATTTTGCTTACCCCATGACTCAGAATCCAGAAACATCAGTGCAGCACTGGATGAAAGAGGCAAGGGTCTGTCAGGAGTCCAGAAACTCATTGAACTTTTATACACGCACACTAATTACAAGCAAACAGATCACAGGTGAGGATGGTTACCTTTAATAGCCATTCAAACCCCTGTGTGTCAACTTGTGTGCATGTTATCAGGCCAAAATCACCAGGGTATGTAAACTTTTGATCAGGGTCATTTGAGAAGTTTCTGTTGTCAAACACTAACCATGAGTGAAAGAAAAGTTTTTGTGTTTTCATTCATATTTTCAGAAAAACGGCCAAGAAATCATAAAATCTGCCAGGGTATGTAAACTTATGAGCACAACTGTATACTGGTTTAGTGTCTAGCAAAGCACACAAGAGCCCATCTGTGGAAAATACTGAAGAAGAATACTGTACAGTAATTTCTATAGAAAACATGTATGTGAGGCTATACCTACAGTATAGGAACTCTATACATCACTCTAGTTTACGTTTTTTTAATGCAAGATATTAGCCTTTTATCTTCATTAATCAATTAAACATATTTTTTCATATTGCAAATACACATCCTTACACCAGTTTATCATTGAATATCAATGCACTGGCTACCCTAGGGAAAGTGTTGCTCTTAGGAGACCTTTAGTATAAACCATTATCTAGAAAAAGATGTGTGTGTGGTGTGTGTGTGTGTTTAATCCTTACACTTAACAACATATATAGTCTTAAAGGCAATGAAGATAAAATTGGGGCATGTTCAAATTAGCTCTTAAATCAAAGCGGGCCTATTAAAGTTAACATGTTAATGTGACACTTTACCTAATGCCAGGCAATACATGTCACAAACCTGGAGAAGAACCACCATGCATTCTTCTCCTTCACTAAAGTTGTCTATAGGTAATGGCAAAGCTGGGTCATAATGGAGTGTTAATGGCTGGAAAAACATCATCATATGACACAGCTTTCAAACACTTGATAGCAGGTACAGAAGCCTAGGGGAGACAGTGTGATCTATGTGATCATAGTAAAAAAAGAGAAAAGCATTTTATGCCTGCTTTGTTTTAGTCTATTTAACTGTACTGGGAAGAAAAAAAATTAAAAAAGCCAAACTAGAAATAAACCAACGACTCAGATTTAAAGGGGAACTCTACTCATTAAAAACTTGATAAAAAATAATGTTCTTTAGCAAGGAACATACATTGTACAATATCATCTATGCTACCAAATCTAGCGTATGCTGTAAATTGCCTCCAAAATGATTGCTGTATCTTCTTGCTGGAGGCAAGGTAAAAAACCTTCAGTATGCAGCTCCCCCTGCAGCCCCCTTAATATTTACCCAAGCCTGATCCAGGGATGAGCACGAGAGTGGGCTGCTCTCCTGGGTCTCTGCCTTCTTACTGGCTGAGATACAGGAGCGTGAGCTATTGGCTCCCATTGCAGTCAATCACAGTGAGTGAGAGAACAGGGGGTGGGGCCAAGCCCAGTTCTGTGTGCCTCATGGACAGGGCCGGTGCTACCACTAGGCGAGCTAGACAGCCGCCTAGGGCGCAGTCACTACCAGTTGTTGCTGGGTCCAAACCTCCCACAAAGCGTTCTGCACAAATGCCCAGTCAGCGTCTCTGCTGCTACAGCCATGTCCCTCAGCAACACAGGCTGTGCAGCAATCAGAGCTGTCTCTGAATGTATGGCGGCTGACAGCATCCACTCATGCCCGCTGTTGTCAGAGCTAGAGTTTTGGTTGCGAGGACCACCCATGTCCTAGCAACCAATCAGGTGCTTGCCCCTTACCCAGGCCCCAGAATTCAGAGGAGGAGAAGGAGAAAGTTCCTCCTTCAAACCTATCCAGTCCCCGTGCCCAGCCTTCCAGCATCCACATGTCCTGAAGCTGACTGCTGCAATGAGAAGGAACAGATCTTGATGTAAGCTAGGGTCTTCCCTCCACCCTTCCACTGCCCCAACTATTCTCTTAAACCTCTCCACTCTACTTACCCCACTGTGTTCTTTCCTTTTAACTTTGGGGACCCTACTAAAATAGAATGGGCTCTCGGGGCCATCATGTAAGGGGTTTTGGGGTCAGGCCTAAAGCTGTGTAACGGACCCCAAAATGTCTGATGGCTGTCCCGTTCCCCACACACTGCGCTGATGTTCTGCATACTGCTGCAGGATTGGATGATGTTAGCTGGAGACTAAGTCGTCTCCTGCAAACTTCAGACAACCTATGAGGAAGAGATATCATCACTTCCTCCCAGCTCCCCAGCTAGTCTTCACATGGAGCCAACTTTAGCTAGGATTTCAAAAAGCATGCCCACACGGACTGCATTTGCAGCCTTTATTTATTTATTTTGGGGGGAGGGGAGGGTGCAAGTAGCTGTCTTGCCTAAGGCGCAATAATGTAGCACCAGCCCTGCTTACAGGCACACAGGGCAGTGCTCGGAAACAAGCACGCACAAGTGCCCCCATAGCTCATACCCTAAACTCGGAGAAGAGGATGAGCCAGGATCGCAAGCAGGGGAACCCAGAAGAAGAGGATCAGAAGCGCTCTGTGCAAAATCATTGCACAGAGCAGGTAAGTATAAGATGTTTGTTTATGGAAAAAAAATGTAACCTTTATTATCACTTTAAGTACATGTGGTTTTGTGAGCTTTACATGTACATACTAACATAGATGGACTGACAAGCATACAGTTAGTTTTTGCTTTCAGCCTACAGCAGAAAAAACACTTCTGTTCGGTCTTAAAATTGCACCCACTTTGGAACCAATGTCCTAGGACAGTGATGGTGAACCTTGGCACCCCAGATGTTTTGGAACTACATTTCCCATGATGCTCATATACTCTGCAGTGTGGTTGAGCATCTTGGGAAATGTAGTTCCAAAACATCTGGGGTGCCAAGGTTCACCATCACTGTCCTAGGAAGTAGGCAACCTGCAATGATATTACACAACCAGAACATTTTGGCAGATTTATGGTTTAGCATCTACAGTATGCTTGCACACACATAGCAGCAGCCTGTATGTTTGTTACTCATGGAGTCTGGGAAAGAGTAACTAATATTCCTACTAAAAAATACAGGACAAGTCTTGGAGAACAGGAGGAACAGGGTTGCAAACTCTGCTTAAATTTTTCCAAAAACCTTCAATACTACACAGTTCACAACAGATGTCGGCATAACTGTACACTCCGCAGATGTGTCTGATATAGTCTGCTGACTATACCATTGTGCCAGCTTCTTTTGGGGACAAGAAGGCAGGCCATCAAACCTCAGACTAAACTGAAAAGACAAAACTCATAATAAAAAGGGAAACTAATGATTTTGGTTGTTTTATATTTTTTTAGGCTTCATTCATATTGTGGCTCCCAGGAGGCAGAGATGCATCGTACAGCCTGCTGCCAGCAGCCTTCAAAAAAATCAATGGCAGGCTAAAATATGCAGTGCCTGTACACTATTCTGTACTTGAAAACAGGTATATATGCACCAAACCCAGAAAGTCCGTGTTCCAGGACATATGGTCTTGCACGCAAGTATCTCTCAGAATAAAATACAGCCATTACCCATTTCAGCCTGCCATCAAATCTGACAGACTGTTGGCAGTGGACTGCACTTTGCCCCTGTGCCTCCTATGTGCCAAAATACACTTGATTTATGGTAATGGTCAAACCACCTGTGTGCATAACCATAAAGTTTTTTAATCATAGGTTAAAATATACAGTATCTCACAAAAGTGAGTACACCCCCACACATTTTTGTAAATATTTTATTATATCTTTTCATGTGACAACACTGAAGAAATTACACTTTGCTACAATGTAAAGTAGTGAGTGTACAGCTTGTATAACAGTGTAAATTTGCTGTCCCCTCAAAAAAAAAAAAAAAAAACCACCTAGCCATTAGTGTCTAAACCGCTGGCAACAAAAGTAAGTACACCCTTAAGAGAAAATATCCAAAATTAGGCCCGATTATCCATTTTCCCTCCCCAATGTCATGTGACTCATTAGTGTTACAAGGTCTCAGGGGCGAATGGGGAGGAGGTGTGTTAAATTTGGCATTATCGCTCTCACTCTCTCATACTGGTCACTGGAAGTTCAACATGGCATCTCATGGCAAAGAACTCTCTAAAGGATCTGAAAAAAAGAATTGTTGCTCTACATAAAGATGGCCTAGGCTATAAGAAGATTGCCAAGACCCTGAAACTGAGCTGCAGCACGGTGGCCAAGACCATACAGCGGTTTAACAGGACAGGTTCCACTTAGAACAGACCTTTCCATGGTCGACCAAAGAAGTTGAGTGCACATGCTTAGCATCATATCCACAGGTTGTCTTTGTGAAACAGACGTATGAGTGCTGCCAGCCTGTCAGTGCTCAGACCATACACTGCATCAAACTGGTCTGCATGGCTGTTGTCCCAGAAGGAAGCCTCTTCTAAAGATGATGCACAAGAAAGCCTGCAAACAGTTTGCTGAAGACAAACAGACTAAGGACATGGATTACTGGAACTATGCCCTGAGGTATGAAGAGACCAAGATAAATGTATTTGGTTCAGATGGTATCAAGCATGTGTGGTGGCAACCAGGTGAGGTGTACAAAGACAAGTGTGCCTACAGTCAAGCATGGTGGTGGGAGTGTCATGGTCTGAGGCTGCATGAAATGCTGCCGGCACTGGGGAGCTACAGTTCATTGAGGGAACTATGAATGCCAACATGCATTGTGACAAACTGAAGCAGAGCATGATCCCCTCCCTTCAGAGATTGAGAAGTTGTGGGACATCCTCAAATGGAAGGTGGAGGAGCGCAAGGTCTCCTAACATCCACCAGCTTCATGATGTCATCATGGAGGAGTGGAAGAGGACTCCAGTGGCAACCTGTAAAGCTCTGGTGAACACCATGCCCAAGAGGGTTAAGGCAGTGCTGGAAAATAATGGTTTCCACACAAAATATTGACACTTTGGGTCCAATTTGGACATTTTCATTAGGGGTGTCTCACTTTTGTTGTCAGCGGTTTAGACATTAATGGCTGTGTGTTGAGCTATTTTGAGGGGACAGCAAATTTACACTGTTATACAAGCTGTACACTCACTACTCTCTCTACATTGTAGCAAAGTGTAATTTCTTCAGTGTTGTGACATGAAAAGGTAGAATAAAATACTTACAAAAATGTGAGGGGTGTACTCACTTTTGTGAGATCCTGTAAAATTCTTATTTCACAATTTTCTAACATAGGGTGAACTCTTGCCACTGATGTTAAAGAGCGTTATGGGTTTTCTTTTTCCAATCTGTATTAAAGTTTTGACAATACAAGAAAGATGCATCTCAAGATTTGGGAAGGAGTCAAAACATGGTACCATATCCATCGTACAGTGGTTCATTAAAAAAAAATAAAAATCTTTACAAAAAGGAAATGGTACAGGAAATGCATTCCCTGATATCATTTAAAGCTTTAACAAAGGCAGAACTGCTCATCTAGGGGCGTTATGGGTTTTCTAAAAAAAAAAAAAAAAAGCACACTAATGGCTATTTGTTTTCAGCCTCACTCTAGCTCAAAGTCTGGATGGTGCAGGGAAAGGAAAAGTCATTCCTCTGACTCCTCCAGCTACATAATCAAAGCTTGGAATCAAGGATTCAGCTATTTAGACTGGATAACACAAGAAAAGCAACCTAGAGCTCCACTTGTAGTCTGGAAAATATATGTTATTATAATTTAATGCTTACATGAGAAAATAATTTTACAATTTTATTCAGTCCTGAAACAGAAATGTATATGAACACTATACAGTCTCTTTAGATGAGAAAATCAAAAGTAACCTATTTTTTCCCACCTATCTCCACTTGTATGTACTTTACAAATACTTCTCTCAGGAATAGGTAATACAATCATTAAGGAACAATATACTAAAAACATTTTCCCCAAGTATCTTTTCATGCTTCTAATCTAACTGCTGAGCAGACAGTGTCAAAACCCTTTGTCTCAGTGCACCAGACTAATTAAAGTGGTTTTCCAACATTGCCAGTAAGATGGAATAGACCTCTACTCACTGTGCAATAATGAGTAACAAGACTTGAATTACTTGTAATCCCACAGATCAGTTATTTGAACTCAACCTCCAAGCTCGGAGGCTACCACGACTTACAAGCTGAATGGCTTTTTCTGGTGTCACACAACCAGGCCTAGAGGAAAGTCATCATCAGGCTTTGAAGCTGATTAAACCATACATTTTTTTTTTTGTAAACCAACAGAAGAGTGCATGTGAAAGAACAAGTGCTCTGTTTAAATGTTTAATATTTTCTATGCTCTGACAGTTGTAAAAAATATATATATTTTAAAGCCATCGGGAGCTAATGGCGCCTGCTACTGTGCCATTCAGGAGGGAGAGTCCTGGGCAGCTGAGGTTCTCGTGTAACACCACTGGATCGAGATGAGGTTCAGGTAAGTATTGGGGGGGGGCGGAGGGGGACTGCTGCACACATAAGGTTTTTTTTATCCTAATGCATAGAATGCATTAAGTTAAAAAACCTTCTGCCCTTCAACCACTTTAAGCTCCTCGTACACTGTGCCTTGTCAGCACCCTCTAGTTTGGTAATCTTTGACTGAAAAATCAAAGTAGCCTGGCGGAAAATTGTCAAAATTGTCAGTAAAACATTGGCTGAAACCAATCAGATGCAGCTGCTGGCTATCACTATAGAATAGCCAAAGCAAGTGATTTGTCCATCTGCAATGTATGTTTTTTTTTTTTTTCATTTAGCCGCAAAAAATATTATCAGTGTATGACCAGATTTAGTATGTTGTCATGCTTCTTTATGGACATAAGGGGCAGAGAGCATCACTGCAAAGAGGTTTGCAACTCCTCCCACTCCCGTCTCTCCACTTTTCATTTATTGACAGCTGCCCCATAAAGAATCTGTGGGGTATTTATTGTCAAATGGAAGATGAGCGACACCAGACCCAACAATGCAGATGAGCTGAAAGCCACTATCAAAGACACCTGGGCTTCCATAACACCTCAGCAGTGCCAAAGTCTGATTGCCTCCAAGCCACACCACATTGATGGAGTAATTCATGCAAAAGGAGCCCTGACCAAGTATTGAGCGCATACTATATTGTACATGGACATACATTTCAGTAAGCTAACTTTTCTGTATTAAAAATTATTTTATTGGTCTTATGTAATATTCTAATTTTCTGAGATACTGAATATTGGGTTTTCACTAGCTGTAAGCCATAATCCTCAAAATTAAAAAAAGAGAGAAATGCTTGAAATATATCACTCTGTGTGTGCGTAAAACGCATCCATATATAATGTATGAGTTTAACTTTTTGAATTGAATCACTGAAATAAATTAACTTTTTGATATTCACATTTTATGAGATACACCTGTGTGTGTGTAATATATTATATATATATATATATATATATACACACACACACACACACACACACACACACACACACACACACACACACACACACACACATGCGCCTGGTAATCAGCTTTAAATGAAATGAAAAAGAGGGAAGTTTCCCTAACATGGAACCATTGGTAATTAAGATTATAATATATGTATATTTATACACACACTTAGTGCATCACCTGTTTTCAGAGTTTAGTTTGGCAATTAATGTGTTTATCACAGGAGGAACAACATGCTATTAATAATGGATGTAAAAACTTGGCAGAAGGGACAGCTGGAATTCTTGGGAAAGGTGCATCTAGGAATAATACAATATAAACACTAGCCAGATGGGGCAAGACAATGAACAAACAATTGCACACTATACAGTTTGTTCACCTTTTTTGTGCGAACGCTAGCCGTTTATAGTGACAGGTTCTCTTATAAATAATGGTGTATTATAAAGTTGCAGCCTGGGACCTTGACCTTGCACATTATGTTCTTCATGAAAATGAAAATAAGCCCAGAGTGAGGCTTGAAGGGTTAGAATAGTTGGTAAAGATTTATTATGATACGTTTTATTAGGTGATAATACACCAGGGTAAAAAGAAGGGCCAACATCTACCTCTCAATATCTACCAAAGCACATATGGTATATTTGGTTCCCCACTGAAATCAAATTCCTTCTTCTTTCTGCTCTTTTCACCAAGTAATTACTTCATATAATATATATATATATATATATATATATATATATATATATATATATATATATATATATATATATATGTGTGTGTATAGTGTCTACACTTTAACAATTGTGTCACTCAATGAATATTCTCTATTAGTTTTCATTATTCCTTTCTTCTTTGTTCATACTATCACCCTAGACATATATATTAGTATCTGTTATGTGTTTATATATTTGTCTTTGGGGCAATATACTTATTTACTTATATATTTATATGCTCATTAATTTAAATAATTTTTATTTTTTCTTTGGTGTCACAACATGTGTTTTATGTGTTAATTGCCTAGGAGTGGCAAGCAGCTTTGGATCTCTACCATCTCTTGTGCGATCATGTGATCCAATTAATTGATAGATCCACCTGGCTATGGCCCTATATAGTCAGTTCACATATTTGCAAAATATAGGTTATGACTAAGTGAATTTATTCGTGAAACGCGTTACCATCTTGCTGCGTGATGTTTGCTATTCTGGATATCTTTGTTCAATAAAACATCATAATTGCCTTTATTCTGAGTGCTGTCAACCTTTTCTTGTGCTCATTGTTGATAAGGCTCTGTTAGCCAGTTCGAGTCACTTTTTTTTTTCCAAGATATTAACTAAAATACTAGTATGATTTGCTTCAGGAGAATCGAGCAGCAACAGCGTTATATCCATGGAAACAACTGAGGATGGCCTAGGAAAGTAGGCAGAATGGTTTTCTAGAATTAAAAGATATTCCTAGACTTGCCATACATGGGGTGGCTTTTGAAAGATGAGGAAAATATTTTATTAACCACTTGCCGACCAGCAGCCGCATATATACTGCGGCAAACTGGAGCTATTGCGCGAAACAACGCACCTGTAAATACCTGATCGTGCTGTGATTGGCTAGCGGGGATGTCAATCAATGGGTCCGGTGGACCCATTGTCTGCTGGCCACCCACAATCATTCACGAGAGAGGCAGAATGGTGATCTGCCTATGTAAACAAGGCAGATCATCATTCTGCAAGGGGACCACCTAGGGACACACTTAACCTTTTGATCACCCCTGATATTAACCACTTCCCTGCCAGTGTCATTAGTGCAGTGACCGTGCATTTTTTTTTAGCACTGATCATTGTATTAGTGTCACTGGTCCCCAAAAAGTGTCAAAATTGTCAGTTAGATGTCCAATTTGTCTGCTGCGATATAGCAGTCCTGCTAAAAATTGCACTTATTGGGATTTTTCAAAAATATGAAGCAGAAAACATATTGGCCGAAATTGATAAAAAAATTAGATTTTTTAATTTTTTTTATTGGCTGTGTTTTATAGCAGAAAGTAAAAAAAAAAAAATATTTTTTTGCACATGTTAAAGTGATAGCCGAGTATGAAAAGATATTGGCATACAAAGATAGGAAGGGTCCTCAATACGAAACCGCTTGGGCTTGTTGGAGGAATATTGACCTCACTGGTCGTTCATTTTAAACTGTTCCTGAAGGTTTCAGTCACATACTGTGTACCCTTGATTGTTATGTTAGATTTCTGCTATTTTTTTTTTTTTGTTCCAAACTTACTAAAAGTTTTTTGAATGGAAAAATCCCCATAGTGGAGCCCATCGCCCTCCCTGGCACAGTTTGTTCCCAAATGGGGTGCCTGGGGGGGAGAGGGATCACCATATCTCCTCCCATCACCATAGTTACAACTTCAATTGGGGCTTATTTCCTGTTCACGCTGATAATTTTGTTATGGAGAATATCTTGTTTGTTTGTGTTATTTGCTCTGAGCCTTTTTCATGTCACAACGCTGTTTGTTGATATGTGAATATTTCTGTATGTCTGAAAATTTTCAATAAAAATTTATTTAATAAAAAAAAATAATAATAATAACAATAATAAATATATATATAACCCGTTCCTTCAAGGCGTAAGCCTGTTCAATGGTCTGTCTGATCCATTTGGCAATAGTCGCTGTAGATGCAGCCATGCCCTTCCGAGGTCCCTCAGGAAGGACAAAGAGTGAATCCGTCTTCCGAAAGGATTCTGTAGACGACAGGTAAACCCTGATCGCCCTGACAACATCCAAGGAATGCAGAGCAACCTCCTTAGGATGCTTAGGCTTCGTATAAAGCGAAGGCAGGACAATGTCCTCATTAATGTGGAACTCAGAGACCACCTTAGGAAGAAAGGAGGGATGCGGACGCAAGACCACCTTATCCCGGTGAATCACGAAGTAAGGAGAACGGCAAGATAACGCTGCCAGTTCTGACACCCTGCGAGCCGAAGTGATCGCCACCAAAAAGGCAACCTTCTTAGACAGCAGAGGCAGCGATATATCCCGAATGTTTTCAAAGGGAGCACGCTGTAACACGGACAGAACCAAGTTCAAGTCCCATGGAGGCAAGGGCTCCTTCCTGGGAGGAGCCAAATGTCGCACACCTTGAATGAAGGTGCGAACCAGAGAATGGGACGCCACAGGGCGTTGGAAAAGAATAGCCAGTGCGGACACCTGGCCCTTGATCGTGGCCAGCGCCAGGCGCTGGTCCACACCAGACTGGAGGAAGGCCAACACTCTCGACACCGAGTACGAGCGAGGGGAGAGCCCCCTGGACTCACACCAGGCAAAATAAGCCTTCCAGGTACGGTAATAGATTTTACCAGAGGAGGTTTGTCTAACCTTGACAAGGGTAGGGATGACCTCAGAGGAGAGACCCCTGTCCCTCAGGACCTGGGTCTCAACAGCCAGGACATTAAAGCCAGCGACTGTAAATCAGGATGGAAGATCGGACCCTGAGACAGGAGATCTTCCTGCAGAGGCAGTCGCCACGGAGGCGTCACTGCCAGGTGAACAACGTTGGCGTACCAGGACCGGCGTGGCCAGTCCGGAGCCACCAGAATCACCAGGTACGGTTCCAAGAATAACCTGCGGAGGAACCTGGATAGCAACTGAATCGGAGGAAAGGCATACATCAGACGATACTGATGCCAAGGGGCCACTAACGCATCCAAGGCGTCCGCCAGCGGATCGTACGTTCTTGACACGAACCTTTCCACCTTTCGGTTTAGCCAAGATGCGAACAGATCCACGTCCGGGGATCCCCACTTTGCACACAGCACTTGGAAGACCTCCGGGTGTAGGGACCATTCCCCCTGGTCCAGGGTCTGGCGGCTCAGATAGTCGGCCTGCCAATTCTCCACACCCGGAATGTGAACTGCTGAGATCGCCGGGACATGAGTCTCGGCCAAAGACAGAATGCCGGTCACCTCCCGGGCTGCCCAAGCACTCCTGGTGCCCCCTTGGGGGTTGATGTAAGCCACCGCGGTAGCATTGTCCGTCTGTACCCGGACAGGACGACCCCGAAGACGATCCGACCACTGGAAGAGACAGAGTTTTATCGCTCGCAATTCCAGCACATTTAATCGGGAGGGAGGACTCCTCCAACGACCAAGTGCCCTGGGCAGACAGGTTGCCCAGGACTCCACCCCAGCCCAACAAGCTGGCATCCGTGGTAATCACTGTCCACACCAACGGACAGAAGGACTTGCCTTCCGCCACCTACGGGGACTGGAGCCACCACAGAAGAGCCAATCTGGTCTGACGACTCAAGGAGACACTCAGATCCAGGGACTGAGGCAGTCTGTCCCACCTGGCCAGGATCTCCGACTGGAGAGCCCGCGTGTGAAACTGAGCAAAGGGTATCGCCTCGAAGGCCGATACCATCAACCCCAGGCCCCGCATACAGGTCCTGAGTGACGAAGACGGGTTGTCCCTGAGGGACCTGATCTCGTCCTGCAAGGTCCGGAGCTTGTCCTCCGGCAAAAACACCCTTGCCTGAGCAGAGTCCAGAATCATTCCCAGATAGGGAAGACTAACCGATGGAGACAACGTTGATGGTCCATCCGAACTCCTGGAGCGTCTGTACCGTGGTGGACAGGTCGCGCACTAGGTCCTGGCTGGCACGTGATCTCAGAAGTAGATCGTCCAGGTAACCCAAGACCGCAATGCCCTGTGCCCTCAGCAGGCCCAGAACCGGCGCCAACACTTTGGTAAAAACCCTTGGTGCCGAAGCGAGACCGAAAGGTAACGCCACAAACTGGTAGTGGTCCTCTGGGATAGCAAACCGAAGGTACTGCTGATGACCCTCGAAAATGGGGATGTGCAGGTACGCATCTTTTAGATCTATCGAGGCCAGGAATTCTCCTGGACTCAAGGAGGACACCACCAAACGGAGAGACTCTATACAGAACTTCCGAACACGCACAAAGCGGTTCAGCACTTTCAGGTCCAGAATAGGATGCACTTTGCCCTCCTTTCTGGGCACAGTGAACAGATTCAAATAAAACCCCTGAAACCTGTCCCGATGAGGCACCGGGACAATCACCCCCCTGAGCAAGAAGGTCCTGTACCGCCTGGTGCAGGTCCTGCAGACGCCCCGGAGGCAAATGAAGATTTGAGGGAAAGAATCTGTCCGCCGGCGGGGAAAGGAATTTGATCTTGTACCCTGATCGAATGATTTCCTGAACCCACCTGTCCGATATCCGGAGCAGCCAAGGTTGGAGGAAACCGCGCAAACGTCCCCCCAACCCTGAAATGGGTGAGGGCGCCCCTTCAGGCAGAGGCGGACTGACCCGCCGAGCCGGCATTGCCTGACTTCTGCTTACCTGCCCAGGGCTTTTTCTGGCTGCCCTGGGCCTTGAAGGGCTTGCCCTTGGATTGGTTCCGAAAGGCACGAAAGGACCCTTGAGTGGATCTAGGCGCAGAACCCAGCTTGCCACGAAAAGACTTGTTCTTCGAGTTCTGGGGCAGCAAAGTGCTCTTGCCCCCCGTGACGCCTTTCACCAGGGTATCCAACGCTTCGCCAAAAAGGCGAGAGCCAGCATAGGGAAAATTAGCAACTGTTTTCCACGAGGACTGGTCAGCCGACCAGCTCTTTAGCCATATCAGTCGCCGGTTAAGTAACGAGACACTATAGAGGCGTTCTACTAAAGGAGCCTCATTTAAGGCCGCATCACACAGATACATGATTCCTTGGTGGATTTGATCCACCATTTCCAGCCGGGCAGGCGGAACATCATCAGACACGAGATTGCTCCTAAGCACCTTAGTCCAATCAGCCACCGTCTGAGCCACCAAAACGGACGCGAAAATGGGTCTGAGCAACGAGCCCGCCACCGTATAGGAATGGCGGGCTAGAGACTCCAACCGCCGGTCCGTGGGATCCCGGAAAACCGGTATATCCTGAGAAGGAACCAAGGTAGCCTTGTTTAACACGGCCACAGTGTGATCCACCTGTGGAGGCACACACCATCGTGATTCCGTAGCCGGTGCAAAGGGATAAAGCAATTTGAACCGACTAGGCACCAGGAATGGATGTTTTAACGTGCGCCACATTTCATTAACAGTGTAATGAAATTCAGCTGGGCAGGGAAAAACCTGCGCCGACTTGCGGGTCCTGTGCGTCCCAAACGAGGACACAATGCCCGGAGGACTGGGCTCATCCTCCAAATGTAGTGTTTCCTTAACAGAAACAATTAATTCATCCATGGTCGCCCGCTCTTCAGGCGACCCCGGGGAGGAGGTATCAATCCCCTCCACCTCTGCCTCCCCCTCAGACCCCAGCGAGTCTAAGGATGAGCGAGACCCTGAAAAGGGCACGCTTGCCGCCGCAGCAGCCATATCACCATCTGAATCAGAGGAGAGAGACAATCTGGGCCTCTTTTTAGCAGCACGTTCAGCCATTAGCATTTCCATATTTGACACCAAAGTCACCACTACAGCGGACAAATCAGGTCTCAGGGGGGCCACAGGAGAACTGGGGACCCCCACCAGAGCTGGGGGGAATTTGCTGTCCTGAGAATCCATTGCTCAAGGTTACAAAACAACAGTGCAAGAAAGTTTGTACTGCCCCTTTAAGACCGCTGCGGAGTGCGCAGCCCACCGTTACAGCCACAGTGACAAAGACCCCCAAACAGGAGAAGAAAAAACTGAGCCAGAAGCGACAATACAGAAAGATATTGAGAGCAATAACCTGCAGAGCCCCGCAGAGTGTTGCCACCGATGTCCTGCTTCAGAGGAAAAGGAAGTGCTGCTAGAGCAGGCTGAACTTATAGGCTGCATGACTCAGGGAAAATGGCTGCCCCATAGGATTGCATGGAAGGCTCCGCCAAAATGGCCGCCGGACAAGCGGTCGGAACAATCGTTCTGCTACCGCAAAATGGTGGCGGATGGCGCCAAAAACAGCATGTAGTATTTTCATAGAGAAGCCAAACATGCCTGCCCATACCTAAAATGGCGGACCGCGAGGATTTACCCCGCTGCGGCCGCCACACACACAGTCTGCACCCCCAACAAGCACCGAAGTGACACAGGGAAGGGGACCCCCAAAAACATACAGCACCGCAGCGCATGCACAAGCGATCCCCGCAGGGACCGCATCAGGGAGTCACACAGGCACAGACATGGGGGACACACAGCAACACAGGACTGCCACCCCAGACAGAGGCCCCACACAGAAGTACTTACCTGTACCAGATGGCGTGGGGTGCCTCTATGAACGGAAAGCCGCTGTCCTCATCTGACAGGGAGTGCCGTTAGCCAGGGACATGACACTGCAGCATCGCAGATGTGTCCTGTGAGGTAGCCACCTCACGGCTGCATCCCTGCTGCGAACAGGGATGGGTCTTTCATAGTGCCAGGACGAACCACGGCTGAACGCTCGATGACTGGCTGGGAGTCCATCTGACCCTCTGCCCTGGAGAACCAGGGCGGTCAGTCCGAATCCCAGCACCGCATGATCCATCTTCTTCCGAAGAGTCGACTAAAAACTAAAAGCTGACAAAATAAACCGCTAGTAAAGTAAGAAAAAACTGACATTTTAAAAAAAAAAAAAAAAATCAAATAAAAAATTAAAAAATTAGATAGGCTGAGACTGTAGCCCCAGCACAGGGAAGCCTAACTACTCCTGACGCTAGGCAGAATAAAACTGAGTTGGGAGTGGTCACTGCAGGGGGGTATTGACCAGATGGGACAGCCCCCATGGGTGTGTATATGCAAATGCCTTTGTTCTTTTGACTAAGTCTTTATGCCTAGCTACTCCTGCGGAGAGGAAGTCAATACCCAACAGTGATGACTTAGAGGCGGCGGCGACCGTCGGAGGACGTAAGAGAAATATATATATATATATATATATATATATATATATATTTTTTTTTTTTTTAAATTTGCATCTCCGGAAGCAGTGTGGGCGGAGCAGCAATCTGCAGTGAGGGAGCTGTGGAGGAAGAGCCACGGGTGACACTTGCGGGGTGTGGGGGGGGGGGCGCCGCACTAGGATACCGGAATCCGGGCGCGGGTACAGAGGACCCCCGGGACTGGGACAGAGAGCAGTGGTAGCAGCGTTGGAGGACGGACACCGCACGGTACTGAGGAGAGGAGGAGAGCATTCCCGGAAGCAGGAGAGGAGGAGGAGACCTTCCCGTTCCCAGTATGTGAGGCAGCAGCTGCAAGCAAAGCGGAGAAAGGTGTGTGACTGTGCTCTGTGAACCAATAGCTGTATGACTGTGCTCTGTAAACCGATAGCTGTGTGACTGTGCTCTGTAAACCGATAGCTGTGTGACTGTGCTCTGTGACCGATAAGCTGTGTAACTGTGCTCTGCAACTGATAGCTGTATTAACTGTGCTCTGCGACTGATAGCTGTGTGACTGTGCTCTGTGACCGATAGCTGTGTGACTGTGCTCTGCGACCGATAGCGATCGGGGACTGACTGACCATATAGCGATCTGCGACTGATATCGATCTGTGACTGACCGTGCTCTGCGACTTATAGCGTTCTTTGACTGACCGTGCTCTGCGACTGATAGTGATCAGTGACCAACTGACTGCTCTGCGACTGTTAGCGATCTGTGACTGACTGACCATGCTCTGCGACTGATAGCGATCTGTGACTGACTGACCGTGCTCTACGACCGATAGCGATCTGGACTGACTGACCTGTGCTGCGACTGTTAGCGACCTGTGACTGACCGTGCTCTGCGACTGATAGCGACCTGTGACTGAGTGACCGTGCTCTGTGACTGATAGCGATCTGTGACTGACTGACCGTGCTCTGCGACTGATAATGATCCGTGACTGACTGACCATGCTCTGCGACTGATAACAATCTGTGACTAACTGTGCCGCGCAACTGACGGTGCTCCGCGACCGACCGCGACTGACAGTGCCCTGCGACTGACTGAACGTGCTCTGCGACTGAGTACCTGGGAAGACTGGTAAGTATCTTAGCAACTGGTGAGTATCTTAGCGACTGGTGAGTACCCCAGGTTTAGTACCAGGGGAGATAGAGGTAGTGTAGGTAAGGAATAGCAGGTGTTGCCATTATCCTCAGAGTAGTGGGTAATAATGTCCGACAGGATTGCGGATGCCACTAAGTGCACTTCTTGCTCCATGTATGCATTCCTTGATGAACCAATCGAGGGCGAATACTGCTGTGCAGGATGTATGCAACTTGTTGCTCTGGAAGCCCAGATCCTGGATCTAGAAAATATAGTGGCAACACTGCGTAGCATCAACAACCTGGAGTGGAGCATGGACATTACCCATCAGGGGCTGGCATAGAGGAGGGAGGCAGTTGGGTGACCTTTAGGAAGGGTAGAGGGATGAGGGTCAGGGAGGCCAGTCCTGAGTTGGTACACCCTAACAAATTTGCCAAGTTACAGGTTGAGGGGGATATCAGCTCAGGGGTGGCAGTGCTGGAGCAGGCGCCCTCCCCAGCTGCCAGGGGAGTGGCGGCTCCAGGAAGTGGGGGGGGGGCCGAGATTCAGGAAAGGTAGTTGGGGACTCAATGATCAAGAGGACAGAGAGGGAAATCTGTCGAAAAGATTGCGGTAGCCGGAGAGTATGTTGTTTACCGGGCGCTCGAGTTCGGCACATCACGGATCGGGTAGACAGATTATTGTGCGGGGCTGGGGATGACCCAGCGGTCATGGTGCATGTGGGCTCTAATGACCAAGTAAAAGGAAGGTGGAGGATCCTAAAGAATGATTTCAGGGAAGGTGGAAAGGTGAAGAAAAGGTGAAATCAGGGAAAGGCTGGAAAAAATTAACACAATCAAATCACCAGGCCCGGATGGCGTACATCCAAGAGTACTCAAAGAACTCAGTAAGATTATATCTAGACCACTGTTCCTGATCTTTGCTGACAGTATTATGACAGGAAATGTACCAGGGGATTGGAGGAAGGCTAACGTGATACCGATATTCAAAAAGTGGCTGTGGTATTTTCCGGGAAATTATAGGCCTATCAGTCTGACATCGATAGTATGTAAACTTCTGGAGGGGATGATAAGGGACTAGATCGTAGAGTTTGGATCGTGGAGTTTGCTAAAGACAACATCATCAGCAGTAATCAGCACGGGTTTACAAATGGGCGTTCTTGTCAAACCAATCTCTTAACATTCTACGAGGAGGTGAGCTGTGAGCTAGATAGGGGCAGACCAGTGGATGTGGTGTACCTGGATTTCGCTAAGGCCTTTGATACAGTTCCCCACAAGCGCTTAATTTATAGAATAAGGTCTGCAGGTATTGACCGCAGGGTTTGCTCTTGGCTAAAAGGGCGTGTGCAAAGGGTGGTACTAAACAGCGCATACTCAGACTGGTCTGAGGTGGTAAGCGGGTCCACCAAGGTTAGTCCTGGAACCAACCTTGTTCAATGTATTCATAAACAGCATTGAGGACGGGATCAGTAGTTCTATATCAGTTTTTGCAGATGACACAAAATTGGGCAGGGCAATAACTGCACAGCATGAAGCAGATATCCTACAGAATGACCTGGACAAAATAACAGAGTGGGCAACGACATGGCAAATGAGGTTTAATGTGGAGGAGAAGTGTAAGGTTTTGCACTTGGGGACTAAAAACATAAAAGCCCAATACACATTAGGGGGGGGAACCCTTGGGGGAATCAAAAATGGAGAAAGATATGGGAGTCTTGGTAGATGATAGACTAAGCAATAGCATGCAATGTCAAACGGCATCTGCCAAAGCCAACAGAATATTAGCATGCATAAAGAAAGGGATGTATTCCAGAGATAAGACTATAATCCTTCCACTTTATAAAACTCTGGTCCGACCACATCTGGAGTATTCTGTCCAGTTCTGGTCGCCGGTCCTCAGGAGGGAAGTGTTGGAGCTGGAGAGAGTCCAGAGAAGGGCAACTAAACTAATTAGGGGATTGGAGGACCTTAATTATGAAGAGCGTCTGCAATCGCTTGATTTATTCTCCCTGGAGAAGAGACGCCTGAGAGGGGACATGATAGCAATTTATAAATATCTCAATGGTGATCTCAGCATAGAAAAACAGCTATTCAGTCGAAGGGATTGCATGAGGACTCGAGGGCATACAATGCGATTAGAGGAGAAGCGTTTTAACCTCAGGCAACGTGGGGGGTTCTTTACTGTTAGGGCTACAAGATTGTGGAATTCAAGGCTATCGCTGGATCGAGAGGGGGCTCAGGTAAGCATTAGAGGGCTGGAGGGGCTGCTGCACACAGGAGGTTTTGTACCTTCAAAAAAACCTTGTGCCCTTACAACCACTTTAAGTTATATTTAGAGGGTGGAACCATTTACATAACATTAAAGCACCAACATCCCAAACTAAAGATTTAAAATACAGGATATGGAAACTAGGGACTTTATGGGTGAGAAGAGTAAGGCCCCTTTCACACAGGCGGACCGTTCAGATGCGCCTGTCCGTTTTTTTGGCGGATCTGAACGGATGCCCCATGCATCTCTATGGGGCATCGGATGTCAGCGAAGACATGTCTGCTGACATCCGATCCGATCTGTCAAATCTGGACGGATGGAAACCCTATTTTCCATCTGTCCAGCAGATCGAATCGGATGAGAACAGACACACGGTCCGTTCACATCCGATTCCCCCATAGAGAACAGCGGGACCTGACAGCTGTGTCTCCGCACACAGCATGGAGACACAGCTGCCATCCGCCTGCTCAGCAGGGGATCGGCGGTTCAATCCCCCGCTGAGAAAAACGGAGTCCGCCGACGGACTACTGTGTGTGAAAGGGGCCTTAACCAAATAGGCTGTATTGAAATCCAGGAAAAAAACGATAAATAAACAAACAATGGAAAAAAAAAAAAAAAAAGAAGAAATGCTAATATATAAAAATTTATATAAATGTATTTATTACAAATTGTTAAAAAAACATCATTGGTAAAATCAATACATATACAACTACGCTTTATATCTAAAGTGTAGTTATATATGTACGGATATTACCAATGATGTTTTTTAACAATTTGTAATATTGACATACATTTTTATATATTAGAATTTCTTATTTTTTTCATAGTCTAATTGTTGTTTTTTCCTGGATTTCAATACAGCCTATTTGGTTTACTCTTCGCACCCATAAAGTCCCTAGTTTCCATATCCTGTATTTTACAAACCACTTTAAGTGCCGGTTCACATTTGTGCGATTGCGGAGATCGCATGTAATTCGGAGCGCACTGCTCCTAAATGACATGCGATATCATGTTCGGTGCGAATTTCAGCCATACACTTTGTATGGCTGAACTCGCACAGCATCCGCAATAAACACGCACATGAGGCTTTTTTTCATCCGCAGAAGAATCGGATCGCATAGTGGTTCCCACTAGTGTGATCCAATTCTGTGCGAACTTGCAGATCGCACTGCGATATGCGATCGCAACTGGGGGTGTCGTTAACTTTTAATTGACACCCCCTGCGTATCGCATATGACAGTGTGAACTGCCAGAGGTGCGGATGCGATATCACGCTGCATTTTCGCAGCGTTCCCGCATCGCACAAATGTGAACCGGGACTAAGTGGCCTATTCTGGCTATGGCAAATATATTTATATATATATAAATGGCTTGTGGCCTTCTGTTTGCACAGTTATTACTATACAATGTGTAAGTTAAACAGAAAACTTCTCATCCTGGTATTTAATTAAGATGTCTAGCTTATTTTACTATTAGAAACCATTACCTTCTTCATCAATCCATTTCATGGTGAAGAGCTGTTCATTGTCAAAGGAGCACATGTCTCGCACTTCATTACACAGTCCATCGAAGGTGATGCTGGGATCAAAATGAGTAATCATGATGTCTCTGCGGAAAGAAAACAGAAGGTGTCAGGCCACAAACAGCCCAAAAAATGTATTTCTAGAATTTTATTGTCCATTTCTGAGGATATAGGTTTTATCATTATGTAATTCCCATTACTCATTCATATATCAACGGGAGTAGGTGTTTAGGTAGGATTTAGAATTCAGGCAAATTTCAGTAGGTCAGGTTATTTGACAAAATAATTAACCTATAATGTCAAAGTGAAACAGATGTCTTCAAAAGGTGTTAAAGCGTTATTTACCCCAACAAAAATAAAAATAAAGATCCTGTTCCTAAAGCATGTTATGCAGCACAGTGCTTGTGCTATGTAAATTTTAGCCCCCCTGTATCACCTAAAATACCTGGCTGATCCTGCCAATTTCTACCCTCACCTCCGTAAACTGCTGAGCCCTGACACCGTGGTCAGTTTACGTGCCTCTGTCATCCACAGCTCTCTGCCCTCCCCTCTGCTCCACTCCACTCCCCCCTCCCTCCCTGCCTGTCTGCTCCTGTGTCAGAGCCCACCCCTCCCCTCCTGCTGCCTTTAGAACTTTTCTTGTCCTATATAATCCTCTCTGTACCCTGGTACCCTGATTACAAGTGCCCCTGTCTGTTTTATAATAAAAATGCTGCCTTTAATGTATTTCAGAGCGGCCCCCGACGATCACGTGACCGGCCGACTTTCTCTCCTCTCCCCATGCCCGACATCAGCAAGGGAATCTCAAAACCTGCCCCCTGCATCTTTCAGACGGGGAGAGGAGAGAGTCGGCCGGTCACATGATTGCCAGGAGCCGCTCTGAAATACGGTAAAGGCAGCATTTTTTTTTTTATAAAACAAACACTTGTAATCAGACTACACAGAGGATTATCTAAAGTTGTATAAGTGGGTTAACAACCACTTTAAATTCATTCTAACAAAAAAATACAACATAACCAGTTGCGCAAGTATACACCCCCTTCAAAACAGTATTTGACTTTTCCCTATTCATCTTTCAAAAATGCTCAAGCTCTGTCAGGTTGCATAGGGATAGCGAGTGAACAGCCTTTGGGCCTGTGTACATGTGCTTTTTGTTCATGTCAGAACTCCCCCGCCCCCCTTACAAGTCAAAGAAACCCAAAAGAAGCATCTCAAACTGAGCTCTAAGGGCCCTTTCACACGGGCGTTCCGCATGTCTGTATATCATCCTATTTTTTTGCGGATGATATACGGACATAATGCATGTTAATGGCATTGCGGATGTCAGCGGGTGACCATCAGCTGACATCCGATTTTCATCCTTTCAGTTCTGTTCTGTTTTTTGGAACGGAACAGAACCCTATTTTTTCTTCCGTTTGAAAAACGGAACAGATGCAAAATCGGATGTCAGCGGTGTCATCCGCAATGCCGATAGACATACATTATGTCCGTATATCATCCGCAAACGAATGGGATGATATGCGGACATACGGAGCGGATGACACAAGTGTCATCTGCTCCTTGAAAAAAAAAAAAAAAAAGTGCCGGAGCGGATTGCAATGCAGTCCGCTCCGTGTGAAAGAGCCCTTATGCAAACAGCAAGCAAAGGAACGCTCGCTCTATTTGTTCACCTACTTCAGCGCTCTTCAAATCCACTCTCAAACTCTCTATTGGACTGAGACCCGGACTTGACTGTTGTTTTAAACATTAAATATTTACTGTTCTTTTTTTATTTATTAATATGGGCCCCAGGCTGGCTACAAAGTAAAACAAGCTGTCCCAGTGATATTCAACAAGGAAGACTAAAGCCAAGTACACACAAATCAGAAAATCGTACAAAAAAATACAGCTTTCGAAGTGATCGTATGATAATCTGATTGTTAATACACAGCTTTCGTCCGACATTATCCAAAGGGTCAAACGCAAAAAAATTTCCCGTATGCTTTTAGTTTAAAAGTGTTTTTTCCAAAAATACAATACATTACATACATTATACTTCTGAATTTTTATTCTGTTGTACGAGAATTTTCAGAACTTTAGTAAACTCTTCATTTTCATATGGAGGCTAGCATGCAAAAAAAATAAATAAATGGAAGATCATTTGTTCGATAATCTCATTGTGTGTACCAGGCTTAACGTGTTACTAAACCCAGGACCCTGCATTCACTATATCTGGTCTCCCACAGTACACAGAACATGGAAATGCAATTATTTTAGTAAATATAAACTGCTAAATACCTTTTCTAATCAGCGGTATATAGCAGTTTGTGACTTTGATCAGTGTCTGGTTAAAGCTTGTAGCAGGAGCTTTCATTCTGCACTGGTTGTCCTATCAGGGTGCAGGACCCCTGATCCTATATGTGGACAGTGCTGATTGGCCCTGTGCTGATCACATGCACTCTTCCAAGAAAAAAAAAAAAAAAAAACTCTCTAGCAATATACACCAAACTGAGCATGTGCAGCTTGTCCTCTGGCTCTGTTCTATCAGGAAATATATTGGGGAAAGTGGAAGGAGGAGAGAATCAGAGGAGACAGGATCAAACAGCCTTTTTACATGATGCAGACTAACCCCTTAGGTTCCACGGTGAGTATAACAAAAATGCTTTACTGCATATATAGACTGATTTTACTGTTGTGGGTTTAATAACACTTTAAGAATATACTATGAATGAATATGTATCGTGGCCCTACATCCTAAGGGGCGTTACCATAGCGTCACCTATTCACAGAATAAAAGAGGTTGGCACTAATACTAAGAGCACCAAAAAAGTGATTAAAACAGCCCTGAGCTTGTATTCCTAAGGTATGTGATAGGAATGAATGACAAGAAACCCCCAACTGGCTTGCTTAAATAAAAGAGAAGTGGACTGGTCACTTATAAGAGCTGTTAAAAAAAAAAATATATATATAATATTATACACACACACACATATATATATATATATATATATAAATATATATATATATATATACACATATATACACACACACACCAGCCACTTCATTAGGTATACCTGTTCAATTGCTTGGTAACACAGATTGCTAATTAGCCAATCACATGGCAGCAACTCAATGCATTTTGGCATCTAGACATGGCGAAGACAACATGCTGAAGTTCACACTGAGCATCAGAACGAGGAAGAAAAGGGGTTTAAGTGGCTTTGAACATGGCATGGTTGTTGGTGCATGGCAAGCTGGTCTGAGGATTTCAAAAACTGCTGATCTACTGGGATTTTCACGCACAACCATCTCTGGGGTTTACAGAGGAGTGGTTTGAAAAAGAGAAAATATCCAGTGAGTGGCAGTTGAGTGGACGTAAATGCCTTGTTAATGTCAGAGGAGAGTGGGCAGACTGGTTAAGATGATAGAAAGGTAACTATAACTCAAATAAACTTGTTACAACCAAGGTATGCAGAAAACCATCTCTGAACACACAACACATGAAACCTTGAAGAAGACCACACTGAGTGCCACTGCTGTCAGCTAAGAACAGGAAACGGAGGCTACAATTCACACAGGCTCCACAAAATTAGACAACAGAAAATTGGAAAAACGTTCCCTGGTCTGATGAGTCTGTTTCAGCTGAGACATTCTTGGCACACTTTGGGCCCCTCAGTACCAATTGAGCATCATTTTAATGCCAAGGCCTACCAGAGTATTGTTGCTGACCATGTCCATCCTTTTAGGTCTACAGGTAAGTCTTCCAATTGTTGTACAGTTTCTACTATTGCTAGCTCTCAAACAGCCTATAATCTGCTGCAAAAATGCATTTTTGGGATCCAGATTTAAGAGTATGTTGTCATTTAGAAACACTCCCTGGTATCTATACACATAAACATCACAAGAAAATCTTAAACCTTCTTTGTATAGAAAAACAGTGCATCTATGATCAGCATAAGAGTTCAAAGGTAGCATCTGCTAAGTACCGCCAATTAGCACAGGAATCAATATAATATGCCAAGTATAGTAACATAAATAAATAACTAATAATTATTGACTACTATTTAAGAAAATTAAGTGTGAACTACCATGGTAAACTATAGGAATGGAACACCCACTAGTAAGGGGTATACAATTTTATATTCCAGTCCTCACAGATGACTGCAAATTAATAATTACTCTTAATGGGTAAAAAGGGCCAGCTAAGGTTGTTTCTATAGCAGCCAGACCCCAGCTGCCATTTTCAACTGCATACAACAAAATGAAGGTAAGCACCTGAATGGCTGCTATTGGTGCCATATTTCTTTTCATCCAAAGTGGTGTCTGAATGCGTTTTCATTTTATCTATGCTTTGTTGTATGAAAATAGCTTGCCTGCTCTCATCCTGCAAATAAAACAAATGGGTCTAAATGAAAACTTGCCTTTGGAGGGCAGCCCTCAAGACCGTGTGTGATTTGGAAATCAATTCAACCAGTCTTCTCCTTGTTGAACAGTCTAGCTGACATACACTCAATAAATGCTATCTGATATTTGCACGAGGAGCTCATAAAAGGATGCAAGAGGCACACACTTCTCCGAATGCTTGCCAAGAGACTCAACAACAATGAAAATGTAATAGATATTCACGCAGAGATCTGTATATATTATAGGCCTATCTTCTACCCTGCAGGAGCTCTACTAATCCCCAGATACATGGATGTAAAGGCAAACATGAAAGAAAAACATTCCAGATAACATTTACAGATTTATCATACTTTTACGGACACAGATACTAAATGTGTGTAATAAAGTGGACTATAATAAAGCTAATCCATAACACAGAAATCTAACACAGATTACTAGACAGAATACTATTAACCAATACCTTCTTGTAAGAATATTTTCCGTTTGCTCATCTAAAAATTCCAGCTACTGAAGGATATCTGCATTATGACAATGCTTTTCAAATAAAACACTAGCCAAGGGTGTCCATTCCTAGAATAGCTAAGCGTGTGTGTGTGTGTGTGTGTGTGTGTGTGTGTGTGTGTGTGTGTGTATCTGACCCGACACCAAATGGGTATATATATATATATATATATATATGTACAGTATATATACAGTATCTCACAAAAGTGCTGTATCTTGGCCTAGGCTGACAAGGCCCAGGCCTAGGGCGGAACTTTTCACTGAAAAAAAAAAAAAAAAAAAAACAGCCTCCTCCCAACTCCCGCACGAAAAGGGTCCCCGCTGGCTTGTGCTACACTTTTAGAATAGTGCCAGTCTTATGGGGCGAATTGGACCGGAGGGCAAGGTCCAGGAGGCAAATCAGTCTGGCACCCCCATAAAGCAGTCACATTGCTACCTGACAGTATGTTATTTAAATTAGGGGGTGCACATGTTAAGTCAGGCCTAGGGCAGCACAAAACCTAAATACACCACTGAGTACACCCCTAAGTGAAAATGTCTAAATTGGGCCCAATTAGCCATTTTCCCTCCCAGTTCATTGAGGGAAACATGAATGCCAACAATTACTGTGACATACTGAAGCAGAGCATGATCCCCTCCCTTCGGAGACTGGGCTGCAGGGCAGTATTCCAACATAACGACTTTTGGCCCTTACTTTTAGTATGAACATCAGTGATTTTCCACCTTTTCATTTACAAATAAAACCAATGTGCCTTTGTCAATATAGGTGGGATTTAATTAATTTTTTACATATACTCATATACTTATGTGTTTTGTGTTTCTCTTTTCCCACCATTTTATACTTCCAGCATAAAATAAAAATGCACATTGCTTTGGCGTTTTTCTTTCTTAGCCACACCACACCCGCCTGGGTTTTTTTTTTTTTTTTGATGCAGCTTTCTTTGCTTCCCTTTCCTTAACATCATTGGTGGAGGTGTTACGGTGATGGTTGGGCATTCCTGGCGGCTCTTCTGACTGTGTTGTTACTCTGCGTTTTTGTGATATGTTCTATTTACTTTTTGACGCTGTTGTTTATTATTTCAGCTTATACCAAACTTCTGAAGAAGCGGTTTAATCAAAGCGAAACATGTCAAGTGCTCAATTGGACATGGACTATCCTACTACTCTGTAGTAGGAACATCTTACTTTACTACCAACAACAGTTCATTGTTTATCAGTCCATGTCCCATTTATTAAGCAATATTATCATGGTTTTGTCTGTGAAAATGTTATGTATTTTCTCGTCATTTTTGACAAGATTTTAATAGTCTGTCTGTATTAATAAAGCTGTTCAATTTTATATCACTTTTTCTATGAATTGTGTGTATATTTAGTCTTACGGCACCATAAAAATCCCCCATGGCCCAACTTTTTCCTTTCATTGTTTAACACTCATGCAGTGTTGGCTCTCTGCTCCCGCGGTTTTGGTTGGATGAGTCAGCGTCCCTCGCCCCCTACTGGCGGGTTCCTCTGCCTCACTGCTTTGTGGTCAATCTATATAAAGAGATTTTTTCTCTCCCATTGTTGTGTGTGCGCGTCTCTCTCCTGACGCTGTGTGTGCGCGTCTCTCTCCTGATTTTGTGTGTGCGCGTCTCTCTCCTGACCTTGTGTGTGCGCGTCTCTCTCCTGACCTTGTGTGTGCGCGTCTCTCTCTCCTGATGTTGTATGCACGTCGGCCCTGACACGTGTGAGTGTACACACTCTGATACTCAGTGTGTGTGTCCTGACAGGATTGTTGACTTTATTTTCTGTACAGCTAGTCCATTGTTCCGTGAAGTGATGCCACTACAAGAATCACCCCCCCACATGGGTAGGGAATTACTTTTCTTTTTAGTGAGCTTGATGAACTCTATCCTATGAAACAGTGGGGTTGATTTACTAAAACTGGCACACTCAGAATCTGGTGCAGCTGTGCATAGTAGCCAATCAGCTTTTAACTTCAGCTTGTTCAGTTACGCTTTGACAATAAAAGCTGGAAGCTGATTGGTTTCTATGCACAGTTGCACGCTCCAGTTTTAGGAAATAACCCCCTCAACATCCAAACTTTGTGCCAACATCAACGATGGCATGGCTGAGGACAGGACACATACATTGGGTCAATCCCTACTGATCCAAATTTTTTCATTGATCAACTAGTAAAGGCGGCTTCCCTCATTTGCCATGTCAGATACAGTACAGGGGATGATGGGAACTCAACAGAGAAGAATTATAGCCAACGTTCTATAAGACAAAATTAAAAGACTGCTGGTTTTCTGCAATTCTGTACATGGATATAATGGAGATTGAGCTTTCCTATGAGTTTCCTTTGGTGCTAAAAACATCAAGATTACTGATTTTCAGTTTTTCCTAATGAAAGAGAAAAAACACGTACATATTGTCACTGGCCTGTCATTTAGGAATAATTGATGTTTCCATTCCTGTAAGTTTCCAGCTGGCTGTGTAATTAAATAACCTTCCTTTACTCCTGTGACAATAATTATGCCCATACAATCGCTCCATAGAAAACGCTTTGTATTCCAGCCATCCTTTATACTGCAATGTCTAATAAATCAATGTTTGCTCTACTCGCTATATCATGATAATCTACAGCAATGATGAAGAGACATAATTTCAGTATATGACTGACAGATGCCTAATAAACAAAAGAGGTGTATAGAAGTACATCAAGAAGTTAGGAGAAAGAGGTAGATGAATAAAGTTGTTTAAATCCTCATCAAGAAGATAATGTTTCCCTTTAGATCAACTTTTCTAGCTGCATTTTCAATTTCTTTTTTTTTTTTTTTTTCAAATATCGTCTCCAAATCATTTTTCTACCTTTCTAAACATGCTCATTGCTGTCACCCCCATCCAGAATTTCCCAAACTTCTGTCCAGGAAGAACACGCTGAATTACTACTTGACCTTCTGTCATAGGGACTGCATGTCCAATGATCCTTTGTGTGATTCTTTTACAGCGCATGCATTCTCCACTCCGTTTAGGGCAGCCTATTCATTTCAATAGGCTTCTACACGCGTGAACACACATTCATTTAGTGCATGACCCTTTTAAAAAATTGCACCACACCAAATAGCATACTACTTTGTTACAATGGAATTTGGCACACACGCCCCTGGTATGCAGAAGGACTGCGCCTTTTTGTGAATTGCAGACAGCGAAAGATTTTTCATGTGTTGACGCAAAACACAAATATGAACCTAGCCTTAGATGACATTAGATCAGAAAAATGTTGCCAAATAAGAGAGTTTATAGAAAAACATTCTTAATCAAAATATGGCTGATAGCCATCTCGCTACTGCGCCCACACATGTTCACATGCTGCTGTAGTCCCAGCTGAAACCCCCCCCCCCCCCCCATACACTGACCCATCGTAGCGTAGCCACCCTATAGAGCTTTAGTTTAATATTTCTATTTTTTGTAAGGTGCAAATTATAGTTAAGTCAGGCAGCACAGCATTTTTTTAGGGTGCAACTCTTAGGCCCCTTTCACACAGTCCACCTGTTCAGATCCACCTGTCCGTTTTTTTGGTGGATCTGAACGGATGCCCCATGCATCTTTATGGGGCATCGGATGTCAGCAGAGACATGTCCACTGACATCCGATCCAACCTGTCAAATCTGGACGGATGGAAACCCTATTTTCCATCCGTCCCACAGATCGGATGAGAACAGACAGACGGTCCGTACCCATCCCATTCCTCCATAGAGAACAGCGGGGACCTGACAGCTCTGTCTCTGCACACAGCGCGGAGACACAGCTGCCATCCGCCTGCTCAGCGGGGGATCGGCGGATCGATCCGACGCTGAGAAAAACGGAGTCCGCCGACGGACTCCCGTGTGAAAGGGGCCTTATGGTAATGACATACTGCCAAGCCTGTTCCCTAACAAGTTATGCTTCTTCAAATAATCCAATCAGGAAAACCTGTGAGCGATTATGCACCAGACCTTGGCAGAAAACGAAAATCTGAACAGATGTGCACTGAAGTTGAATAGCAAGCCTCAAACAATGTTTAATGCCTCTGCACAAAAGAAAAATAAAAAATAAAGAAGGAATAAGGCCCCTTTCACACGGGCTTTCCGATCAGTCAGTTTTTCAGGCGAACCTGATTGGACGCTGACACTCGCTGCTATCTGATCCTGTCAGTGAAATCCAGACGGATGGTAACCCTATTTTCCATCCATCTGGAGGATCAGACGAAAACAGACAGGCGGTCTGTTTTCATCCAACCTCCCATAGAGGAGAGCGGGTCTCTGACAAACTATTTTGTAAGTGCTTCTGACCTGCAATAATTTGAACCTAGCCTAAGGGTCCTTTCACACGGCCACTCCGTGTGTCCGCAAATCATCCTATTTTTTTTGCGGATGATTTGCGGACATAATGTAAGTGAATGGCACTGCGGATGTCAGCGGAATACCATCCGCTGACATCCGATTTTCCTCCTTTCAGTTCTGTTCCGTTTTTTCGAATGGAACAGAACCCTATTTTTTCATCCGTGTAAAAAACGGAAAGGAAGGAAAATCGGATGTCAGCGGTATCATCCGCTGACATCCGCAGTGCCATATACTTACATTATGTCCGCATATCATCCGCAAACGGATGGGATGATATGCGGGCACACGGAGACACACAAATGTCATCCACTCCGTGAAAAAAAAGAAAAAAAAGTCCCGCAGCGGACTAAAGCAGCGGAGCGGCCGTCTGAAAGGACCCTTAAATGACAAGCGGTGTCATTATTTTATTTGTAAATATTTTTGCTTTAGTACAGCCTTCAGACGTACAACTTCACAGGCAGGTTTAAGAGCCCATTCAGACTAGCGCGACACGACTTTAGGGGGCGACCTGTGAAGTCGCGTGCACAGCAACTTCGGCGCGACTTGCAGAGACTTCACATAATGGAAGTCTATGCAAGTCGCTCCGAGGTCGCCCCAAAGTAGTACAGGACCCTTTTTCTAAGTCGGAGCGACTTGTGTCGCTCCTATTAGAACAGGTCCTGTGCTAATCAATGGACCGCGACCGAGCGCGACTTTTCAGGATGACAAGTCGCGCTAATGTGAATGGGCTCTAAGAGTCGGTTCACACTAAGGCGACACGACTCTGTACTACTTCGGAGGCGACTTGTGCATTGCCATGCACCACGACTTCGGAGCAACTTGCAGGGACTTCACAAAATGGAAGTCTATGCAAGTCGCTCCGAGGTCACCCCAAAGTAGTACAGGACCCTTTTTCTAAGTCGGAGCGACTCGTGTCGCTCCTATTAGAACGGGTCCTGTAGCGGTCAATGGACCGCGAGGGAGCGCGACTTGTCAGGCTGACAAGTCGCGCTAGTGTGGACCGGCTTTTAGGCATCCCACAAGCATGTAATTTAAAGGAATTGTGCATTTCTATTTTTTCACTTTAAGCCTTATTAAAATCATTGCTCCCTGCCAAACCTTTTTTGCATTGGTACATGCCCCCCATGGCAGTGCCCAACTTTCTATCTTATTTGACAACCCTAATTTGCTTTGAAAATGGAAGAAACTGGTTTTCAAGGTTTGCCTCCTATTGAATTGAATGGGGTTTGTATTAAGGTCTGCAATTTACAGATTTTTGGTTCTGTGTGCTGAACATGCCTTTAAATCTAAGTCAGGAAGATTCGCCCATCACTAGTTATAAACTCATCTCAGAAGGCAGCTATATACTATATGTACAGTATATTACCACCATGCATGCAATTTAATGTTTTTTCTCTTGTAAGTTACATTCTGCAGACAAATAATGTTCAGCCAAAAATCTTCACTTGCTGATCGGCCTATAGTAAAAATATGCAATTTGTTTGACGTTAAATATATTTTTTTTACTATAGGCGATTCTCTGTATGATAAAAGTGGTCCCACGGGTGGATTCGCACAGGATCACTTTTAGAAGTGGTGGGGGGGGGGTGCCCCCACTCTCCCGCCATTTCCCAGTCGGTCCCTGGCCTACCTGACCAATTGGCCTGTGAGCGATCCGATGCTGGCAGTAGCTGGATAAGAAGAGTGAGACCAAGATGGTCTCCACTTGTCTCTATGCCCTTGGATGACCGGTACAAAGTCCAACGTCATTTCTGGTTCCCGGGCCATAGTAATTTTTATTTTTTTTTTTTTTTTTAAACTCATGTTCATGTTTATATGTTCAAAATAAAAAAAACATTTTTTTTTTTTGTCTTTTGCTTTTAAAAAGGTAAATTAGAGACTTGGGGTCTTTTTAACCCCAGACTCCCTATAAAGAGGGCCTGTCATCCTTATTTCTATCACAAGGGATGTTTACATTCCTCGTAATAGGAATAAAAGTGATTAAATAATAATAAAAGGGACAGTATAAAAATAAAAAGCAAAAAAAAAAAAATGTAAGTGCCCAATCCCTCCATGCTTGCGCGCAGAAGTAAACGCATACGTAAGTCGCACAAGCAAGAGCAATAATTCTACTGCTAGACGACCTCTGTAACCCTAAACAAGTAACCTGTAAATATTTTTAAAGCGCCACCTATGGAGATTTTTAAATACTCTAGTTTGTCACCATTCCACGAGTATGCGCAATTTTAAAGCAGGACAGGTTAGGTATCTATTTACTCGACGTAACAATCTTTTATATTTTATTTAAAAAATATGATTATACATTGTGTTTTTTCACAATAAAATTCATTAAAGTTTTTTTTTTTTTTAAATTGCATTTGAAAAACAGCTGCGCAAATACTGTGACACACAAAATATTGCAACGATTGCCAAGTTATTTTCTAGCAAAAAATATTGATTAAACATTTAAACAAAAAGTTCCAGAAAAGGCCAGGTCAGCAAGTGGTTAATATTGTTGAAGATAAGGGTGAATATAGTGTGCCGTTATTCACACATAACCATTAAGGCCCCTTTCACACTTGTGCGACTTGTCCTGGGACTTGGGACTGCAAAGCCGCATTACAAGTCGTACCCCATGATTTCCAAGAAGTGCCATTCATATCTGTGCGACTTCAAAGTAATCCCTGCATTACTTTGGTCTGACTGATGCGTTTTGAGGTCCTCAAGATTACAAAGGCATTGCTTCAAGTCCAGTTAAAGTCGAGGCAAAATTGCGCGACTTAGGTCGCACAAGTGTGAAAGGGGCCCAACACAATTTAATGCAGATTTCATTTTATAGAGTAATTTAAAAAGAATATTTATATCAAAATATTAGATGGGGAATTTACTATTCAAAGTATTTTTGCAGAGAGAGAAAGCAATTTCATTTAAAACCAATTTAATTAGAAAGCGCACAAATACAGTTTGGGTAGGTTCCCATTTTAACTGCCATTAAAGGGTTAACTCTGCATGCGCCCCACACATCTTTAGGGGTAAACAAGGTACATGATAACACAGCCATATGGCAGAGCACATCCAATTACAGCAACTCCCCAGGAAATCAGCCATGGTGCATCGCCAGCACAGCATGTTTTGACAAGTCTGTTTATTCTCTCCCACCAGTTTCATCCTTGCTGTTCTTTTTCTCGGGAATATCTGCCTTCCCAAGCAAAATTAATTAGTCATCATTTTGCATTTGAAAATAAATTAGAGTTCCTGTCCCTGTTCTCACAGCAGGGATATATAAGCCACCCTCGCAGTCTCCACGGACTCCTGTGCAAGAATCTTACATCTGTGCAGAGGGGAAAGCTTAATGTACGGGGAAGCCAACTGCAAAGTACAGGAAGGTTCCAGCAAGAAGGGGAGCCCTGCTATTCCTGGAAATGTGCGTGTTTTGTTTGCATAAATACATACGCTTTGGTCATGGGTTCCATCTCCTTTTATAATGCTACATATGTTATATATTACAGGCAAACAGCTAAATACAAAGAATATGAATATATGATAAGAATGCGTAATATATATGCAAAGCGTAAATTGTGTACATTGATGGCGCTGTAATATATATATATATATATATATATATATATATATATACACACACACACATATATATACATATATATACATACATACACAGTAAAACCTTGGATTGTGAGCACAATTCGTTCTGGAAACATGCTTGTAATCCAAAGCACTCTTAAAGCTAATTTCCCCATAAGAAATAATGGAAACTCCGATGATTCGTTCCACAAGTCCTTCAGTTTATAGTCTATATACAAAGATTATAACAATGTAATAGGTTATGTAACCATAAAATGTCATCCACAATATGCAGCCTTCCCAAGGGGATTAGAAGCAAAATCTAGCAGAGCTACAGAATATAAGAGAGATGAGAGGAGCCTCTAAGTGTAGCAATATGGTTACATTTAATGAAGGTTCAACATTTAGCAACTCACATGGTTGATGATTAAAATAGGCACACCTAAGTATGCAGGCATCCGGGGTAAAGCTGTCCACATAGACCATCTTCTGAACCACCGGCTCTCACCACTGTCAGTCTGCAATCATGCCCGGGAAGAATAGCCTGCAGTAGAGTGATCTGAAAGTGAGGCTTTGAATCACTCGTGGAGTGCAGCGGGGAAGGGATGATGAAGATGGCTGTGCAGAGGATGATCTATGTGGACAGCTTTACCCCAGATGCCTGCATACTTAGATGTGCCTGTTTTAATCATCAACCATGTGAGTTGCTGAATATTGAACCTTCATTAAATGTAACCATATTGCTACACTTTAGAGGCTCCTCTCTTCTTTTTTATATATGACGCTACTTGTATATCAAGACAGCGCTTGTATATCAAGTCAAAATTTACTTAAATTTGCTTGTCTTGCAAAGCGCTCTCAAACCAAGTTACTCTCAAACCAAGGTTTTACTGTATATACATATACACACACACACACACACACACACACACACACAACCTGCTCAAAAAAAAAATTAAAAGGAACACTTTTTAATTAAGAGTACAGCATCAAGTCAAGTAAACTCCTGGGATATTGATCTGGTCAGTTGAGTAGCAGAGGAGGTTGTTATTCAGTTTCAGCTGCTTTGGTGTTAATGAAATTAACAACAGGAGCACTAAGCGGGCAACAATGGGACAATACCCAAAACAGAAGTTGTTTTACAGGTGGAGACCACTGAATTTTTTTTCCCTACTCGTCTTTTCTGACTAGTTTTTCATTTGGCAAGGGTCAGTGTCCCTACTGGTAGCATGAGGCCATACCTGGACCCTATAGAGCAGTGATGGCGAACCTTGGCACTCCAGATGTTTTGGAACTAAATTTCCAATGATGCTCAACTACACTGAGGATCATGGGAAATGTAGTTCCAAAACATTTGGGGTGCCAAGGTTCACCATCACTGCTATAGAGGTTGCACAGGCAGTCCAAATCCTCCAGGATGGCACATCAATATGTGCCATTGCCAGAAGGTTTGCGGTGTCTCCCAGCATGGTCTTAAGCGCATATGAAAGATTCCAGGAGACAGGCAGTTACTCTAGGAAAGCTGGACAGGGCCAAATAAGCTCCTTAACCCACTAGCAGGACCGGTATCTGCTCCTTTGTACAAACAGTTGTGTTGCAAGCAGTGACAGAAAAAGACCCCATAACTCAAAAGTAGAGGGGCGGGTGCTGCGTCTGTCGATGACCTTCAGAGAAAAGGATTTTACGGTAAGTTTTTACAAAAATCCAGTTTTCTCTATCGTTCATCAACAGACGCAGCTCTGCTTAATCATAGACTATAGGGATGTCCCAAAGCAGTAAAAACATGAGGGGTGGGAACAAGACAGGAACAAAAAACCTGAATGCACCTATGGCCAAACATAGCCAACCAGGTAAAACAGAGCACAATCAGAAACAACAACAGGAGCTCCCCCGGAACAACGAACCCTCAAAGAGAATCCAAAAAAAGGGTCTCTATTTTAAACTGCAGCCTTCAAAACCTTGCTGCCAAAAGAAGCATCCGCTGATGCCAGCACATCTACCTTGTAGAATTTTGTAAAGGTATGCACAGACGACCAAGTTGCCACTTTGCAAACTTGTAGCACCGACGCCTGATGGCAAAAAGCCAAGGAGGCAATCAGCGCTCTAAAGCCTCGTACACACGCAATGAATTTCCGCCGACCGGTCGTCCGTCTTTTGTCCAGAGTGGTGTCTGTTGGTTGGAATGTGCTCTAGACTGCACACAAATTTTCCCGCACGACAGAATTCTACTTCAGAAGCGATGTCATGTGTTGGATTGCTTTGTATATGTTCTTTCATCTCTGAGCATGCCTAGTCTTGCTCATAAGATTTTTCCCCATCGAAATCTGTACTAATGAGACGAAAATCGGACGTGTTTTGATGGTCGACAAAAATTTTATAGCCTGCACACCAGGATTTTTTCGGCCGAAAAGTCGGAGTCGGTTGTCGGAAGCATCATACTAACAAGCCGAAAGTCGGCAGATCGATCGTCGGACGAAAATTCCCGGCCGAATTTCCACTCGTGTGTACGGGCCTTTAGAGAATGCACCTTCACTGGAAAAGGAGGAATCTGACCCATCAGTCAATATGCCTGTACCACCGTCTGTCTGATCCATCTGGAAATGGTTGCAGCCGACGCAGCCAGTCCCTTACGAGGTCCATCCGCAAGGACAAAAAGAGCGTCCGATTTTCTTAAGGATGCAGTGATCTCCAAGTAAACCCTGATAGCCCAGAAAACATCCAAAAGAATGTAAAGCATACTCCTGAGGATGCTGAGGTTTTAGGGTAAAGGGAAGGCAGTGCAATGTCTTCATTTAAAATGAAAATCAGAAACCACCTTAGGAAGGAACGACTGATTAGGTCGAAGTAACACCTTATCTCTGTAAACCACCAGATAAGGTGAGCGCAAAGAAAACGCCGCCAATTCGATACTCTGCGGACAGAAGTGATCGCCACCAGGAAGGCAACCTTCTGAGATAAAGCAAGCAGCGAAATCGCCCAAATTTTCTCAAAAGGAGGTTTTAGCAGAAAAGACAGCACCAAATTGAGATCCCATGGCTGTAACGGGGATCGCCGCACCAAATGGCACACACCATGAATAAACATCCGATAAGGGCGTGCGTGGCTAATGGGCATTGAAAATAGACAGCCAAAGCTGAAAACTTGGCCTTTGATAGTACCCAAGGTCAACCGCTGTTCAACCCCTTTCTGTAGAAAAGCCAAAAACCCTGGCAAAAGAAAACAAGCGAGGGTGCAATTTCAGCGATTTGCACCATGAAATGAACGATTTCCATGTGCGATGATAGATCTTTCGAGAAGTTGACATCCTGGCCTTCAAGAGATTGGGAATTACAGACTCAGTGAGACCCCTATCTCTCAACACCTGACTTTCAACGGCCATGGCGTTAAGCCAGGGACTTTAAAGCAGGATGGAAGATCGGGCCTTGAAACAACAGATCTTCCCTGAGAGGAAGCCTCCAAGGGGTACCGGTGGCCAATCTTATGAGGTCTGTGTACCAAGATCGACGAGGCCAGTCTGGAACCACCAGAATGACCAGAATGTTTTCCACCTCTTTCCTGCGCAGAAGACGCGGCAGAAGTTTCAACAGAGTAAATGCATAAATTAGCCGATACTGACCCCAAGGAGCCACCAGGGTGTCTGTGGCGTTGGCCAGAGGATCTCGAGACCTGGCTACAAATCTCTGCACTTTCTTGTTGAGGCGGGAGGCAAACAGATCGACCTTTGGGGTCCTCGACTGAACACACAGTAGGTGAAAAATCTCTGGGTGTAGGGACCACTCCCCTTGATCCAACACCTGATGACTCAGGTAATCCGCCTGCCAGTTTTCCACACCTGGGATGTGTACAGCAGAGAGGGCTGGAACAAATCTTTCTGCCGAAGTCAAAATCCTGGTGCCCCCCTGGTGATTGATGTAAGCCACAGCCATGGCTTTGTCTGACTGAACGCGAGCCAGACAATCACAAAGGCGAGTCATCCAATGACGCAGACAAAGTTTGAGTCAGGCCTAGGTACTCCAGTCTCAGGAATGGAGTCAATGCAGATTTTTTTAAATTGATGTTCCAACCAAACTCTTGTAGAGTACGGACAGTAACCTCCAGATTCTCCAACAGAACCGAATGAGAGACCGATCTCAACAGGAGATCATTCGGGTGTCCAAGTACCGCAATCCCCCTCCGGCGCAGCAATGCTAACACCGGAGCCAGAACCTTGGTAAACACCCTGGGAGCGGAGGCGAGACCAAAAGGTAAACTCCACAAATTGATAATGCTGCTCCGCTACCGCAAAGCGTAGAAACCGCTGGTGTCCAGCGTAGATAGGGATGTCCACTACCGTACGGATGGACTCCATCCGAAACCTCTGTACCCACACATAGCAGTTCAGGGCTTTGAGATCTAGGATGGGGCACACCTTGCCTTCTTTTCTGGGCAGGGTAAACAGGTTTGAATAAAACCCCTGAAAATGTTCCGAAGCTGGAACCGGCAAAATCACCCCTTGCGACAGCAAGTCGTGTACCGCCCCTTTCAAGTTCCTTAACCTGCAGAAGAGGGCTTGTCTGCAGGTCCGGATTTGCCGCCCTCTGACTTAAAGGGGCCATGGCTTCTTGAACCCCCCCTGAAGATCTAAACGGTTTACCATTTTCCTGTGACCTGGAGTCACAAAAAAGACGTTTATGAGCAGTAAAGGAAAGCCCCCGCCTAGAGCACGTCGCCTTGCCTTTAGAGGATTGGGGCAGATTAGTGCTCTTACTCCCCACGTGATACCTTTGATCAACTCGTCCAGAGAGGCTCCAAATACAGTGCCTTGCGAAAGTATTCAGCCCCCTTGAATTTTGCGACCTTTTGCCACATTTCAGGCTTCAAACATAAAGATATATAACTGTAATTTTTTGTGAAGAATCAACAAGTGGGACATAATCATGAAGTGGAACGAAATTTATTGGATATTTCAAACTTTGTTAAATAAAAAACTGAAAAATTGGGCGTGCAAAATTATTCAGCCCCCTTAAGTTAATACTTTGCAGCGCCACCTTTTGTTGCGATTACAGCTGTAAGTCGCTTGGGCACTGCTGCCTCTGACTGGTAGTCTCATGAGATGAATTAGATTTAGTGAGGTCACTGTTCTCTGTGCTGGAGAGGAAGTTGTACCTGACGACCTGTAGTGAAAGATTCTCCCTGCTTCTACTTCACACATTCAGTGGATATGCACTTTCTGCAACTTTCCTGATGTTTGGTGAATATTACCCAACCAGGCATCAGAAAAGCAGTCTTCAGGTGGAGGCTCTGAAATTAGAAATCCCTACATGTACAACAAAGTCAGCGTGCAGAGCAATGCATGGTTGTCAGTAATGGGGTAAAGATCAGCTACAGGGATCCTACAGGCAGCAATACCAGTGACATGTCCTTTTGCCCTCAGCTTGCCTTTTTTTGGCCACAGATTCCACAGTTCAGGTCCTGTTAAAATAATACAAGTAATGGTTTTAGGGCTTATTGTGTGTTGTAAAATATACAGAATGTGTGGGTGTGAGGGTATGAATGGGCTTTTTAAATGGACTACCATAGATGTGATCCTGCCACATCTCAAGAATGATATTTCTACGTGAAACACATTTTCATACAGTAACATTAAGGCTTCACTAAGGCTTCATGTACACAGGATGTTTGAAAAGCTCTCCTGAACACTGGAACTTGACAGCTAGTAACCGATAGTTAAAAACAACCGTTTTGCAGATTCATGTTGCGTTTAGCGGCGTTTGCATTTAGAAGCGTTTTAACATTGTAAAATGGTCAGAAATGTATACCTATTGAAAACACCTATAACCAAAATGCTTCTAAACGCGAGTTATCACTTTTGGACGCGTTTTCACGCTGTTATAAGCATTTGGTATTTCAAATGCTAATAAACCTCCGTCTGAACGCATTTTTTTGCTTTAAAAAAAATGCCACTTAACTCAACGGTCTCTAAACCGCTAAAAACATCTCAGTGTACATGGACAGATAAAACAACATAGAGGAGTGTTCAGGGGCTGCAGAAAATACCACCCAACTGCTCCTAAACATCACTTCATCAACAGCAGTGTACATGAGGCCTTAGACTTGCTGTGTGGGGGGGGGGGGGGGGTGCCCTCAAAAATGCATAGGTGAGCCGCGTTTTGCCACTTGCAAACTACCCCCCCCCCCCCCTTAACCTGCAGTATGCAGTGGACGGGGATGTTTACATGCTGTGGCTGCAATGCTTTCCACAACATGTAGTGATCAGTGGGTGGCAAACGCCACACAGTCAAGCATATGAAGAAGCACCACAAATGACCTGCAGTGCGTTTGTCAGGAAAAATTGGATAAAACAGGCACTGAGGAGGCGTCATATCGATCCCTCACCACTTGTCAGTAGATTCTGAAGCGCGATTCTTACAAAGACCGCTTTTCAGAGGAAATGGAGATTTAGACGCATGTCAAAATCTTATCTTATGTGCTTCACAGCTGGACAACAGACAATAAAATAGATCAAAGGGGACACAAACAGTGTTGTCATGCATAAATAGCAAGTGCCAGAAAAAAAGACCTTTGTGGCGTGATTATGAGGTATTACTCTTAAAAGAGGAGATCGAAAATTAGGTTTAAATTTTAATTAGATCACGTGAGATTTTAGTGACTGGGTGCATTGTGTTCGTGAGCAAAATGCCAAGGTGTAATTGCTTCCCAGATTTTCAATGACATTAATACCTTAATGAAAATACAACAGGCATTAAATGCAGATCAGTGTCAGGCCACTTAAGCTTGTTACAAAAGGAATGACTTGTAGTGAACCTGACTATACATATGTAGGGCCAATTCTTCAGGTTGTGGAACACCTATTCTAGCCATACAAAGTAATGGGAATGCAAAATCAGCTTCATTGCCCTTAAGTCACTGATCTAAAATGCAAGATGAATGCACCTGAAACATGCAGAATTCACCCGGTCTACACAACCTTTTGTTTCTCAAGCGCGGTTGCTAGTGTTAGCAAATGCAGTCCACCACCACTGAGAGCCACGCTCCTTAAGCATGTAAGACAGCAAAAACTTCAACACAATATTTGGTACATAAAAACACTGAAAATGGTTGGCAAAGTTTCTACAATGTACATCCATATACTGACCACCAGGTGGCAATGTTCCATAAATATATTTATATGATATTTTCTGTTAAACTTTGCAATCAACTATAGCAAGAAACATTTTCAAGCTTACTGAAATTCAGTCATGGAAAAGGTAAACAAACCACCAAAAACAAGTTGTAAATGTAACAGAATCTGGCACACATCTGAACATATGAATCATGAGATAAAAGAATGAGGAAATAAAGCTCCAGTTCTGTGGGACCCGAGCTTGTATTACTAATCAGAAACCCAAACACATTAAAACCAATTTCTCAATGCACACTGCCAACTCACTCAATGAGTCAACCTGGCTTGATCTCAACAGGATCACACTTTCAATTGGGATGGGCTGCTGCAGCTAATTCCAGCACTGTCATTCATCTATAGATTACCAGACTGTAGAGGTGATTCTTCCTACCTTGTGATGAACAGTCATCCTTGATTTACAATACCTAGTCACAGATTTTGGAGTCGTTGGTGTGGTTACCTGCTGCAAATACAATACTGCCTGATTAATAGAGATTATCATGCATCCCCCCCCATTACCCAGATATGTAAGTGTTAGTCAAGCTTCAAACCTCCCCCCCCCCCAATCCCTACTGTTGACAGATGACTTACATTGTATGTTGCTTCTTTTATTATAGCAGTGGCCTTATCCTCTGGATTCTGATGGGCCACCCAGTGCTTGTGAATCTCTCCCTTTACAGGGTGGATCCTTTCCCTTACAGGGTCCTACGGAGCCACCCTTGTTTGCATACTCCGAGTGCATCAACAAAAACACAAACTTAAGCTTTAGGACAGCAAATCACTCCCTCTGTTCCCACCTCCTAAAAGCCAATAGATGGAAAGCTGCTGTCCCTTGTGACTTGGTACTCCAACAAAAAGAAAGGTGAGGATGCCCCCTAGAGATCCAGCACCAGTAACAGTGATTAGCACAGTATCCAAATATTTGGGCACAATTTTAAGGAAAAAACATCCTGTACAATTATTTAATTGCTTAACATGCATTTTCAAAACTGCATACTTTTAAAATTGCTGGAGTTTATTCCTACTTGAATTTTGTCACAAACCTGTGATCATCTATAATAATAAAGGCTATTCTTATTTCTGAAGCAGAGGAACTGGGAATCACCATGTAGCAAGGCCTTTAACTGCTCTCATTTTCTCATGCACACACTCAGGGCCATGTCTTACTATTGATCGGGTCTCTGGCAGCAAATTGACAGGATCACTAAGAGGACAGAGAATGTTTACTTCCCTCCAATGAGGTCACTCACAAATTGGCAATACCTATATAAGTGCCCTTTCATCTAGGCCTAGATTTAGACCTTGGGGGGCCCAGGGCACTTCAGGTTCTGGGGGCCCTTTATACACAGAATTGGTTTACATTTTCAGTGACAGTCACACATTTTTAAAATGCATGACAACGTCAATCTTACACACACAAAGCAGTCATAGTGCTCTATGTGTGATTCGCTTGAGCTGCCAGAGTTTGTTTTTAAAAAACAATGCAGTATATCAGTACAGAGGAAAACCCTGATGGCCAGCAAAATATTACTTCCTAAGATAAATTCAATAAAAGAAAGTAATTTTTATTATATATTTTACACTTTTTTAATATTTACTTTTTATTATTTATGATCATTTTTATATATTTTTGTATAGTGGGGAATACTTTCTGTCAAGGGGCCCGGGGCAGTTGCCCTTTTTGCCCTCTTATAAATCTGGCACTGCCTCCCATTATTAGGTACTCCTACATCCCTCGCTAGTAAACAAGATTCTGCAATATTTGCCAGCAGGTGAATGTTCTCTTGTTGTCTCTGTTGCTAGAGAATAAAAAAAAAAAAAAAAAAACTTGCATATTGACTAAAGGCAAATAAATTCTAAGAAAGGTAGACCTGTAGAGACCCATCTATCCTTGTTTGAACTATTACTCTGCCAAGAACTGACTCAATCTTCACTCCAACTTGAATATACTCTTGCAATAAATGCGCAGTAACATGTTCTGTCTTTTTCAAAGAAAAGCAACTATGACCAAGAAAAAGTTCTACCATTTTTAGAAAGCTAATATATTTTTCAGTCCATACAAAAGTGACATTTTATTTACAGACAGATCATGGTTGGCCAAGTCAGCGGTCAGGCTTTGTTTATATCCTTTTTAGACTTTTTTTTGCACATTTATACTTACCTAGGTGGATGCAGCATCGATCTAATGCTGCATCTGTCCCCCGCCAGCTCTAAAAGTGAGAACCAAGCATTCTAACACAGCCGAACGCTCAGGTTCTCACAGCTCTCTGCTATGCCCCCCTGTGCTCCCTGGAGCGCTGAGCTGTGGAGGGGGGCGGAAGCAGCGGGCTCAGGCTTTCAGCGCCTTGCTAAGAGGCTGAGCCAGGTGCCAATCCAGGCATGTGGGTGGATCCCGACTTCATTGCTCTGTGACGTCAGACGACAACGGACTGCACTCCTGTGATCCAAAAGTACAGTCAAACAAGCTTTAATGCTTTTAAAAGGGGCACTTTGGATAACCTAAATGTAGACTTGTAAAGCTCAGATTTGGGCCTGTTGTGTCTTCTAATCAGGTTGTGTACGTCCCTACATAAAATGGTACAAAGCTGGGTACATGTTAAGGGGTGAAAGATGAAAATGTGGCTATGATGAAGGAAAACACAGCACAGTGGCTAAGTAGTTGGCATTTTCGCCTAGCAGCACTATGGATGTCGGTTCAAATTTCAACCATGACACTACCTGTTTGGAGTTTGCTTGACAGCAGCGGGAGCCAATGGTGCCCGCTGTGTGACTCAGCCAATCAGGAGGGAGTGTCCCAGATAGCCAAGTCTCTCGTCCAGCATTGCTGGATTGAGATGGGGCTCAGGTAAGTATTGGGGGGCTGCTGTACTTAAAAGGATTATCTTCTTAAAGCAGTGTTTTTCAACCTTTTTTGACCCAAGGCACCCTTTAAAATCTGGAAGAATCTCAAGGCACATCAACCAAAAATGCAGCCTGGACTGGACGGAACGTCATGACATCGCTCTGGTCCTCCAAGGCCATAGAGGCTATTAAAGAGGATATACTATTTCATCACCCCTGGGACTAGCCGGCTGCACTATTGGATTGTTTCTCGGGTGAACCGGTGGGAGGGGGGTACATTCCCTCCAGCTGCTTCTGAAAGCATTCTAGTGGCTCACGTGCCGCTTGGAACGCTTTCATTAGAGAGCCAGCCGCGGGCTGTAAAAAACAATACTGAGGTTATGGCTGATATCTTCAGCCATAACCCCGATAAACCATTTCAAAGCCGGAATGTATATTTACCTATGACTCTCTGCAGTTTGGCTACAGTGCAGGTGTAGCGCAGGGTACCTGCGCATTACCTGCCGTTTCTCATAAACTTCTATTATGTCCTACATTTTGGGTGCATTTTCTGAAAGCACACCAAAAAATGAGGGACATAATAGAAGTCTATAGGAAACCGAAGGTAATGCACATGAAAACTGCGGGTACCCTGCGCTACACCTGCACTGCAGCCAAACTACAGCAGAGCAATGGGCAAGCGGAAGACAAAATAAAATGAAGTGCAGTTACCATTAAAGAAATATATAGTTACTATTACCAATATTAATAACCAACATATCTTATGTATATTTATATTGCATTAAAAAAAAAAAAAAAAAACAAACAATCACCATGCCTGCAAATAAACCTAAAACAAAAACATGCAGGTAAATTACAGGTACAATTGCTGTACCTCATGGAGCTCAGAGGAGCTCATATGCAGCCACTGAAGAGCCTCCTCCCTGTTCTTCCTCCTCTCCTCATGCTCTGCTTCACCTCCCCTCGGGGAAAAGCGCGCCAGCCAGCATCTCCTGGGACCTGCGGCTCGCACCTCCCAGAAAGCTGTGCGTACGCTTGACCCGCCCCTAGCAACCGATGACATCATCAGTTGGCAAGATGCGATCAGACGGCCTGCACAGCTTCACAAATGCCTGTGGCAGCGGGAAGTGAGCATTAGACAGCAGACCAGCACCGCTGTAACATCAAGGCTTAACTGAGTGGCCAACAGTTTGTTGATCAGATGGGGTAATTTTGCCACGGCACATCTGGGGACTCTTTACGGCACACGGGTTGAGAAACGCTGTCTTAAAGAATAGAATGCATTAAGATAAAAAAAACCTTCTGCCTTTAGAACTAATTTAAAGCGGAGTTCCGGGCACAGATGTCATTTTTTAATAAACATACCAACGGAACAGTCAGGGCTAGCACATTCCACAATGGCTAGCCTCTGATCTGTCCCGGTTCGCACTTACCTTTTAGAAGAAATACTTACTTATAAAATTTCTTCCACAGCGTTTCCATCTCTCTTGTGGGCAGCTGAAGCTGGCGCGGTCCTCTTCTGTGTCTTCTTCCGCGTCTTCTTGTCCCAGAATGCGCCTGCGCCGGCCCCTCTCGTCACTTCCGGTGCGGCGCCGCATTCCTGAACAGCTTCTGGGCATGCCCAGAAGCTGTTTAGCAGGGGAATGCGGCGTCACCCGGAAGTGACGAGCGGGGCCGGTGCCGTCGCATTGATTCCTGGGAGCGATGACGTTTAGCTCCCAGGAATCATCGCAGCGCAGGAAGTGACAGCGGAGCCGCGGCGCTGAGGGAGGAAGTACCCTGAGGTGAGTATTTACGATCTTCAATTACAAGGTGAGTTTTTAAAAAAAAAAAAAAACCTAACTATCCAATTCCTTTTCAGGTTATGCTGAACTAGCGGACGGGCACAAAAAAAAAATATCGATTTTGTGCCCAGAACTCCACTTTAACTCAATTGTCTAACAATATATGAATGTAATTTTAAAGATGAACCTGAAGTATGATCTTAATTGCATTTTTTAGTTTGGCACAATAGAAGTGGGACCTGTGGAAGCGGACAATCACTATTGTACTCGACACTACTACTGGGCCTGCTTGGGTTCTGTGCCATTGTCCACTGATCACAGTGGGCCAAGCATCCAGCACTGCCACAAATCACAGAATGCCTTGACTATTTTTCAATTATTACAAGACGTTCTCCGGTTGGAGGAGGTGGGGGGTAAGTGTACCCTGTGGTGGGGCAGCTGCTTGGCACAAGAGCTATGACCACTGAATTAACACTACTACAGTAATTGTCAGCTTTCACAGAGGTCCCTCCGGTATGACATATGCATACTTACATTGTGCCCAGCTATACCAAGTATGCAAATAGGTTCATACTTGAAGAACATATTTAATTACCAAAGCATTAGTAAGACAGTCAGGCAAGTATTTCAAAACTGACATGTCAATAGAAGCCTACATATTTTTCTTATGGCAGGTTTTGCATAATTTCATTTGCAATTTAATTGTGGAAGCACAGAGCACTAATGTCATCAGTTCAAATCCCAATGACAAAACTTGTTGTATGGAGCTTACATGTTAAATCGGTGCTTGTGTGGGTTCTCTGGGACTTCTGTTTCCTCCCACACTCCAAAGACATGTTGGTATGTTAACTGACTCCTACTCAAATTGGGCATAGTGTATGTATGCAGTCATGTGAGTTAGGGACCTTAGATTGTAAGCTGTACAGTACATGTAAAGTGCTGCATAATTTGACAGTGCTCTATACATTAATAATAAATAAGATAAGGAAAGGGAAGGTAAATAAGTGCCGTGCACAGCATGTACAACAAATAGCATAATGGTAATAAAAGAAATAGTAAATATATTAGCAATGTAAAATAAACAGCCACAAAGGACATATTTGGCAGCAAAGTACAAAAACACATCTAGCTGACTTGCAGTTTATTTGCTTTTATTATCGGGATGTTTCACCTTGTAATGTACTGTGTGTGGAATGTGGTGATTAGAGAGTGGAAAGCAGTCAAACATCTCTCTATTCCCACAGGACTCTGCAAGAAGCCGACTCTCTGGACTCATGTCATGTAGATGTGATCTCCACAGGGAAGTATAAACAAAAATGTCAGCCTCTAAGGTCTGCTAAGATATACCAGAATTCATACCACTATACTCTACAGCACATATACTGAACATATCCAACTCTTTATACACCACAGTCTGCCCTAGTCTAGACAAAATCTCCAGATATCCTCTGAGGTGTACACTTCTCGGGCATGCATTAACTTCAAGTCCATCCGCACCCTCACACGCCAATGAATCACAACAGAAGAAAAATTGTGTGGGATCTTTTTTATAAATGCAGCACACCACCATGCACAGTATATACACTATATTGTCAGAAGTATTAGGAGGCCTGCCTTTACACACACATGAACTTTAATGGCATCCCATTCATAATCTGTAGGGTTCACTATTGAGTTGGCCCACCCTTTACAGCTATAACAGCTTCAACTCTTCTGGGAAGGCTGTCCACAAGTGTTTAGGAGTGTGTCTATGGGAATGTTTGACCATTCTTCCAGAAGTGCATATGTGAGGTTAGGCGCTGATGTGGACGAGAAAGCCTGGTTCACAGTCTCCGCTCTAATTCATTCCAAACGTGTTCTTGAAGGTTTAGGTCAGGACTCTGTGCAGGCCAAACAAGTTCCTCCACCCCACACTCGTTGATCCATGTCTTTTTGAAACCTTGCTTTGTACACTGGCACGCAGTCATGTTGGAACAGGAAGGGGCCATCCCCAAACTGTTCCCACAAAGCTGGGAGAATGAAATTGTCCAAAATGTCTTGGTATGCGGACGCTTTAAGAGTTCCCTTCACTGGAACCAAGGGGTCAAGCCAACCCCTGAAAAACAATCCCACACCATAAGGATATGGACCAGTGGTGCCTATTCCACATATACAGTACATCACTGGCTCTCAAAGCCAGATAGGATGCTGCGCCAAGCACTATCAGGAAAGGACCGGATATGGCGTCACACCGAACCCGGAAGTAATGCAGCAGGTTCCATAGGTAGTGGGTGAAGCGCATATCCACCCGCGCTTCTGGGTCTCGGCAATATGGCGTGCATGCCACGCATGCCAGGGCCTCTCTTCTGGACACCCCAGGATTAAGTAGGTGCATTATTCCACCAAAGATGGAAATATGTAATTTCCCTGACAGAAGGATCACTGGGTGTGGATACTGGAATAAGACCTTTGCAGGCACCAGGTCTGATCTACATGCAATAACATTACTTAATGTACATTAGATGGACACATGTACCCATATGCTTTTTTCACAGTGATACAAGTGAATGGTTTGAAAGGAATGCAATTGTACTTTTATGCATATATGCCAGCAACCATTCTTTGTAATAAGAGTAATTATATAAAGATGTCTGTTAGTAACATTCCCACCCCCCAATTTCCTGGGGAGGCAGGGTCTTTCAAGGTGGGCATTGCCTGATATGTGTATATGTGTGTACTGCAAAGAGAAGTTAGTCCTTCACTACTTTGGCTCTGAGGAAGAGGGTTCTCCCTCAAAATGCGTCAGCCATCACAGATACCGCCTGGTCTTCCCACACCACTGGTTTACTACAGCAGCAGACCTGAAGGCGATTCTTCTCATTTGTTATGCTATATGCACCGTGTGTATGCGAGTATCACAATTGTTGCTTTTAACTCAGAATAAAATTTTGGTAATGCGCTAGGTTGGTGCGCCCTTCTCTCGCTACTGATTTACAGTCTCAAGGTTACCCATTGTCCTGAAGGGGGTGTGGAAGAAGGATATTAGCACTATACACCTCTAAGCTTTCCACTCATGCTCAGGATAATAGCTTTAGGACTACTATACAATGCACCAGGATATCCGACACAATCAATGTCTCCTCATTGCAGGTGTGTAGCCTTGTATTGCGTTAATGCTTGTCTTTAGCACACATTGCCACAATGCACAAGTGTGAATTTGACAGGTGCATTTGACTCACAGCTGACATTCTCAAAATGGCCTCCTAAGCTATAGCAACCTTCTTTTGCATGGCGAAAAGCAGTTATGACCAAAACCTTAAGCCCCGGTTCACACTGCCGCAACTTTGAATCCGATATACTGGCACAATTTTATCGTGGCTTGCATACGACTCCTTTAACAGAAGTCAATTCAAGTCATAGTGAAGTTGCACCAAAAGTAGTGCAGGGACCTTTTTCTAAGTCGGAGCAACTCAAGTCACTCCTATTAGAATGCTTCATTCGACGCTAATGGAGCACGACCTGTCATGCGACTTTGAACTTTCAAGTCGCATGACAAGCTACGGCAGTGTGAACCAGGGCTTTTTCTTATAAAAAATATCCAATTAACTAAAGTTTTGTCATACATTTTAGGCCAAAATGTATTTAGCTACATGTCTGATAAAAAAAAAAAAAATCAATAAGCGTATATTAATTGGTTTGTACAAAAGTTAAAGCGTCTACAAACTATGGTGTATATACTGGAATTTATGCAGCTTTTACTTTGACTCCCAACTCATTTCTTGAAGTGCTAAAATGGCAGGGGACTACAAACCCCCCCCCCCCCAATTACTCCTTTTTGGAAAGTAGACACCCCAAGGAATTTCCGAAGAGGCATGTTGAGAACATTGAATAATGGGATTTTTGACTCACCGTAAAATCCATTTCTCTGATGTTCATTGACGGACACAGCTCCTGAACTTAACCACTGGGTTATACTGCCCTCTACTGGAGTAGGACACTAGGCAGAAAAAAAGTCTGGTTACGCCTATAGGCAGTCCCACCAGGGCATATACTCCCTCTCTCTGCTATAGGTACTCTGTTTTGTAACAAGCAGTGTCAGAAGAATTACAACTCCACAGAGGGGTGGGTGCTGTGTCCATCAATGAACAGAGAAATGGATTTTAGGGTAAGTCAAAAATCCCCATTTTCTCTTTCGTTCATTGAACACAGCTTCTAATCTTCTTAACCAATGGGACGTCCCAAAGCATTGTTAAACATGAGGGGTCGGAACAGCAAAAAATACATTTCCAAGGCTAACTATAGCCAACCAAGTAAACAGGAGCTCAACCAAAACAGCTGGAGCTAACCTGGAAAAAACAATACACCCTCAAAGAGGACCTGATCCTCTAAACAGCAGCCTGCAAAACCTTGCGGCCAAAAGGAAGCATCTGCAGATGCCAACACATTCAATTTATAGATCTTTGTGAAAGTGTGCACCAGCGACCAGGTGGCCGCCTTGCAAACCTGCGTCACTGACGCCTGATGACGGAAGGCCCAGGAGGCACTGAGCGCCGGAGTAGAGTGCGCCTTGACAGGGAAAGGAGGAACCTGACCCCGATGGAATATGCCAGGATCACCATCTGTTTGATCCATCTGGAAAAGGTCGCAGAGGAAGCGGCTAACCCTTTCTGAGGCCCATCCGTGAGTACAAATAGTAAGTCTGGCTTCCTAAAAGACTCTATAGCTGCCAGGAACATGCTATTTGCCCAGACCAAATCCAAGGCATGCAAGGCAATTTCCTTTGGATGTTTTGGCCTGGGACACAGGGAAGGCAACACGATGTCTTCATTCAACTGAAAATCAGGGACAACTTTTGGAAGGAACGACGGACAGGAATGAAGAACCATCTTATCTCTGTGAACCACCCAGTAAGGTGAAAGACAGAATAACGCTGCAAATTCTGACGTCCTGCACACAGAGGTGATAGCTACCAATGAACCCTTGCTTATGCTGTCCCAGAAGGTGGAATCTCCCGAAGATTCTCAAAAGGAGGCTTCTGGAGGACTGAGAGCACCAAACTGAGGTCCCAAGGTGACAACCAAGACTGCACTGGAGGAGCCATGTGCCTAACTCCCTGAAGAAAAGTACGCACCATGGAGTATGTGTCTAAGGGCCGTTAAAAGAAGACTGCCAAGGCCGACACCCGACCCTTGATAATACTCAAGGCCAGTTTCTGCTCAACCCCCAATTGAAGGAAGGTCAAGATCCAAGCCACCGAAAAAGAGTGAGGATGAACCCCAAGAGACTCACACCACACGATGAACGATTTCAACGTACGATGGTAGATCTTCCTAGAGGTAGATTTCCTAGCTTTTAACAGCATTGGAATCACTGACTCAGACAAACCTCTATCCATCTGCACCTGGCGTTCCAACAGCCAAGCTGTCAAAGCCAGAGACTGTAAAGCAGGATGGAAGATTGGTCCTTGGGACAGCAGATCCTCCCTGAGAGGAAGCTTCCAAGGAACGTCAGCGGCCAGCCACACTAGATCGGCGTGCCAAGCCAAGGGAGGCCAGTCCGGAGCCACTAAGAGGACCGGAACCCTTTCTGCCTCGATCCTGTGTAGAAGTCTTGGCAGAAGCTTGAGAGGAGGGAAGGCATAAATAAGCGATACTGACCCACGGGGCCACCAGCGCATCAGTGGCGTCCGTCCGCCAGAGGATCCCGTGACCAAGCCACAAACCTCTGCACCTTTCTGTTGAGCAGAGACGCACACAGATCCACCTGGGGGATGCCCCACCAGAGACACAACTGACAAAACACCTCCAGATGAATGGATCACTCCCCTTGGTCCAATGCCTGTTGACTGAGGTAATATGCCTGACAATTTTCCACCCCAGGAATGTGGAGGACAGAGAGGGCTGGAAAGAACTGTTCTGCCCATCTCCACAGCTGCCATGACACTTCTCGTGCCCCACTGGTGATTGACATAAGCCACGGCTGTGGCATTGTCCAATTGAATGCGCACTGTACATCCCTGAAGACACCCCGTTAAATGGTCCAGGCAGTCTGATTGCTCAGAGTTCCAAGACATTGATCGGTAATCTGGACCCTTCCAGTGTTCAGAGCCCCTGAGCAGAATTTTTGCAGAGAACGCCTCTCCAGTAAGATAGACTGGCATCCATGATGACTAATGCCCAATATAAGGGGATGAAGGGTTTGCCCACCTGAAGCGCCAGAGAGTGAAGCCATCATATCAGGTATGCCTTTGTTCCCCGGCTCAGCCGGATCCGATTGTCTAGAGACTGCGGAGTCTTGTCCCATTTGGCTAGAATCTCCCTTTGCAGGGACCTCGTATGGAACAGTGCAAACGGAACCGCCTCATAAAAGGTAGACACCATCAGGCCCAGCACCCGCATGCAAGTCTGGAGGGATGACCATCTGCTGGACAGCAGGAGTCAAATTGCAGCCTGCAATTTCTGGAGTTTGTCCAGAGGAAGGAGCACTCTGGCTAACGCCTAATCCAGAGTCAGACCTAGATAGTCCAGCTTTGTGGACGGAACCAGAGAAGACTTCTGAAAATTCAGAATCCAGCCAAACTCTCTCAAGAGTTTGTATGGTGATTTCCAGGTCTTCCACCAGAGCAGGAGGAGCTTCCGCTTGCAGAAGGAGGTCGTCCCAATAGCCAAGTACCGCGATCCCCAATGATGTAACAACGCTAGCAAGGGGGCTAGCACTTTCGTGAAGGTCGAGCAGAGGCGAGACCAAAGAGTAGCGCCACAAACTGATAATGCTGCTCTCCCACGGAAAAGCAGGGGAAGCGCTGGTGACCAGCACATATTGGAATGTGAAGGTAAGCATCCTTGATGTCGATAGAGGCAAGAAAATCCCCCTTATGCAGGGATGACACCACTGTGTGAATTGACTCCATCCTGAACTTCTGCACTCGCACAAAGCAGTTCAGCGCCTTGAGGTCCAGAATTGGAAGCACCTTGCCTTCCTTCTTGGGAACTGTAAACAGGTTTGAGTGAAAACCCTGTAAATGTTCTGATGTTGGAACTGGGACAATCACCCCTTGAAGTGACAGGTCTTGTACCGCCCCAAATAGACACTGTAAGCGGTCTGGGGACAGGCGCAAGTTGGAAGGAAAGGATCTTGCCGGGCCATAAGAGCGAAACTCAATCTTGTAGCCGGACCGAATGACTGTGGATCCACCTGTCTTATACCAGGGAAATCCACAGGTTGGGAAACCAGCGAAGACATCCCCCCACCCCCAATATGGGTGAGGGCGCACCTTCATACTGAAAGAGCCTTGTCCACGGGTCTGGTGAAGCTCGCTCTCAGCTTCCCAGACTAGGTTCATTTGGATCCTCCAGAGGTGGCCATTAAAGGCTTCGAGCCCTTGTCAGTCAACCCTGAGGAACGATAAAAACTTCTTATTAGCCAAGGAGGAGGGCCCACGTCTACAATGAGGGTCCTTGCCCATAGCCTGTGGAAGAAAAGGTACTCTTTCCCCCTGTATGACCTTTAATGAGGTCATCCAGGGTAGCTCCAAGCAGGGGATCTCTTTGAAAGGGGAGATCAGTCAAGGCCTTTTTAGAAATTTGGTCCACAGACCAGCATTTGAGCCAAAAGACACGCTGAAGGACCACTGCTGAAACAGAGAGCCGAGCAACCAGGGGAGCCACATTCAAAGATGCATCACAGCTAAACTGCAGCCCCTGGGCCGGCTGGTCTGCTAGCTCAGCAAAGGCAGGGCGGAGTGGTCCTCCCTCAAGGTCACGGCGTAAAAAGCTTAGCCCACTCAGTCAAAGTTTGCGACACCAGGGAAATGGTGAATACAGGCCTGAGCGCCGAACCAGCCAGAGTGTACATATTGCAGGCCACAGCCTTCGCCTTCCTGTCAGCCAGGTCCTTAAAAGCCGGAGACTCTTCAACCGAAATAATGGTTGCCTTGTTTAATCTGGAAACCGGAGTGCCAAAGGAACTTGTACCTCTGTTGCAGCTTCGTCCTCCATCTTTAAGGTCTCACGCACAGATACAATCAGTGCTTCCACCAGCGCCTTTTCGTGCGCGGTTGCAGATGTGGAGCAATCATCCTCACTATCTGAGGATTCTGGGCGTTTGGACGGCAGATGAGGCAGGGGAAGGCGGGGGGCGCTTTTTGCTAGTCTGTCGCCCGCAATCCAACTCCACCCGGGACACAAATAACTCCAGGACCGTCGTTAGTGCATCAATGGATGGTTGGGACTGGAGGGCCCCGCAGCCTCAGAGAGGGGATCAGGTGGGGAGATGTGCTCCAAAGACTCCATGAGTCACCAGGGGGACCCCTCAAAAAGACACACACTGCAAAGGAACAACCCCCACCGTGCTGGCAGCACCACCCGGTCACCAGGCACAAAGCACCAAGCAATCCTCAGCAGAGTGGGAGAGGACCCCACCAGACTCACCCCCAGCAGAAACTGGCACCTGCAGCCACCAGGACAATCTGCACTCCACATGCGGTGATCAGGAAGTGAAAAGATCCAGAAGTCAGCATCAGGGGATCAGGAGGGGCTATCAACGCCAAGAGGGCTCCACTGTCATGGCCGACACTATTTTCAACGGCAAACCACCGCAAAATGGCCAGACTACACCAAAATGGCCGCCGTGCATTAAGCACACAGGCTACAACAAAATGGCAGCACCACAATGCTCCCATGGACCCAGGAGGGATCCCTAGGCCTCAAGAACAGGCCCAGGCAGGACAGGGGGACCTGGCAGGAGCACCCACCAGGTACAACCCCACCCCGCACAGCCGATCGTCCAGTCGCCGGCAGGACAACCCCTCGCCTTGATTGCCATCATAGGGCCCTACCCCAGGAAGTGGACCAGACCACCCACACAGCCCCAGCATAAGTGGAGGGGGGGTAGAATGGGGGGACAGATGAAGGGGGGTGCCTGATGGGAAGGTGTATTTTCCACACATCACCCACTCTTGTAACCCCTTGAGGGCCAAGCCTTTTCTGACACTTTTTATTTACATGAAAAAAACATTTTTTACTAGAAAATTACTTTGAACTCCCAAACATATTTTTCTTTTATTTAAGGGTCCATTCCCACTAGCGCGACTTGTCAGGCGACTTGATCGCCTGACAAGTCGCGGTCGGTCGGTCGCCATTGAATAGTACAGGACCCGTTCTAATAGGAGCGACACAAGTCGCTCCGACTTAGAAAAAGGGTCCTGTACTACTTTGGGGCGACCTGGAGGCGACTTGCATTGACTTCAATTATATGAAGTCCGTGCAAGTTGCGCCGAGGTCGCGGTGCACGATGCCTGGACGGCGAGTGCACGCCAGTGTTAATTTTGGCAGCAAATTTCAATTTAGTTTTAGTCTTAGTCTTAGGACTAAAATGGCATTTTAGTTTTAGTCCCATTTTAGTCTTCTGCAAGTGTTTTAGTTTTAGTCGTATTTAGTCGACTAAAACTCCAGTACATTTTAGTCGACTAAAACTCATTTTAGTCATCTATAATCGAATGGGTGTAGTTCAATTGTAATTTGTAATGCATTATTTAAGCATTTCTCTACAATTTCCAAACTCATATACTACTGCTGGTCCTGGAGTGAAAAATCGAATATGTTATTATTTATGGTATTAAGCTTTGAGCATGCACTAGCACAGCACTACAGCAGTGTTAATTTTGGCAGCAAATTTCAATTTAGTTTTAGTTATAGTCTTATGACTAAAATGCTATTTTAGTTTTAGTCGTATTTTAGTCATCTGAATTGTTTTAGTTTTAGTCGTATTTTAGACGACTAAAATTGTGTTCATTTAGTCGACGAAAACGTTTTAGTCGACGAAATTAAGACTGGTGCACGCGCCCCCTACCCCTAAAAATATTCTAGCTACTCGGGGGGAAAAAATAAATAAATAAACGGATTTATCTATGGCCAGCTTTATTGGTGTAAGTAAGTAAAGCCTAGATAGCCTTTTGTTCTGCATCTTCCTCTCCCAGTCTTAAGTCCTGCTGTGCAAGAGATTAGCAGAAGGCAATTTAACAGACAGACTAAGGATTGATCTGCATTCCCAAGATGACAAGGTATATAGTTCTTAAGCAAGGAATTTAGATTTTTTTAAAAAGATGCATGGAATATTTAAACAGAAATTTACAAGACACAGATTCACTACCAATCACATTTTATTTGTCATTTTAATGGCACCCCTCTATGCTCAAAGAACGCTACAAAATCTATCTGTAGAATATCCAATAGGTTTAAGCCCAACTCGAGCGAATATCTCCTAATATGGAAAACATTCAGGCATCTCAGCTAGATTGGGATTCCACTATTATTCATTTGGCAAACTGTTACACAAAGAAACTTTGAAATGTGACACCCCTATGACGAGGCAAATACATGTGTGAAAGGCTACAGTCATTTTCTCCTACAGGTACAGTGACGTAACCTACCAGCCCACATGCCAAAGGAACCATAGAGACAAGACAAAGCTGGAGTGAGATCGTAAAGCAATCACACACTATAGATACTACTGCTAGTTTAGCTATTTCACAATCAATCTGTTGAATATAGAAAATATACAGTACCAATTCACAACATAGGAATCAGAAACATCAACAATGGCTCTCACCTTTACAAAAAGCAAGATAAAGTGAAACTAAAATGGTTTTCTCATTCTCTGTACGACTAACGGTCACCTAAAAGGGAAAAAACACCAGAAGCTCCCCTCCTACAGGCTCATTCTAACTAAAATCTCACAAGTAACCATGCCATAAGGGATGAGTGGCACCCAAAAGCCCATACTCCCGTTTTGAAAATCGGACAAAAATTCTGCTTTTATAAGATAAATCAGTTAGTTAACCACTTTACCACTAGAGCATTTTGCTGTCTTACGTCTGGGCCACTTTTTGCGATTCGGCGCTGTGCGACTTTAACTGACAATTGCGCGGTAGTGCGACGCCATACCCAAACGAAATTTACGTCCTTTTTTTCCCACAAACAGAGCTTTCTTTTGGTGGTATTTGATCACCTGTGTGATTTTTACTTTTTGCGCTATAAACAAAAAAAGAGCGTAAATTGTGAAAAAACAACAATATTTTTCACATTTTTTTATATGAAATTCCCCCCAAAAAAATGTAAAAATCAAATTTTTTTTTAATTTTTGGCCAATTTGTTTTATGCTACCTATGTTTGGTAAAAAAAAAAAAAATCACAATAAGCGTATTTTGATTGGTTTGCGCAAAAGTTATTGCGTTTACTAACAAAGGGAAAGATTTCTGTCATTTTTGGTGTTTTTTTTTTAACGCGTAATGGCGGCGATCTGCGATTTTTTTTGCGGAACTGCGACATTGCGGCGGACAGATCGGACCCTTGACTGACATTTTTGACACTTTTGGGGGTACCAGTGACATTACTGCAGTAATCAGTGCTATAAATATGCACTGTTACTGTAAAAATGACACTGGCAGGGAAGGGGTTAATTTTATTGGAGAGGGAGGGGTTAATGTATGCCTGGTGCTTACTGACGTGTGGGGGGGGAAGGTGACTGTGTGAGCCAGGGACAGATTGGAGTGTTCAGCTATGCTGAACACTCCGATCTGTCACTCCCTGTCACTTGGGAGATCCCCCCGCTTGTGTTTACACAGGCGGGCGGATCTCCACACTAGATCCCCGACGATCGGGGATGAGCGGCGGCGATCGCCGCTGCTCCTCCCCTGGCCCGACTCCCGCTGTGACTGAATACAGCGGAAGCGAGCCTCCGGCGGCGCGCGAGCGCCGCCCACAAGGGGGAGTGTCTGACGACGTAGGTCTACGTCGTCAGACGATAACGAGCCACTTTGCCGCAGTAGTATTACGGTACTCAGTGGCAAAGTAGTTAATACACAGCTTTCGATCATAGATCAATCACAACTGTTCATACAAAATTTTCTGAAGAAACATGCACAAAAAAATCTCTCGTCTGTTAGCACATCTAACGATAATCATCAGGTGTTTAAGACTCATTTATCCTGTTAGGCAAATTTCAGTTTGAGCTTCTGAGCTCTATAAACAAATCATACAGTATATCCATACATTTATATTTTCATTATGAGGTTTTATTGAGCCCTTTAGAATTGTACAAATACCATGACATTAGGCCAACAGTTTTAATAAAATTGACAGGAAACTTCTAAATCTAAATAAAGGTCATGAAAACAAAGGAATACCATGCGTTAATTCCCAGCGGCACTGTAGCCTTCTTCTCCATCTACTTCCCAACCAAATAAAGAAGAGGGACTTCCAGGCTTACTCCAAAGGGGCCAGGCGGCTATGTAACAAACAGATGCCAACTGATATTTCGTAGTACAGGCACGCCAAAGTACTTCCTTTTATTTTATTACTTTATGTAGAAGAATATACTAAGAGACAAGTGGAAAAACAGTTGGTGAAAATTAGAAGAGTTAGGTTGAGCGAAAATCCAAAGAAGAAAGACTGAAGGGATGGAAAAAAAGGCAGGGGTTTAAGGGGGGAACAACAATATTAATTAAAGCCAGCCATAAATAGATCAAATTTTGGCTGGTTCAGCAAGGGCCTGCCTAGATTCGATCCACCAATGAGCAGGCTCATTGTACCCAAGTCAATTCATCGATTTACTTGGGAACAAGCAGCCTGGCATATTATTTACATGCTATTACAACCACTAGCAATAATCACTGTGTTCTGCCGGCAGGAAAGGCTCCCTGCCAGCAGAACACAGTAGCTCTGCGAGAGGCATTACCCCAACATTTTTCACTGTTGATGGGGGAGCCAAGCCATTTTGTTTCCTTCTGCCTGTGGTGAAAAAAAGAAAATCAAATCTATGGGCTACTTAAAACACTAGCCGGCAGAATGTACCTATAGGCCCATGCTGCGCCTGTTGTGAGGAAGATTGGGCCACCTGATTTGTGACCAAGGAGCTGTATTCCTGAGAGAACTGGAAACTGTGCCAATAGTACCAGGTCTTTTAGAAGCATTCCTCCTTGAGTCACAAAGCAATGGTCAGGCTTTCCATGTCATTCACCGCAGATATTTACTGTCCAAACCATCATGCCGTCGTCATGGAAACACACAACATCCCCACAGTACAGAACCCGGACCTGGTGGAGTGATTCGCATATCATGTGACACTGACACACTGTGAGTCAGTGCACTGACGGCGAGGGCAAGGACAGACTGAGCAGAGAGAGCGGGGACTCTGAGACTAGAGGGGAGAGAGGTCCAACTCCTAGGCCTAGGAGGAGGCTTAGTGAGTGGTGGCTCACTCAAGTGATTCACTGAGTGAGTCTGACACCAGTCTGGCACCAGACCCTGGCCAGAGCAGGCCGCCCACAGGCTATATGCACTACTAGGCCAGCGCAGCAGCCAGCCCAGAATCAGGAGGACTAAGGTAGGTAGGTGTTGGGAGTGTGGTGTTCTCTGCAGAGAAGTGTTTTACTAAAAAGGCGCCCACCCACTGTGTATAACAGTTATACACAGTGAGTGAGTGTGCAGTATTGCAAATGATCAGTGCTCAGTATTAATGCAAATGGCCAGCGGTCAGTGTTAATGCAAATGGCCAGCGGTCAGTGTTAATGCAAATGGCCAGCGGTCAGTGTTAATGCAAATGGCCAGCGGTCAGTGTTAATGCAAATGGCCAGCGGTCAGTGTTAATGCAAATGGCCAGCGGTCAGTGTTAATGCAAATGGTCAGCGGTCAGTGTTAATGCAAATGGTCAGCGGTCAGTGTTAATGCAAATGGTCAGCGGTCAGTGTTAATGCAAATGGTCAGCGGTCAGTATTAATGCAATGGTTTTGTTCTTGGTTTTGTTCATTTTGTGCACCTATGTATAAATATATACCGTCCTAAATATATACCTATGTTTTGAATTTGAAAAAATTATATTTTATTTTTCCAGTTAAGAAGGGTTCGGTGAATTTGCATATGAAACTGGTGGGGTTCAGTACCTCCAACAAGGTTAAGAACCACTGCCCTAGAGAATAAAATGGAGATCGTTGCAATATTTTTTTATCACACCATATTTGCGCAGCGGTTTTCCAAAAGCAATTTTATTTGGAATAAGGGGGACAAGGGGCTTTAATTTTTTTTACCTAAATTTATTTATTTATTTTTTATTTGTACACAGTTTAAAAAAATAAATAAAAACATTTTTTTTTTGCCCTCACTCGACTTCCTGTCTCTGAGGATCCGGGACTGGAACGTTTTCTCCGCTGCCAGCAGGTCCGGTAAGCGGGGATAACGGCCTGGATGTGGCGGGAGGGCACCTCTTCTGCCGCACCGTACGGGTGATCCAGCGTTGAATCTGCCGCTGGGACCACCCTTATCTGACAGCTGATCACCCGTTTTCAAAAATACTGGGGTCATGGCAGCTATCTGCTGCCATACCCCCAGTATTTAGTGTCAAAGGACCGACGTAAAACTGCGGCAGGTGGTCGGTAAGTGGTTAAAGGGTAATTACTTTCGTGGGGGGAAAAAAAAAAATAGCAAATAAAGAAAAAACAATATAGCATATAAAATTGCGACTCAAATCATATTGTAATTGAATGTTATTAAAAATTACCTTTCCATTTCAATCTACAGCTGCTGTAATCTTCTGCAAATGCAATGCAATATGGCTACCTGGAGCTGTTCTGTACACAGAATGTGTACTGACCACACCCCAGAAACATCATTTCCTTGCTTGTGTGATTGGCTCACCAATTTTCCCAGAAGTCTGCCTAAGGCTGGCCCATACATTATACAATTTTCTTGAAATTTACCTTCAACTATGTAGTACAAAGGCCTGCCTTAATTGGATACAATATAAGTGTTGTTTAGCTTTGACCTCATATTATGTGGTTTGTGGTAAATCTAACAGATTGTACAAGAAAATTAAACGTGTATGGCCAGCCTAAGATACAAGTCAGATTTCTGGCATCCCCGCAACAAAAATGTCATTTTTGTTGAGATACAAGAACATATCTAAAGGGATGCAGGCCCAGCAGCTTTTCTCATTAGAGCCCTGCAGCTGCCACAGCTAATAGATAATAATGAAACCACTCCCATTAGATCCACTCAGTACAGAGGAACAAACAATGATTTCTTCAGAACAACAAAAGGTAGGAATCTGCAACAAAATTTGTTAAAATCTATGTAATGTAAATAGATCACCCAGAGGGAAATGTTTTTTTTCTCAATAAAAGTGGAGTTACACTTTAAAGTAGTTAAAAGCACTTCCAAAACTCCTAAGAGAAAAACGGCAACAGACTACAATTCCCACAGTCTTGATGGCGGCGACATTGTGATTTCCAGCTCCATCTATACCTATTGAAGAGGTGGATCAGGAGAGATTGCTTATATCTACGTCTGGAAAATGGGGTCAGACGTAAAGACAATTCTAGACACACAAAGTGGGTCTTGGGAGCGAGCACACAAGTCACTTGCTATAGGCCAGGAGCGTCAGCGAGGGACCCGAGAAGAGGAGGATCAGGACCACTCTGTCTAAATCCATTGCACAGAGCAGGTAAGCATACCAGGTTTGTTTGTTTTTGTTTATTTACCTTTAGTATCACTTTAGCACTGGCACTTGTGCCATTGTAAGCATATTGTACATACAATGAACAGCTTAGGCTCCATTCACACCTGGGCGTTTTCAGCTCCAAAAACGCTCAAAAGAAACGCTTCCAAAACGCCCAACAAGTAAAACCCCATTCATTTAAATGGCCCCTGTTCACATCTGAGCGTTTTGCAAAACGCCTGTAGCTGAAAAAAGTACATGAGCTTCTTTTTGGGCTGATTACCAGCGTTTTTGATAGATGTCAATGAAAAACGCCTGAAAAAAATTGCGGTAAAATCGCGGTAAAAATCGCGGTAAAAAACGCTACGCTCAAGTGTGAATGCAGCCTTAAGGCCCCGTTCACATACAAGCGACGCTACTTCCAGGGGCGACCTCCGAGGTCGCGGTGCGAGCAGCGCGCCGCGACCTCGGAGCGGCCGGCACGGACTTCATAACATTGAAGTCTATGACGGTCGCCTCCTGGTCGCCCCAAAGAAGCTCCGGACCCTTTTTCTAAGTCGGAGCGACTTGTGTCGCTCCTATTAGAACGGGTCCGCAGCTTCCCTATGGAAGGCGACCTACGGCGACCTGTGAGGCGACCAGGTCGCCTCACAGGTCGCCTTAGTGTGAACGGGGACTTAAGGTTCGGTTCACACTTATGCAAGTGCGGGAAGGCTGCGAATCCGCAGCCTGTTCCCGCATCGCACACGCACCCCCGGCAGTTCACACTGCCATATGCGATACGCTGGGGGTGTCAATGTAATCTTGACACCCCCAGTTTGATCGCATATTGCAGTGCGATCTTGCAGTTCGCACAGGATCAGATCGCACAAGTGTGAACCGCTGTGCGATCCGATCCTGATGCGGCTGCCAAAAAGGGTCCCTGTGCGTGTTTGCTGCGGGTGCGGTGCGAATTTAGCCATACAAAGTGTATGGCTAAACTCGCACCGCACAGCCGATCGCATGTAATGAAGGAGCAGTGCGCTCCGACATTACATGCGAACCCCGCACTCACACAAGTGTGAACCGGGGCTAAGTGCCGGTTCACATTTCTGCAATGTGGGAACGCTGCGAATATACAGCGTGTTCCCGCATCGCATCCGCACCCCTGGCAGTTCACACTGCCATATGCGATACGCTGGGGTGTCAATTAAAAGTTAACGACACCCCCAGATCAGATCGCATATCGCAGTGCAGATATCGGATCGCACTAGTGTGAACCACCATGCGATGCGATTCTGCTGCGGACCAAAAAAAGGGTCCTGTGCGAGTTAGGTGCGATTGCGGTGAAAATTCAGCCATACAAACTGCACCGCACAGAGAGTATCTAAATCTGCTAATACATCCAACACCCCCCCCCCCCCCCAAGACTGACAATGCAGCTGTCCAAAGGTGCCCCCTTTGCCCCATCATCCAGAGTGGAGGTGCTTTAATACAGGTGGTATGTTACTGGCTAGATCACCAGGTGAAAGCAGAGGGGAGAAACGCCTTAGGCCTCTTTCACACGGAGCAGACCGTATTGTGATCCGCTCCGGCACTTTATTATTTTTTTTTTTTACGGACACGGATGACACTTGTGTCATCCGGTCCGTATGTCCGCATATCATCCCATCCGTTTGCGGATGATATACAGACATAATGTATGTCTATGGGATTGCGGATGTCAGCGCATGACACCGCTGACATCCAATTTTGCATTCTTTCTGTTTTTTAAACGAAAGAAAAATAGGGTTCTGTTCCGTTCCAAAAAACGGAATAGAACTGAAAGGCTGCAAATCGGATGCGAGCGGATGGTCATCCGCTTACATCCGCAATCCCATAGACATTCATTATGTCCGTTTATCATCCGCAAACTGATGGGGTGATATACGGAGTGAAAGAGGCCTTAAAAAAAGAACTAATGCAGACACCATAACTAAGAATTGGTAAACATCAATAGATTACATTTTGGGTTTTCTATATAGCTTTAAGAATACATACTAGGATATCTTTTTTTTTAAACCAGAGTTTAGTAGCCCTTTAAGTACAGAGTTGAACTAAAATAAAAAAAGAGTCATGATATACCGGTAGTTTCCTGCACAGCTTGTGATTTCTCAGGTTCACAGAATGGGCAGTCATGCAAAACAATGGGCAGCTTTTATTTACCTTGGATTCCTGAGTTTGGTCTTTGAAAAGGTACTGGAAGGCACATCACAGCGGTAATGAGAGCACAAACAGCCAAGTTCAATCAAGAGTGAGTAATTGAAGAGAACAGGGTCAGAAAGTCCACATATTAAAGCAGCTTACAAAGACATGTAAAGGGTTCACATTGTGGATGCCTGTGTACATACAGCTCTTTAACAGAAGTAACATGAGAAACAATCAGTTTGCAGCAACCTGCAGAGGATATACAATTAGTAAAATGGCCCATACATAGTTACAATCACAGGTCACCCACTGCAACTAAGGTCTCTTGATTGGAGTTCTTACTAGATCTCAGACACACTGAATTTCTTTAGGAATGTCCCTCATTTTTAGTTACCTAAGAGTCCAGTAATACTGAATATGAAGTATAAATGGTAAACTGGAATAATCTGTAATTGGTTTGGTCACAGGCACAATAAAAAAAAAATAGACTTCAGGAAAAATACATTTCCTATATATTGCCACTTGATAATAACAGGCAGGGTACACTAACTGATGGTAAAACTGCAAGCAAAGTATTTCAAGGAGATAGTCCATAAAACGAATAGAAAATAGACATCAACTAACTTTCTTTAAAGCAAACCTGTGCTTGGCCCATTCAGGACCATGCACCATGTGTGTTTAATGCCCAAACAGTGCCTTGAAAAAGTATTCATACCCCTTAAAAAGTTTCCACATTTTGTCATGTTACAACCAAACATGTAAATGTATTTTATTAGGATTTTATGTGACAGACCAACACAAAGTTGCACATAATTGTGAAGTGGAAGGAAAATGATAACCGGCTTTCAATTTGTTTTACCAATATTTGAAAAAGGTGGCGTGCATTTGTATTCAGCCCCCCTGAGTCAATACTTTGTAGAACCCCCTTTTGCTGCAATTACAGCTGCAAGTCTTTTGGGGTATGTCTCTACCAGCTTTGCACATCTACAGAGTGACATTTTTGCCCATTCTTCTTTGCAAATTAGATCAAGCTCTGTGAACAGCAATTTTCAAGTCTTGCCACAGATTTGCAATTGGATTTGGGTCTGGACTGGGCCATTCTAACACATGAATATGCTTTGATCTAAACCATGGGTGTCCAACCTTTAGGCTTCTCTGGGCCACATTGAGTGTAGAGAAATTTTCTCGGGCCGCATATAAAAAAATATATACTATAGTTAAGGTATATAAGTAATAAAACGCCGCCACGTCCTTCCCGCGCCGACTGCTGCCAGGTACTTCTGGTGCGGTTACTGCTGGTGGGTAATGCTGGTCATGACGTTGGGTACTGCTGGAGGAAGCAGCAGCTGCAGTAGAGAGCTTCCTGTGTGGCTCCTGTCACAGGCGGAGGAGGGGTGCATTTCATATCACTCCGCCTGTGACAGAGCCGGAACTATACAGGAAGCAGTGGCTCTGTCACTGACTGCAGACATCCCAAGTCTCCCGCGGCAGCCGGGGGAGCGCACAGCACTTGCAGCCTAGTGCATGCCCATCCAATGCAACCTAAACAGTGCCATCGAATGCGGCTTCACCAGTGCATGCCCATCCATTGCAGCCTGATCAGTGCCCATCCAATGCAGCCTCACAAATGCATGCCTATCCAATGCAGCCTGATCAGTGTCCATCCAATGCAGCCTCACCAGTGCATGCCCATCCAATCCAGCCTGATCAGTGCCCATCCAATGCAGCCTCACCAGGGCATGCCCATCCAATGCAGCCTGATCAGTGCCCATCCAATTCAGCCTCACAAGTTCATGCCTATCCAATGCAGCCTGATCAGTGTCCATCCAATGCCGCCTCACCAGTGCATGCCCATCTAATGCAGCCTGATCAGTGTCCATCCAATGTAGCCTCACCAGTGCATGCTCATCCAATGCAGCCTCACCAGTGTGTGCCCATCCAATGCAGTCTGCAATGAAGAGAGAGGAGAGACGCTGGATTACACAGATCGGGGATCTCCCGCTTACCCGGCGACCGCTGTCATACGAAGTCCTGCCTCCTGGACCGGCTCCTATGATAGTAGTCACCAATGTGCTATCTATCATAGGAGCCGGTCAAGGAAACGGGGCTTCGTATGACAGTGGCCACTGGAAAAGCAGGAGATCTCGATCTGCTTTTAATCCGGCAGCGCTCCCCCCCTCCCCTCCGAGGCAGCCTCTGCCTACAGTTAGTTGGAAGCCGCTGTGGATGTGCCCCCGACTCGACTTCCTTCCTCCCCAGCAAAAAACAAAATAATTGTCAGGGGGCAGTGGGCCGCATTGCCTGCAGTTCCGGGCCGCATGCGGCCCTCTGGCCGCAGGTTGGACATGCCTGATCTAAACCATCTCATTGCAGCTCTGGCTGTATGTTTAGGTTCGTTGTACTGCTAAAAGGTGAACCTCCGACCCAGTCTAAAGTCTTTTGCAGACTCTAACAGGTTTTCTTCTCTTATTGCCCCGTATTTGGCTCCATTATTCTTCCCATGAACTCTGACCAGCTTCAATGTACCTGCTGAAGAAAAGCATCCCCATAAAATGATGCTGCCACAACGTTTCATGGTAGGGATGGTGTGTTCAGGGTGATGTGCAGCGGAATATAATCGCCGAATTGATGCATCGCGATGCGACCCTTCGCGATTCAGCATCGATTTGGGTGACTGCAAAATCGATTAGATAATGACATCACTTCCGGGGGTGGGCGGCGCCGGTGCTCCCCTCCTGCGCGAACCGACATAGGACTACGTCGGTTGCGTGCCTGCTGCTAGGAGGCGAGCTCGTGCCGACGGCAGCACGCTCCCGCCCCCACTCGGCAGCGGGGACTCCGATGCATGAGGCTGGCAGCTATGACTGCCGCCGGTCACCTGTGAACGCTCACCGCTAAGAGAGAAGAACAGTCAGCTGTTGTAAACACAACCGACCGTTCTTCTCTCTGGAATGATCACAGAGTACCTGTGATCCTTCTATATAGGATCACAAGTCTCTATGATCATTTCAAAAGCCCATCCCCCCCATCAAAGTTAGAAACACTCATGTGCATATTTTCAGCACTGATTACTGTAGTAATGTCACTGGTCCCCCCAAAAGTGTCAAAAATGTCAGTTAGGGGTCCGATCTGTCTGCTGCAATCCCACTAAAAATCGCAGATCACTGCCATTACTAGCAAAAAAAAAAACAAAAATCTTTCCCCTAGTTTGTAGACGCGATAACTTTTGTGCAAACCAATCAAAATACGCTTATTGCAATTTTTTTTACCAAAAAAAATGTAGCAGAAAACAAATTGGCCTAAAATTATGAAAAAATGTATTTTAAATTTTTTTTGGGGGTGGGTGGGGGAGAATGCTCTATAGCAGAATGTAAAAAATATTCGTTTTTTTTTTCAGACTTGTCGCTATTTTTTTTTGTTTATTTGTGGGGAAAAAAAGGACATCAATTTTATGTGGCTACAGCGTCGCACGCCAGCGCAATTTTCCGTTAAAATAAAGCAGTGCCGAATCGCAAACAATGGCCTGGTCATTAAGGGGGGCAAATCCTTCCGGTCAAGAACTGGTTAAGCAATTTTTTTTTTTTTTTTCACAGATGACCCTCAGTACTCACTCTCTCTCTCTCTCGTACATGAGGCCTTATTGCTCAGCGTCAGCCAAGTATTATCACCTAAAATCCATATGAAAACCGCTGAATTCTGATTTTACGCCTATGGGTGCCTTACTATTGCACCCACTAAACCATTGAAAAAACAATGCAAACACTTTACCCAACATTTGCCAAAAAATCTAACATTCAATTACAAACGCAATTAAACAGATCAAGGAAACATGCCAACATCCTTTTCACATAAATGCATAAACTATATGTACAGTATCTCACAAAAGTGAGTACACCCCTCACATTTTTGTAAATATTTTATTCTACCTTTTTATGTGACAACACTGATGAAATTACACTTTGCTACAATGTAAAGTAGTGAGTGTACAGCTTGTATAATGGTGTAAATTTGCTGTCCCCTCAAAATTACTCAACACGGCCATTAATGTCTAAATGGCTGGCAACAGAAGCGAGTACACCCCTAAGTGAAAATGTCCAAATTGGGCCCAATTAGCCATTTTCCCTCCCCAGTGTAATGTGACTCATTAGTGTTAGAAGGTTTGAGATGTGAATGGGGAGCAGGGTGTTAAATTTGGTGTTATCGCGCGCTCTCTCTCTCCGGTCACTGGAAGTTCAACATGACACCTCATGGCAAAAAACTCTGAGGATCTGAAAAAAAGAATTGTTGCTCTACATAAAAGATTTCCTAGGCCAGTGATGGCGAACCTTGGCAATCCAGATGTTTTGGAACTACATTTCCCATGATGCTCACTACACTGCAGAGTACATGAGCATCATGTGAAATGTAGTTCCAAAACATCTGGGGTGCAAAGGTTCGCCATCGCTGGCCTAGGCTATAAGAAGATTGCTAAGACCCTAAATCTGAGCTGCAGCACGGTGGCCAAGACCATACAGTGGTTTAACAGGACAGGTTACACTCAGAACAGGCCATGGTCGACAAAGAATTTGGGTGCACGTGCTCAGCTTCATATCCAGAGGTTGTCTTTGGGAAATAGACGTATGAGAACTGGCAGCATTGCTGCGGAGGTTGAAGGGGTGGGGGGGGGGTTGGGGCAGCCTGTCCATGCTCAGACCAGACGCCACACTCTGCATCAAATTGGTCTGCATGGCTGTTGTCCCAGAAGGAAGCCTCTTCTAAAGATGATGCACAAGAAAGCCCGCAAACAGTTTGCTGAAGACAAGCAGACTAAGGACATGGATTACTGGAACCATATCCTGTGGTCTGATGAGACCAAGATAAACGTATTTGGTTCAGATGGTGTTAAGCGTGTGTGGCGGCAACCAGATGAGGAGTACAAAGACAAGTGTGTCTTGCCTACAGTCAAGCACGGTGGTGGGAGTGTCAAGAACCGGGGCTTCATGAGTGCTGCCGGCACTGGGGAGCTACAGTTCATTGAGGGATCCATGAATGTCAACATGTACTGTGACATACTGAAGCAAAGCATGACCCCCCCCATCCTTTGGAGACTGGCAGTATTCCAATATGATAACGACCCCAAACACACCTCCAAGACCACCACTGCCTTGCTAAAGAAGCTGAGGGTAAAGGTAATGGACTGGCCAAGCATGTCTCCAGAGCTAAACTATATTGAGCATCTGTGGGGCATCCTCAAGCGGAAGGTGGAGGAGTGTAAAGGTCTCTAACATCCACCAGCTCCGTGATGTCGTCATGGAGGAGTGGAAGAGGACTCCATTGGATACTTGTGAAGCTCTGGTAAACTCCCATGTCCAAGAGGGTTAAACTTAAGGCAGTGCTGGAAAATAAACGTGGCCACACAAAATATTGACACTGTGTGCCCAATTTGGATATTTTCACTTAGGGGTGTACTCACTTTTGTTGCCAGTGGTTTAGATATTAATGGCTGTGTGTTGATTTTGAGGGGACATCAGATTAAGGCTAGGTTCACATTTGTGCGATGCGGGAACGCTGTGAATATGCAGCGTGATCCCGCATCGCATCCGCACATCTGACAGTTCACACTGCCATATGCGATACGCAGGGGGTGTCAATTAAATGTTAACGACACCCCCAGTTTGATCGCATATCGCAGTGCGATCTGCAAGTTCGCACAGAATCGGATCGCACAAGTGTGAACCACTGTGCGATCCGATTCTGAGGCGGCTCAAAAAATGCCTCATGTGCGAGTTTGCTGCGGATGCGCTGCAAATTCAGCCATACAAAGTGTATGGCTGAACTCGCATCCGCACAGGAGATCGCATGTAATGAAGGAGCAGTGCACTCGGAATTACATGCGATCAGCGCATCCACAAAAGTGTGAACCGGCTCTTACACCGTTATACAAGCTGTACGCTCACTACTTTACATTGTAGCAAAGTGTCATTTCTTCAGTGTTGTCACATGAAAAGATATAATATAATATTTACAAAAATGTTAGGAGTGTACTCACTTTTGTGAGATACTGTATGTCTGCCCCATCCTTTTTTTTCTAGCACAATAAACCCTGAGTGGACAGGAATAGGACATATCTGTAGCAGATAAAATTAAAAGGCATAAACACTTCATTGAAAAAAAAGGAAAAAAATCTGCACTTAATAGATAAAAAACTTAATGAATAATATGATAAACAATAGCAGCTTGCAGAGGTCAATAGATAAAACCCAATAAAAAAGAAAAGTGCAGCGCTCACAAAAAATTTATAAAATATTGTGAAAAATACATACATATAGAATTGTATTATAGACAATAAATTAATACATAAAAAATGAATCATAGATGAAAAAAATAGAATCAGATAAAATTAAAGTATAAATGTGCAAAGTGGTCCAAATCTAAAAAAAATAGCTTTTTTTTTTTTTTTTTTAGATTATTTGGACCACTTTGCACATTCATACTTTATTTAATTTTATCTGATTCTATTTTTTTCATATAGGATTACATTTATATTTATGAATATATTGTCTATATACAATATATATATAATTTTTTTTTGCACAATATTTTATCAATTTTTTGTGAGCGCTGCATTTTTCTTTTATTTTTAAATTTTTATAAACACTTGACTACTTTGCTTCTAAAAAGCAAATTTAAGCCAGAAGTGTTGGAGGCCAAGTCACTCCCTGAGTTTTTCGCTCTTGAAATCTTCAGTAATGAGATCTCACTGCCACAGTTCCCACCTAAGTGGAGCTTCTTTTACTCTTCTGTTTTTTTTTCTTTAATTCAGCCAGCAGGTTGGCATCCATGGTGGATGGAGGAATCCCTCTCCCCTACCACCAGACACATTGTATGCTGACAGTAGAACTCTCCGTTGTCAAAATGCACTGATCACCGGCTGCACCCATCGATCAACAAAAGTTTTCTAGCATGTCTCTTCCACAGAAGCCGATGAAATGATTTACTTCTGTTGAGCAGGGATGACCACACTGATCGAAAATTCAGCCAGTCTCTGCTCAACTGGCTGAATTTCCTTCCATCTATGCTTAGCTTTAGGCAACCAATTTTAAAGAGATATACAGTGGTTATAGTAAAGAATCCCCCCCTTTAAAATAATAATCCCAATTTGTTGCTTTGCAGCCTAAAATGAAGACACAGTTTTTGTTTTATCCAGTTGTATTTACTAGTACAACTACGCTTATCTGACCACTTTATACACATCTTGAAGAATCTGAGGCCACATGGAAAAATGTGTTATGGTCAGATGAGACTAAAACTGAGTTATATGGCCTCAACACCAATAGGTCTGGCGGAAATCCAATACAGCTCATAGTTGGTAATATCCTGTTATGAGGGTTTCTCTGCAGCAGGAACTGAAGCACTTGTCAGGATAGAAGGAAAAATGGATTAAGGCAAAATACCATGAGGAAAATCTGCTGCCCTCTGCCAGAAGGTTGCCAATGAGAATAAGATTTACCTTCCAACATGACAATGACCCAAAGCCCACAGCAGAAAGGACCACACAGTGGCCGAAGGAGAAAAAGGGGAATGAATGTCCTTGCATGGCCTAGTCAGACCCCAGACTTAAACCCCATTGAAAATCTGTGTAATGACTTGAAGACCACAAATGGTCACCATCAAGTTTAAATGAACTTGAGCAGTTCTGAAAAGAAGAGTGTGCAAATATTGCAAAGTCTAGATGTGCAAAGTTCGTAGAGACATCTCAACAGTCTAAGGGCTCTTTCACACAGCCCGTCCGTCGGACGGACTCTGTTTATCTCAGCGGGGAATCGATCCGCCGATCCCCAGATGAGCAGGAGGATGACAGCTGTTCTCCGCACTGTGTGCGGAGACACAGCTGTCAGTTCCCCATATATCTCTATGGGGAAATCAGATGGGATCGGACCATCGGTCCGTTCTCATCCGATCCGCTGGACGGATGGAAAATAGAGTTTCCATCCGTCCAGATTTGACGGATCGGATGTCAGCGGATATGTCTCTGCTGACATCCGATGCCCCATAGGGATGCATGGGGGGACCGTTCAGATCCGCCAAAAACACAGACAGGCGGATCTGAACAGTCCGCCTGTGTGAAAGAGCCCTAAAGGCTGTAATTAAAACAAAAGGTTGTTCAACAAAAAGCACACTTAAAGGGTACTCCATTTTCGTAGGGAAAAAATAGCAAATAAAGAAAAAACAATATAGCGTATACAATTGCGACACAAATACTAATGTAATTAAATATTAAGAATGACCTTTCCTTTTCAATCTGCAGCTGTTGTAATTTTCTGAGAATGCAATGCAATATGGCTACCTGGAGGTGTTCTGTATACAGAATGTGTACTGACCACAACCAAGAAACAATTTCCTGCTTGTGTGATTGGCTCACCAATTTTCCCAGAAGTCTGCCTACGATACAAGTCAGATTTCTGGCATCCCCTGCAACAAAAATGTCATTTTTGGTGAGATACTCCCAATAGAAACACGTCTAAAGGGATGCAGACCCAGCAGCTTCCCTCATTAGAGCCCTGCAGCTGCCACAGCTAATAGATAATTATGAAACCACTCCCATTAGATCCACTCAGCACAAAGGCACAGCGGATCAAACAAGGATTTCTTCTGGAATAACAAAAAGGTAGAAATCTGCAACATAGTTTGTTCAAATCCTTGCAATGTACAGAGATCACCCAGAGGGGAATGTTTTTTTCTCAACAAAAGTGGAGTTATACTTTAAGGGGGGGATGATCCTGTTTCCAACTCAGTGACTCAGTATTTAATTATCTCACATGTTAATGTTAAATTCTTTCACTTGAATGTTGTAAGTTGAAATAGTAAATACAGCTGGATAAAACAAAAATTGTGTCTTCATTTCAGGCTGCAAAGCCACTAAATGCAATTATTTTAAAAGGGAGTGATTCTTTTCTATATCCACTGTATAGCCAAAGCTTTTTCAGCCATACTCCTATAGTGCTCTCCTGTGACCCAGAATCACAAAACTGCTCCAGGCTCTTGAAGGATCCCCACCATATTGTCGGGATCTGCCCAGATGCCTGACTGACAACTGGTTTCCGGTCTCAGCGCATGTGAAGCTAAAGCAGTTCTTCGGCGTAGTCGGCAAGGACAGATGTAGCATCAGACCAATGCTGCAAAAAGGAGTCATGCATGTTTTTTAGTCATCCAAAACCTCTCCTTTAACAAATATCACCACAAGTGCCTCAAACAGATAAAAGAATCCAGTAACCTTTTAGGTAAAATGACCTAAAAGCAGATAAATATTTATAATGCGAAAAAGTATGCAAAGATGGCAAAGGCCTCAAATGGATATGGGAAATGAGCAAGCAGAAAGCAGTGTGGCTGATTTTTCAATGGAATCAATGAATCTCTATAGAGCAGGGATATGCAAACACTGGCCCTCCAGATGGTTGCAGAACTACAAGTCCCATGAGGCATAGAAAGACTCTGACAGCCACAAGCATGACACCCAGAGGCATGATGGGATTTGTAGTTTTGCAACAGCTGGAGGGCCGCAGTTTACATATCCCTGCTATAGAGTCTCATCATCTAATGCATTCTGATTACTGGCCCAACTCCAAGAAACTTGAAAATGATCCTTTGCAGTGGGGCTGAGTCCACACTGAATGGGTTAATTGCTCATTTAGGCTTAGGGGATTTGTTAAAGTAGATTTGCTTACCCAATCCTCCCCAAAGCATCTTCTCTTCTATGCTCCGGCAGTCTAAGGTCCTGATGCCATCATCACAAATAAATGGTCCGATGGCAAAGGACAGTCCACTTCCGCAGCATCAGAGAGCGCTGCCTGACGTGGGAAGTTATTAGGAGTTGGGCTTTAAACTAATTCTATTAGAGGTATTAAATTAGAAACACAAACAAATCTTAGATAAACACTACCGATTTATTTTGGGGACAATCTAAATTGTTGCAGAATTTTTAGCGCCCATTTAAAATCAGCAGCTTTTGTGTGTGGTGTGAAGACAGCAGTGCCAAGCGCTGTAAGCAGCACATTCTAGTGTCACAAACTGACATTTCATTAAATTCAGTTTCCTGCAGCACAGTGTGATGCAATGAACTGCGTCACTTCATATTGTACTAAAAAAATACTGCATGCAATATTGCATGTCTGCCCAGGGCTGTCCAAACGCACCAGAAGTGAATGGGCCCTTAAAGCGCAACTCCAACCAAGACTTTTTTTTTAGCATAGGATAAAATAAGGTTTCTAGAAGGTGTTTTACTGCTGTCTGTAACTTGCCTGCAAAGATTCCCTCACTTTCCATCCTAGAAACACCAGGGGATGAGACGTTAGAAAGCTGGGGTGACCTGAACACGGGTCTACAATAAAAACCGTCCTTAACTCTCCATGTCACCAAAACAGGAAATGCTAGGAACTCCTTCCAGTGGAGACAGAGACTGAAATAAAAACTAGATAGAGGTTGGTTGGAGTAGGGCTTTAAAATAGACTATGACTAATAAGGTGCTGCACTGCATGTTAACATTTGTAAAAGACAGAACAATGTAAAGACTCCCAGTGGTTGACATGCAGAGTATTGGTAGGAGCCTGAAGAACAAGACCCACCAGTCTCAACCTTCAACACAGTTCACGCAGGTCAACCTAACAATGGCATGCTGGTTTGATGGGAAAACAGAGGCAGTTTTTCAACCACTGACTTTTCCTAGTTGACAATAACGCCTAGTTGTGAATAAAGCCAGAAACAAACACAGAGTATATGCATCTTGTGTGCTTTGAGGCAGACTGCAATGGACAAACCACAGTGCAAGAGGAGAGGGGCACACTGACTAATCTGAAGAGAGTGTCCTCAGTTCATACTGGGTACCATCAGAAATGCTAAACAAGCTAAGTAGGCCAAGTAACATTTAGCTAACCTCAGCATCCCTAATGTGGGTACACACCATGCCCTTCTCTAATTATCCAGTGGGATCTATGCATTCGGCTCTGCCGTGGTTGGGCTAGTAACCGCTAAGTGCAACGCTATTTCAATCACATTGCGGCACGAGCGTACAGAGCCAAGCTTGCTTTATACTTAATAAAGTCATGCGTTTTTGGTTCCCTCTCCACCCAGGAACAGGTATAAAATGAAACCCAGTATTTAGCATCAAAGGGAGTCCAGGTTAGTAATGTAACTTGTACAGTAGCTGACTATCCGCTTTACTGCACCAGAGCTGGCACTGAAAAACTCTGTATAGGGTGAATGACTGTACTTTTTCTTTTTCAGGTAGAAGGTTCTTGGAGAAATGGGGAATGACATATTGTACCATCCTGAATGAAAACTGTTAATAGCAAAAGATAGGAATTTGACTGGATGCTATAGATACCAGGCCCCAGGCTAGACCTGCATCGCTGGGCAAAGATGTGAACCAGCCACATAGTAAATAATGAGATTTCTACTAGAAATGCATTTTTATGCAGCCACAGTAAAATTTATACACCATGGTAGTACTGCCACAATTCAGGAGAATGCAATGCATGGAGGTCGCAACATGGTGCTGCAAGTTTTCAAAGGTGTCCAGGAGGCCACGCTTCCTCCCAGCCGCCTGTCAACTGTGGTAAATGGAGGGCAATACAAGTGCAAACAAGCCTTAAACAGATACATGTGGATAGGCCCTCAATGTGTATGTTAGTGAAATTTGAAGAGATTAAATAAAAAAATAAAAAAAAAAGTTAGAACCTCGAACAGATTTTATTGCTGTCAATGCCCTGATGGAGAGATTTACCCTCTCTATTTGGTCTAGTGACCATTGTCTTCCTCACAGGAAGCGATGAGAAATCCAATTTTTGAGATCTCACTGGAACAAAAGATAGGGGGAAATCACCAACAGGTAAAGCACTTCTGGTAACAACTGCCTAAGGCCCCATTTACCTCTGCGCTGAACACTTTATTTTTTTCCATGTGATAGCATTGGGTGGCCCATTTACTTCAATGGGTTGGCCTTTGCGCAGCAAACGTGCCAAAAAACAAATGCAGAGCTTTGTGGGTTTTTTTTTTTTGCTGGCCACATTTTGGCTGTCATTAACCACTTAAGCCCCGGAGGATTTTCCTGCTAAAAGACCAGGGGCTATTTTGCGATTCGGCACTGCGTGACTTTAACGGACAATTGCGCGGTCGTGCGACGCTGTACCTAAACGAATTTGACGTCCCTTTTTTTCCCACAAACAGAGCTTTCTTTTGGTGGTATTTGATCACCTGTGCGATTTTTACTTTTTGCGCTACAAAACAAAAAAAGAGCGTAAATTTTGCAAAAATAACAATATTTTTCACATTTTTTTTATATGAAATTCCCCCCAAAAAAATGTAAAAATCAAAATTTTTTAACATTTTCGGCCAATTTGTTTTATCCTACCTATGTTTGGTAAAAAAAAAAAAAAAAAAAAAAAAAAAAAAAATCGCAAAAAGCGTATTTTTATTGGTTTGCGCAAAAGTTAACGCGTTTACTAACAAAGGGAAAGATTTTTGTAATTTTTGTTGTTTTTTTTTTTAACGCGTAATGGCGGCGATCTACGATTTTTTTTGCGGTACTGCGACATTGCGGCGGACAGATTGGACCCTTGACTGACATTTTTGACACTTTTGGGTTTACCAGTGACATTTCTACAGTAATCAGTGCTATATATATGCACTGTTACTGTAAAAATACACTGGTAGTGAAGGGGTTAACTTTATTTGGGAGGGAGGGGCTGTGTGTGTCCCTAGGGGCGTGCTTTCTACTGTGATTGGCTGTGGCTTGAGCTGTAAGGACACTGATCAACGGATCTACATAGTAGATCTGTGTGATCAGTGTCTTTACACCGAGGAGAATGACAGGTGGCTTGTTTACACAAGCCGCCTGACTTTCTCCCTCTCCCCCGCCGATCGCCGAGTGACCGGCGGACATCGGGTCCGCCAGTCACACGCGCGGGGGGCTCCGTGACCGCGCGGGAGCGCACCTCCGCGGGCGCACGCTCGCTCCCCAGACCCTCCCAGGCTAGTGACGTTAATTAACGTCACTCTGCCTGGCAGGGGCTGACCGCCGCAGTAAATCTACTTGCGGCGGTCGGCAAGCGGTTAATAAGCAGTGGCTGCGCTGCAAAACATTCTTTACTCTATTCAAAATTAGAGATGGGCTTGGCCGTGTTCGAGTTTGCATGTGCCCGATCCCACCAGGAGACCGACACTGAAGTTCTCCAATCACAGGCAGTGGGAGATTTCCAGATCCGCAGCTGCACGGATCAGCCAATGTCTCTGTGCCGGTGATTAACGGAGCACAGTGTTGGCTTCCTGGCGGGATAGGGCACGTGCAAATTCGAACATGCCCGAGCCCATTCCTGTTCAAAATGTGAAGAAAAAAAAAAAGTTTGTTACTGCCACTAATGCAGGGCTTGACAATTTTGCTGTGAATCTAGAAGCTGGCTAAAAAGGTTAGGAGCCAGATTTCTTTTTTTTTTTTTTTTTTTTTTTTTTTTAACCTTTTGCCTACCTGCCACTTTTACCCACTTCCTGTCCAGGCCAATCTTCATACTTTGAATGACAACTTTTATAATTTTTTTTCACACAAATAGAGCTTTTTTTAGGTGGTATTTATTCATCACTGAATTTTTTATTTTTTAGCAAAAAAAAAAAAATACAGATTCTGAAAAAAAAAAAAATTCTTAGTTTCTGTTGTAAAATTTAGCAAATAATTATTTTCTCCTTGTGCACTGATGAGGTGACACTGGGAGGACGTCAATAGACACCCTCCTCGAACTGGACGATTGCGCTGTAGCCGTCTTTCGGCTATAGCGTGGCCGGCAAGTGGGAGGCGGATGAGGATGGCAAACAAAAGCCCAGGGGCCAGGATGAGATTTGTTTAGCTCTGCACTAATGTAAGGGTTATATAAGTGGCGGGGGGAGGGTGCCAGGAGTGTGTGCATCTTTTACAAGTCAACTGTCAGTTTCTGGAGAAAGGAATTAGACAATTGCTTTTTTTTTTTTTTGACCCCCTGAAGTGTAAAGGATCCCCATTTTCACAATCTGCGCTCCCCTCCAGTGTCTCAAAGAGAATCTGTGTCAAAAAAGAAACATTACATTCAAGGGCTTAAACCCCTCCTAAATGAGTCCACTGTACCCCACATACAAATGTAAACACACCCCTCTGGGGCACCTATGTATGAAAACATAACTTGCACTACACATGTTCTGTATCACTGGGCATGCAAGAGTGAGAGAAATAACTCTACGGTCATTATTCACAGTGGAGTGAAGATCTGTAGGGGCTTTTAAAGTGTAACTAATTAACATATTACATTTGTGTGCTCTAAAATGTACTTAAAGTGGTAGAAAAAGTCCATTTGTTTAAGTTGTACCTAAGGGTAGGCCTATAATAAAGCTTACCTGTAGGTATTGTAAATATCTCCTAAACATGCATCATTTAGGAGATATTTAGATTGGTGGGAGATGAGTGAACATCCATTTGCTGATTTTTCCCTGTGTAGTGCAAACCCAGAAGATCTCAGCTCTGAGCACTTTTGGTTTCAAAGCTGTCAATTTATGGCTAAAGTTAAAAAACGAAAATTTATACAAAATAAATTAAAACACAACCCAACAAAATATTAAAAGCCCCTCACATTTATGCACGCAAGCAATGACAATTGGGTCACTAGGTACTGGCACATATGTCAAGTAAGAGCAATAATTTTAGGGCCATTCACTGGTAACTAAGTGGCTCTCAACTCCTATCCTCAGGACCTAACAACAGGCCAGGTTTGCAAGATAACTAAAATACATCAAAGGTGATATCAATTGCTGCTCAGTGATTGCAGTATTCCAGTCTGCATCTCCCCAAGACAATACTTAAAATCTGGCCTGTTAGTGGGTCCTGAGGACATGAGTTAAGAGCCTAAACTGATGTGCTGTAAAGGCTTTCAAAAAGTTGCCTATAGACAACTTTGAGTATCGTAGTTTTTCAAAATGTCTCAGGCGCAAACAATTTTGAGGTTTGACGTATTTGGTATCCATTTACCCTTCTTAACTTCATCTTTTATATTTTACCAAATAAATTGGTATTCTATTGTGCTTGTGTGCACTAAAAATTGATTTTTATTGAAAATATAGATTTGATAAGCAATAGTGCAAATATGGATTATTGTCTTACCGTAAAATCCATTTCTCTGATGTTCATTGTTCATTGACAGACACAGCTTCAGGTATTCTTAACCATTGGTTATACTGCCCCCTACAAGAGAAGGACACTAGGCTGAAAGAAAAAAATTCTGGCTACATCCATGGGAAGTCCCAGGGGGTATACTCCCTCTCTCTGCTACAGTCACTCAGTTTTGTTACAAGCAGTGTCAGGAGAATTATAACTCCACAGAGGGGTGGGTGCTGTGTCCGTTAATGAACATCAGAGAAATGGATTTTACGGCAAGTCAAAAATCCCATTTTCTCTTTCGTTCATTGACAGACACAGCTTCTAATATTCTTAACCATTGGGATGTCCCAAAGCAGTGTTAAACAATAAAAAATTTCTATTAGCTAACCAGACAACAGGGGCTCAAACAAACAACTGGAGCCCACCTTAAAAAACAATACACCCTCAAAGGAGGATCAGGTCCTCTTAAACAGCAGCCTGCAAAACCTTGCGGCAAAGGAAAGCATCGCAGATGCCAACACATCCACTTCATAAAACATTGCAAAAACGTGCACCGATGACCAGGTGGCCTCCTTGGAAACCTGCATCACTGACGCCTGCTGATGGAAGGCCCAGGAGGCACTAAGCTTCCTGATACAGTGCGCCTAGACAAGGCAAGAAGGAACCTGACCCCCTGATGGTACAGGCCTGAACCACCGTCTCTCTGAGCCATCTGTAAAAGCTCGCAGAGGAAGCAGACAACACTTTACGGGCCATCCGTGAGCACAAAGAGTCTGACTTCCTGAAAGACTCAGTCGCTGCCAGGTACACCCCAATTGTCTGGACCACATCCAAGGCATGCAAGGCAATTTCCTTCGGATGTTTAGGCCTAGGACACAGGGAAGGCAACACAATGTCTATATTCAAATGAAAATCAGAGACCACCTTAGGAAAGAATGACGGACAGAAGCGAAGCCCCACCTTATAAGGTGAATAACAGGAGAACACTGCCAGGTCCGACACACTGCGCAGCATTGATCATGTGAAAGAAATTCCAGCCACTGCGCATAGTGTGAACGGGCTCTTCAACTAGCCATGTACAGTTCAAATGTCATTTAAATACATTTCTAATTCATGGGGTCAATTTGCTCATTGTTTTAAACCATAGTGGCTAGAAAAGCCAAAGGCGAAGGATGTTTCTCTTTTATCATCTAAACTAAAGAATTTAACAGTAAATTTGGTTTCCATTTGAAAAAAATGTACTAACTGTAATGCGCTAGTAAAGTTTGAGAAGTGGCACTTCCATTGTCTGTTACAAACATTTTTTATATGGCATGTGGTAATGTCCCAGGCATAAACATTACATCCCTTCTGTGCATCTCAAAAAAACTGAAGGTTTCAATTCAAATCATTGCCATGGCAACCAAACATTTTTAAGAGCTTTCTAACAAAATCTGTTGAGTCACTGATGGTAAGATTTTTTAGAATTTCTGTTAAACAAATTTACCTCTGTATGAATATTTACTGATTATTTGAACCACATACCATACAAAAAGAACAACAGGGACTCTGGGGCCGCAACAACTAAGAGCCCAAAACATGCGGCATAACATAGTACAAATACCATAGAATGTCAATAATGTGATTCAAGTATTCACATATTGTATATACAATAATATACACCGATATATAGAAATCCATTTGCAAATACTACAAAAAAAAAATCCAGTTTAAAGTGGATTTTAAACCAAAAACACAAATTTATTATATTGCAGATTATCAATTCCTATCATGGCCATACACACTTATGAGCAATTTATTTTCTGATAGGAAAAATCAACAACCCATTTAGTTAATATGACACACACAGGGAAGGGGACATGGATTAATATAGGTTTACCGCCTTCATAACCAGGCCATTTTTTGCTATTCAGCACCGTGCTACTTTGTCAAATCCACAGTGATGCAACACTGTACCCAAGCGAAGTTTAGATCAGTTTTTTTTTTTTTCACACAAATTGAGCTTTCTTTTGGTGGTATTTGATCACCACTGGGTTTTTGATTTTTTAGTTTATACAAATGAAAAAAAAAACACCAAAAATGTAAAAAATATATATATTTTCTACTTTCTGTTATGAAACTGGAGCAGGCATAATGACATACATGTACATTATTGATCCTGCACGTATCGCAGTAAATGTACTGTGGCGGGTCAGCAAGTGGCTAAGATACGACCATAAGTTATTATTATTATTATTATACAGGATTTATATAGCGCCAACAGTTTGCGCAGCGCTTAACAAAATGAGGGCAGACATTACAATTACACTACAATTTGGAACAAAAGGAATCAGAGGGCCCTGCTCGTTAGAGCTTACAATCTAAAAGGGAGGGTTAAGTTATGATTGGAAGTTATCAACTGTATCTCTGTTTCTACCTTTTAAGCCCAAAAATGGATCAATCAAAATACAATTGTATACAAAGTATCTCAGTACAATTAATGCAAAATGATCAATAATTTTCCAACTGACTCAGATTAACAAATCTGATCTAAATTGGTCTATTAGGACTGGAAAGGAAGCGATGGCTATTTGATTGTTTACAGATTTAATCGAATCTCTGTGGTAAGGGGGGAGCTCACCCAGAGTCTGGGTTCTGTGAGGCCTATGCCAGTCGGGTCCCAGATTTAACCCCACCCAAGAACTATGCCCGGGCTCTGGATCAAAATGAGGCCTACAACTCCCTGATCAGGTGTGAAGAGACCCCATTTTCACCAGCTGGGAGAAGGAACCAGAAAACCCTTCCCTGGTTCTCAAGAATGCAGCGATGGCTACAGAGAAAGGTTGCCATGGAATACGGGTATGATTACCCTTATGCTCCATGAGAGGTTATGCTGGAAATTTAAGAAAAGAGAGAGTCTTGGTGTGATGAGGTCATATGGGACTTCCTGTTCGTCCCCAAATCCTACAGGAACTCCACCACGGCAGCTCTCTGGAAGAATTTCTTAGCCTTCAAAACTCAGTGGAATTATGGGCGGTCCATCTACCTGAACCGAGTAGAGGTTCGCCGCCCAGACGCATCGGGCCAGGCCTGGTCGGTATGTGTCCGAGATGAACATGGCAAACTTGTCAGAATTCCTCACCCGGACTATTACATTTAAAGAGGACTTTCCAGAGGAAAGATAAACACTCCAAAAAAGGAAAATGGCTGGCTAGCCTACATTCAGAACTGAGCTAAAACAAGTTAACCACTTGCCGACTGCCTAACGCCGATCTACGTCGGCAGTCAGCCCCTCACAGGCAAAGTGACGTAGGGCTACGTCACTAGCTTGTGAGGGTCTAGGGAGCGAGCGCGCGCCGCCGGAGGTGCGCTCCCGCTCCCGCGTGGTCACGGACCCCCCCGCGCGTGTGACCGGCGGACCCGATGTCCGCCGGTCACTCGGCGATCGGCGGGGGAGAGGGAGAATGTCAGGCAGCTTGTGTAAACAAGCTGTCTGTCATTCTCCTTGCTGTTAGGATACTGATCACTCGGATCTAGTATGTAGATCCGTTGATCAGTGTCCATACAGCTCAAGCCCCAGCCAATCACAGTAGAAAGCACGCCCCTAGGGACACACACAGCCCCTCCCTCCCAAATAAAGTTAACCCCTTCACTACCAGTGTATTTTTACAGTAACAGTGCATATATATAGCACTGATTACTGTAGAAATGTCACTGGTAACCCCAAAAGTGTCAAAAATGTCAGTCAAGGGTCCGATCTGTCCGCCCCAATGTCGCAGTACCGCAAAAAAAATTGCAGATCGCCGCCATTACACGTTAAAAAAAAAAAACAACAAAAATGACAGAAATCTTTCCCTTTGTTAGTAAACGCGATAACTTTTGCGCAAACCAATCAAAATACGCTTTTTGCGATTTTTTTTACCAAACATAGGTAGCATAAAACAAATTGGCCGAAAAAGTAAAAAAATTTTGATTTTTAAATTTTTTTTTGGGGAATTTCATATAAAAAAATTTGAAAAATATTGCTATTTTTGCAAAATTGACGCTCTTTTTTTGTTTATAGCGCGTGATCAAAAAATCGCACAGGTGATCAAATACCACCAAAAGAAAGCTCTGTTTGTGGGAAAAAAAGGACGCCAAATTCGTTTAGGTACAGCATCGCACGACCGCGCAATTGTCCGTTAAAGTCACGCAGTGCCGAATCGCAAAATACCCCCTGGTCGGAATGGGGGTAAAATCTTCCGGGGCTTAAGTGGTTAAAGCGGAGTTCCACCCTGAAAATTTTTTTTTCACCGTCCGCTTGCTTTATTTACTTGAAAAAGAATTGGATAATTTACATTTTTTTTTTGTTACACTTACCTTCTTTTTAATGAAAATATAATTCCCTTCCTTCCTCTTCCTCCCTCTGCGGCCACGGCCCGCGCCGTCACTTCCTCCTTGCATTGACTCCTGGGGGATGAGCGTCATCGATCCCAGGAGTCAATGCGCCTGCACCAGCCCTGCTCGTCACTTCCGGTGCAGGCGTGTCATTCCCTGCTGAACAGCTTCTGGGCATGCCCAGAAGCTGTGCAAGGATGACGTGCCTGCCCCGGAAGAGACGAGCAGGGCATTTTGGGACTCCGACGTCACCGAAGAGGACGCTCCGGCTTCAGCTGCCCACACCTGAGATGGCATTGCTGGACAAGACATTTTCAAGGTAAGTGAAACGGGACAGTTCAGAGGCTATCGTTGTTTAAATGCACTAGCCCTGACTGTCCCATGGGGTATTTTTATCTAAAAAAATGTTTGTAGGGTGGAACTCTGCTTTAAGTTGTTGCTGTTGGGATGCATGTCCCCTTTCTACTACCCTTTGCCCTTCTATCTTTGCAAAAGAAGTTGGGAGATACTCACTTTCAACTCACTTAAACTGGAGGGCCGTCCTTCTACAGAAATTGGAACTGGTTCTTACTGCTGTTCCGCAGACCCTTTGGGCCATCGGGCCAGGGTCCTGGATTACAAAAACAAGACCAAGAGTGGAAATCAACATTCAAGGTTCTACCTCGGGTTCCAGATGAACTACTTGGGCCAAAGGGCCAGACCTGGAACTATGTCAAATGGCTGCCCAGGAAGAGGCAGGCAAGCCTACCAAGAGTTTGGTGGGGGGTGCCCTGTTGTTGCTAGGGACCCCTGAAGAGGCTCTTTATTTTCCCTCCAGGGGATGTATGGTCGCTCAGGCTCCAGTGACCGAACCTCTTCAGGAGGATTGCAAAAGACTAAAACAGGTAGTTAGTGGCAGGTGCAGGACCATCTTGGAGAATTGGCCTGATCTCCGTGTCAAGGGCTACCGAAGATGCTGACTGCAATAGTCAGGGATTAGGATGAGAAGGTTGCCCCTGCGGGGAGGGTCTTCTCATCACTGTATTGATTGAGATAGCAGTAACCACTGTATATTTGTGAGATGTTTAACCCCTTCTTTTTCCTTGCAGGAAACACCATTTTTAGAGATCGTTAGTCAGGATGTTTAAATTACTCACCAAGCAGAGTTTTGTTTGGTGGGGGGTGCATTTTCTTAAATGATGTGTATATTTTGTACAGCAGATGTCCATATATTTTTTTATTTAATTTATTTTGTACATATGTTAATTTCCTTGTTCATCCCTTTCCAGGTTTGTGGGATACTCCTAGGTTTTTTTGATAGGATTTTTGTAGGGGCGGTTGCCCCAGAGCCAACGGGACGTGGCTCATTTTTGGTGGGGGGGGTGGATGTAGCACCCTCCTAGTTAGGTAGGTGCTAGGTAAAGCATTTATTGCTCCTGCTGCTTATCAGGGGATATAAAAAGGTTATTCTCCATAGACTGTAGAATGAAAGTTGGTTACTGTTGTCGGCAATGTAAGAGTCGGGGAACAATAATCAGTGTCATCATAGATATTTATTGAATAAAGTATCACGTAAGGATTTACTACCGTGCAATTTACAAATAAGGAATTACTAGTGGTATATACAAGAAACAAGACTAACAAAATATATAAACAAATAATGACTGTACCGGCCGGTGCACAATGATCATAGTATCAAGGGAAAAGGAAATCATATAGATGATGTATTTCCACATTGGTGAGTCTATAACATGATATATTTTTCAAATGTAAATAGAATGTGATCCTTTTGATAAGACTCCTGGTGCACCAACTCAGTCATATCAGACGGGTCCGAGCTTCCTCAGAAGTCTATCACGAGGATCACATTCTATTTACATTTGAAAAATATATCATGTTATAGACTCACCAATGTGGAAATACATCATCTATATGATTTCCTTTTCCCTTGATACTATGATCATTGTGCACCGGCCGGTACAGTCATTATTTGTTTATATGTTTTGTTAGTCTTGTTTCTTGTATATACCACTGGTAATTCCTTATTTGTAAATTGCACGGTAGTAAGACTACATTCACACCTGAGCGTAGCGTTTTCGCGCATTTTTTACCGCGATTTTCAGGCGTTTTTTGTGCAGGCGTTTTTTGATTGAATAGATACCAATGGAAAACGCCTGTAATCTGCCCAAAAAGAAGCTCATGTACTTTTTTGAGCGTTGGGCATTTTGTAAACAGTGTCAAAACGCTCAGATGTGAACAGGGGCCAGTGAAATGAATAGGATTTGTCTTGTTGGGCGTTTTGAGAGCTGATCATAGAGCAGAAAAACTCCCCAAAAACGCCTAGATGTGAACGGAGCCTAAATCCTTACGTGATACTTTATTCAATATCTATGATAACACTGATTATTGTTCCCCGACTCTTACATTGCCAACAACAGTAACCAACTTTCATTCTACAGTCTATGCAGAATAACCTTTTTATATGCTATTTTTGGTTAAGTTGGCAACTCACTCATAGACATAGGGGTATTTTCATAGAACCCACATAATTACTCCACAACTACCACTTTATATATATATATATGCTTATCAGGGGAGCCTGATCTATTAGGTTGCCTGTCACATGTTTCCAGGTGTGATTCACTGGGTCTAAGGGAGTGTCCCCACTGCATCCAATGAGGAAGCTTGTTGGACAGTGGAGGAAACCTAGCCAGTGACATCATGTTTATGGCAGTCCCAGTGGGAGGGCATTCTGCAATGCATCCTGGGATTGGCGATAAATACTGAGGAGACATGTGACGGGGTGTCTTTGGCGGCAAGCAGAGTCCCAGGAGGAGGCTGACGGCTGTCTCTCCTCCTGCAGAGTGAGAGGAAAGTGGTCTTAGGCAGTCGGCCTAGTGAACCGAGTGTGGAGCTGAGCTGCAGAGGATCCAGAGTGCTGACAGTGGAGCTGCTGGCAGAGTCTCTTGGGAAAAACAGTGTCCGTGAGTACTGAGGAACCTGCCAAAGGGTCTGGCCCACGAAGGAGGACCACTCCAGTGAAGTCAGGGGATCAAGGAGCTAGCTCACACGGAGAGTATGATAGTAAAGGGGGTGCTAATTACAAAGCTCTGAAGAATAGGAAAAAAGGGGGTGCCAGGAAGGGCCCTGAAGTGTGTTCTGCAGTACAGTACAGCTTATCTAAAGCGGTCCATTTATCATTACTTCATCACTATTGCCAAGGTGAAGCAGTGGCCTTGCCGCATTCAGCAATATTCAGTCGTCCCAGCAGATTGTGCATAGTTATATAAGTTGGGAGTATCCCACTCATTCCCTTCTCCCATACAAGTTCTCAATAAAAACACAAAAACCAAAGCTCCTAGACTGTTTCCTGACTGAGCCAAATCACTTTGAAAAATGCTGAATTGCCATGCTGTTGCTAATGGTAACCCAGGGGAACCCGTATCCAACAGCTCCCAAGGGAGTAGTGCAACACTATTGATGTTACATACTTAGTGAGGTTCAAAAAAAGAAAAGAAAAGAAAAAACACCAGTCCATCCAGTTCAACCTATGATGTGTGTGTTTGCTGTTAACCGTACATTGTATACCCCTGTATGTTGTGGTCTTTAAGGTGCCCATCTAATCGTTTTTTAAAACTATCAATGCTCCCTGCTGATAGGACTGCTTGTGGAAGAGAATTCCACATCCTTACTGCTCTGACAGTAAAGAACCCTTTATACAATTTAAGGTTAAACCGTTTTTCCTCTAGTTTTAGTGAGTGGCCACGTGTCTTATTGTATTCCCTTTCTCTGAAAAGTGTGTTCCCTATGCTAGGGTCGCCAGTACAGTATTTGTACATTGATATCATATACCCCCTCAATCGTCTCTTCTACAGAGGGAATAGGTTCAGTGCTTGTAGTCTTTCCTCATAGCTGATGTCCTCCATTCCCCGAATTATTTTTGTTGCCCTTCTCTGGACTCTCTCCAGTTCCAGCACATCCTTCCTGAGGACCGGTGCCCAGAACTGGATGGCATACTCAAGATATGAATGGGCGCATAGTTACTACATAGCTGTTGATACGTACTGGAAACAATGTAGAGCAAGCCCTACTTTTTTTTTTACAACAGTAACGCATGTCAGCACAACACAAAAACAATGCAACAACAGCAAGCCAACACACAGGTGCAATCTATTCCATTCTTGGGTTTAATATGACTTTGATGAATAAATGAAAGGAGTCCCCCACAGGAAGTGGTCCACATGTGTCCCCAGATCATCTGTAACTCTGCTGGAAGTGTGAGCACACACAGGATCCCCTCCAGTCCTGTACAGGATGTTCCCTCAGATCTCTCCCATCCTGCCCCGACCCATCCCCTGTTCTCCCAGCCTGCCCCGAGCACACTCACCCTTTGAAGTACGCCTTTACCCGGACCTGGTGGGAATGATCTGCTGCTGGCTGGGACATGGTGCTGTCCCTCTGTGTCGGCATGTCCTCCCTCACACCAAGTCACAGTCCGTCCACCGCACACACACACAACCCGGGAGAGGAAGCGACCAGTCCCTGCGGCCTCCCCCGCCTTCTTCCTTCTCCCAGTCCTGAATCCCAGCACTGCCTGCAAGACCGCACCACCTCACACACATCCGGGGGAGGGACAGCCCTGCCCTGTACTGCCGACAGCTTCACTACCGGGATAGGTAGAGGCAGTCACCATGTAATACATCATCATACAATACGCAGCATTCCTCCCATCCTGTTGTCTACATCTACAACCCTCCAAACACCTTCTACACACACCACATCCAACCAAGTCTCTACGTGCTTCGTCATGGCACCGTGGCAGGGACAAACTATGCCACAGTGAGGGCTTATTCACACCTGCCTTGTGTCACCTGTTAACGGGCATTGTGTTATGGAAGCCTATTCATTTTCAGGGAAAAAATGCAGCATCTTTCCAGTGCAGTGCACCGCAGTAGTGTGTTACCATGTGTGGTGGTGTGCTGCAATGCCTGCATGCCCTTTCACACGGGGTCATCTGTTCAGTCATGTTATAGCTAAGAAAAAAATGATTAAAGGGGATTCAGATTACATCAGTTTGCACGTTTGTCTTCAATTTAGTTTTCATTTCAGTTTACCTCAATTTTCAGCTCAGTTCTGTTCAGTTAACCTCAGTTTTCATTTCAGTTTACCTCAATTTTCAGTTCTGTTCAGTTAACCTTAGTTTTCATTTCAGTTTACCTCAATTTTCAGGTCAGTTCTGTTCAGTTAACCTCAGTTTTCATTTCAGTTTACCTCAATTTTCAGGTCAGTTCTGTTCAGTTTACCTCAGTTTTCATTTCAGTTTACCTCAATTTTCAGTTCTGTTCAGTTTACCTCAGTTTTCATTTCAGTTTACCTCAATTTTCAGTTCTGTTCAGTTTACCTCAGTTTTCATTTCAGTTTACCTCAATTTTCAGGTCAGTTCTGTTCAGTTTACCTCAGTTTTCATTTCAGTTTACCCCAATTTTCAGCTCAGTTCTGTTCAGTTAACCTCAGTTTTCATTTCAGTTTACCTCAATTTTCAGGTCAGTTCTGTTCAGTTAACCTCAGTTTTCATTTCAGTTTACCTCAATTTTCAGGTCAGTTCTGTTCAGTTAACCTCAGTTTTCATTTCAGTTTACCTCAATTTTCAGGTCAGTTCTGTTCAGTTTACCTCAGTTTTCATTTCAGTTTACCTCAATTTTCAGTTCTGTTCAGTTTACCTCAGTTTTCATTTCAGTTTACCTCAGTTTTCAGGTCAGTTCTGTTCAGTTTACCTCAGTTTTCATTTCAGTTTACCTCAATTTTCAGCTCAGTTCTGTTCAGTTAACCTCAGTTTTCATTTCAGTTTACCTAAGGCTCCATTCACACCTGAGCGTCTAGATTTCAGGCTTTTTTTGGGGTGTTTTCCAGGCATTTTTTGCAGGTGTATAGAGGCAGGTATTGACATCTGACCAAAAACGCTTGTAATCTGCCAAAAAAGAAGCTCATGTACTTACGTTTTTGAGCTTCAGGCGACAAAACGCATATCTGTAAACAGGGGCCATTGAAATCAATGGGATTTTGCTTTTTGAGCGTTTTGAAACTTAAAGCGGAGTTCCACCCTGGGAATACTTTTTTTAATAAAAATACCCCCGGGACAGTCCGGGCTAGTGCATTCCACAATGGATAGCCTCTGATCTGTCCCGGGTTGCTCTTACCTTTTAGAAGAAATACTTACTTATAAAATTTCTTCCACAGCGTTTCCATCTCTCTTGTGGGCAGCTGAAGCCGGCGCGGTCCTCTTCTGTGTCTTCTTCCGCGTCTTCTTGTCCCAGAATGCGCCTGCGCCGGCCCCTCTCGTCACTTCCAGTGCGGCGCCGCATTCCTGAACAGCTTCTGGGCATGCCCAGAAGCTGTTTAGCAGGGGAATGCGGCGTCACCCGGAAGTGACGAGCGGGGCCGGTGCCGTTTACCTTGAAAATGTATTGTCCAGCGCTGCCATCTCAGGTGTGGGCAGCTGAAGCCAGCGCAATCCTCTTCTGCGTCCTCTTCGGTCCCACGATGCACTGCACCGGCCCCGCCGTCCCTTCCGATGTCGCAGCGTCATCCCTGCACAGCCCAGAAGCTGTTTAGCAAGGTATGACGCGCCTGCACTGGAACTGACATCGGCGCATTGATTCCTGGGAGCGATGACGTTCAGCTCCCAGGAATCATTGCAAGCCAGGAAGTGACGGCGACGGCCGTGGCCGCAGAGGGAGGAAGAGAAAGTAAGGTAAGTATATTTTCTTCTAAAACAAGGTAAGTGAAAAAAAAAATTGCAATTATCCATTTGTTTTTTAGGTGACCTGGAGCAAGAAGATGGACCGAAGTTCAATTTTAGGGTGGAACTTCACTTTAAGAGATGAGTGTTTTAAGAGCTAAAAAAAACACTAAGGGCTCTTTCACACGGTCCACCTCCGTAGGCGGATCCATGCTGCTCAGCAAGGGATCGTAAACACAGTTCCCCGCTGAGCAGGAAGGTGACATCTCCCTCTCCGCTCTGTGTGCGGAGAGGGAGGTGTCAGAGCCCCATGCATCTCTATGGGGGAATCGGATGAGAGCGGACCGCCTGTCCGCTGTCATCCAATCCGATCCCCTGGAAGGATGGAAAATAGGGTTTCCATCTGTCCGGATTTCACGGATCGGATTGGATAGAAGTGAGTGTCAGCGGAGCATGGAGCATCCGATCAGATCCGGCCAAAAAACTGGGGATCTGATCGGAGCGCTCGTGTGAAAGAGCCCTAAGGTGTGAACAGGGCCCCAGTGTTCAGTTTTCATTTCAGTTTATCTCAGTTTTCAGATAGGCCCCTTCCACGTGGATTTTCCGATCAGGTCCGCCTGTCAGTTTTTTTTTTTTTCCATGCACCTCTATGGAGCAGCAGATGTCAGCTGTGACACGTCCGCTGACACTCACTTCTATCCAATCTGTTCCTGTCCGTGAAATCCAGACGGATGGTAACCCTATTTTCCATCTGTCTGGAGGATTGGATCAGATGAAACGGACAGGTTGTCCGTTTTCATCCGATTTCCCATACAGGAGAGCAGGGCTCTGACAGGTCTTTCTCCACAGTGAGCGGAGACGGACCTGTCATCCCCCACTGAGTAAAACGGAGTCCCTTGGGCAGAAAGCTGTGTGAAAGGGCCCTTTACTTCAATTTTCAGGTCAGTTCTGTTTACCTCAGTTTTCATTTCAGTCTAGGTCGGCGCTGGCATAGCACCACAGGACGGGGGCTGGCCTGCGATTTAAACACCTCGGCCCGAGTTACAGTGTTCCTCCTGGCCGACAGTCCCCACATTTTGATGGAGAGGGGTTCTGTCTGGAGCGGTGCCTGCCTGGTTCCTGGTGTGGTGAGTAGTTGCCCCCCCTCTCCACCTGGAGGGTTTTGGGGTGGACATGGGCCCCTCCCTGAGACGTTCGCATCCCCGGGTTCCCCTCCATGGCACAGACACCCCCTCCTGCCATGTCCCTCACCTGCCCCCCTCCACGTATGTTGGGGCTGTTTGGGTGGTCAGGCTACTGTTCCTGGGGAGGGGGCAGGGCACTTACTAGCAATGGGGGCCGGGGGGGGGCGCCGGCGACCGGAAGATCGACTGTGCCGGGGGGGGGGGGGGGGGTTGTACCTGGTGGGGCTCCTGCCAGGACCCCCTTTATCCTGCCTGGATCTGACCCTGAGAACTGGTCTCCCTATGTAACTATGTATTCCTCTACACAGGGACCATTTTTGTGTAGTCCGATGGCCATTTTGCTGTGGTTTGACTTTGAAAATAGCAGCAGCTATGACAGTGGAGCCCTGTGGGCAGCGATTTCGGCGGTGGGAGCCCCTTCTCATCCCCTGGTGCTAACTCCTGGATGATTTTACTTCCTTATCGCCGCATGTGTAGTGCATTATCCTGATGGCTGCAGGCGCTTGTTTCTGCAGGTGGGGAGTCTGGTGGGGTCCTCTCCCTCTTTGCTGAGGATTGCTTGGTGCCTGGTGACTGGGTGGTGCTGCCAGCACGGTGGGGGTTGTCCCTTAGCATTGTGTCACAACTTTTTGGGGTCTCCCTGGTGACTCATGGAGTCTTTGAAGCACATTTCCCCACCTGATCCCCTCTCTGAGGCTGCGGGGCCCTTCGGGTCTCAACCATCCATCTATGCACTGACGGCAGTCCTGGAGTCTCTTGTGTCCCGGGTGGAGGCGGCTATAGGGCGACGGGCTAGCAAAAAGCGACCCCCGCCTTCTCCTGCCTCATATGTCTAATCAGATCCTGATTCGGCCACCACGGACATGGGTCACCCTGCGCCTGGAATCCTCTAATAGTGAGGATGATTCCTGCACGTCTGTGACCACGCACAAAAAGGCACTGGTGGATGCACTGATTGTATTTGTGCTTGAGACCCTAAGGATAGAGGACGCAGTGGAGGCTGCGACAGAGGCGCAGGTACCCTTTGGCACTGACAAGCCACCCAGAGTGGCAAAGGTGTTTCCTTTCCCTGCCTATTTTGACAGAATTGTCGCAAAAGAGTGGGGACGACCAAAGCGTCCCCGTGGCGTTCCTAAGTGTTTTACTAGGCGTTACCCCTATGAGGAGTCCCTTCTTAAGAAGTGGACTGTTCCACCGGTGGTGGACCCTCTGGTTTCCAGATTGAACAAGGCAACCATGATTCCGTTTGAAAAGTCCCAGCCTTTAAGGATCTGGCTGACTGGAAGGCGGAAGCTGTGGCCCACAATATGTACACTCTGGCTGGTTCGACAACGAGGCCGGTATTCACCATTGCCCTAGTGTCGCAAATTCTGACCGAGTGGGCTAAGCTCTTACGCCATGACCTGAAGGGGGAACACCTTTGCCGAGCTGGTCGACCAACTGGTCCAGGGGTGAAGTTTATCTGTGATGCCTCTTTGGATGCAGCTCCCCTGATGGCTTGCCTCTCTGTTTTGGCAGTGGTCCTTTGGCGTGTCCTTTGGTTCAAGTGCTGGTCTGCGGATCAGATTTCAAAAAAGGCCTTAACTGACCTTCCTTCCCAAGGAGATCGGCTGTTTGGAGCTACCCTGGATGACATCATTAAAGGTCTCACAGGGGAGAAGAGTACTTTTCTTGCACAGGCTACTGAGGGCAAGGAACCTTAGTGTAGACATGGGCCTTCCTTCTCAACTCATAAGAAGTTTTTTCGTCCCCTCAGGGTCGACTGACAAGGGCTCAAAGCCTTTCAGGGCCTCTTCGGGAGGATCCAAAGGAGCCTAGTCTGGCAGGCCAAGTTTGGGCTTCTCCAGACCCGTGGATAAGGCTGCTTCAGCACGAAGGTGCGCCCTCACACGTATCGGGGGTGGGGGACATCTTCGCTGGTTTCTGGACCTGTGGACTTCACTGGTGCAAGATAAGTGGGTCCACAAAGTCATTCAGTTCAGCTACAAGATCCTCTTTCGCTGTTGTTCCCTGGTAAGGTTTATACCTTCCAACTTGCGCCTGTCCCCAGACCAATTATAGGGCATGTTTGGGGAGGTACAAGACCAAATCCTTCAAGGGGTGATTGTCCCGTTCTGGTTCTGACTTCAGAATGTTTTCAGGGTTTTTACTCAAACCTGTTCACAGTCCCCAGGAACAAAGGCAAAGTGCGTCCAATCCTGGACCTCAAGGCGCTCAATTGCTTTGTTCGGGTACAGAAGTTCAGAATGGAATCTATTCGAACGATGGTGGCATCTCTGCATCAGAGAGATTTCCTCACCTCTATCAATATCAAGGATGCCTACCTTCACATTCCAATATGTGCCAGTCACCAGCGTTTTCTCAGTTTTGCTGTGAGAGAGGAGCATTATCAGTTTGTGGGGTTACCCTTTGGTCTCGCCTCTGATCCTCGGGTCTTCATAAAATTGTTTAAAAACAAAAATGCAATGGTCCCTATGGGGTTTGTGCGAAGCATGGACATAGAGTATAAAGAGTAGTGAGTACAGTATACTGTTGCGTAAAAGAAATTACAAATTTTATTGTGAACAATATCATAAAAGTAGAGTGAGTGAAACACTCACTCAAACACATTAAAAGTAAATATGATAGATGACAAAAATAGTATACATATCCATGTTTATAATTTGAAATCAAAATTATACAGTACTCGGTACACGAGCCTACTGATAGTGATTCAAATGAAATGCCCCAACATTTTTCAAAACCTTTAGACGATTTCTTCATCAGGGGAAGAGAGAGCACAGAATTGTTTGTTTCTATAAATACAATACAAAATATTAGTGTAAAATCGTATATGTATAAATATAGATAAATAAAAAAGGGTTTACAATATACACATCATTTATGCATGAGTCTATATAAAAAAAAGATAGGCATACTCAGGGCTTTTTTTCAGCAGGGACGCGGGGGAAAGCAGTTCCGGCACCTCCAGTCTGAATGTATGCAATGGCAAAGGGGTGCTGTAGTCAGTGGGGTAAGCTGAATGGCCTATTGATGCTGGCTACCGGGAGATCTATTGTTGCTGTGATGAATCTATTGTTGCTGGAGGGCATTTTGTTGTGGGGGGGCTATTGTTGCAGTGAAGGATTTATTGTTGCTTGGGGGAACTATTGTTGGGGGGGAATTATTGTTGCTGATTCCAGGGGATCTATTTTCCTGCTTTTCTTGTTATCATTAACAAATTCTATACAAGTTACCTAGAACCACAACCAGTGGCGGCCGGCCCATAGGGGGCGCAGGGGCGCCGCCCCCCCCCCCCCCCAAAAAAAAAGAAAAAGAAAAAAAAAAAGATTAAAAAAAAAAAAAAAAATTTTTTTGCCCACAAGGGGCGCCCGTCTCATTGGTGCCTATGGGGGTGGGGTTTTCCACCCGCAGAGGCGCCGATAGACGGCCTTCTGGGGCGTAACTGTAGCGCAGAGCTCTGCGCTCCACCACCCCTCTTTCGGCGTCCGCCGCATTGGTGCCGATGGGGGGTGGGGTTTTCCACCAGCAGAGGCGCCAATTGGCGGCCTTCTGGGGCGTAACTGTAGCGCAGAGCAATGCGCTACACCACCCCCTTTTGTGATGTCTTGGATCATGATTGGTCCAGACTCCAGCCTGGACCAATCATGATTCAGGACATCCATGGTGACCTCGTTGGGGGCGGTGCCGGTGCGTGCATCAGTCACTCACCGTCACCGCCCGGTCACTTTCCCGCCGCAGCCCGCGAAGAAGAGGAGTCACGAGGAGGGGAGAAGCCGCCGCCAGGAGCCGAGCAGAAGAGGACGGACATCAGAGTCGCGAGGAGGGGAGAAGCCGCCGCCGGGAGCCGAGCCGTCGCCAGGTAAGTACCTATTCCACCACCTGCGCCATGCCTGTGCCATGCCTATTCCACCACCTGCGCCATGCCTGTGCCATCTGTGCCATGCCTATTCCACCACCTGTGCCATGACCTTACCACCACCTGTGCCATGACCTTACCACCACCTGTGCCATGACCTTACCACCACCTGTGCCATGACCTTACCATCACCTGTGCCATGCCTGTACCATCTGTGCCATGCCTATTCCACCACCTGTGCCATGCCTGTACCATCTGTGCCATGCCTATTCCACCACCTGCGCCATGCCTGTGCCATGCCCATTCCACCACCAGCGCCATGCCTGTGCCATGCCTATTCCACCACCTGCGCCATGCCTGTGCCATGCCTATTCCACCACCTGCGCCATGCCTGTACCATCTGTGCCATGCCTATTCCACCACCTGTGCCATGACCTTACCATCACCTGTGCCATGACCTTACCATCACCTGTACCATCTGTGCCATGCCTATTCCACCACCTGCGCCATGCCTGTGCCATGCCTATTCCACCACCTGCGCCATGCCTGTGCCATGCCTATTCCACCACCTGCGCCATGCCTGTGCCATGCCTATTCCACCACCTGCGCCATGCCTGTACCATCTGTGCCATGCCTATTCCACCACCTGTGCCATGACCTTACCACCACCTGTGCCATGACCTTACCATCACCTGTGCCATGACCTTACCATCACCTGTGCCATGCCTGTACCATCTGTGCCATGCCTATTTCACCACCTGTGCCATGCCTGTACCATCTGTGCCATGCCTATTCCACCACCTGCGCCATGCCTGTGCCATGCCCATTCCACCACCAGCGCCATGCCTGTGCCATGCCTATTCCACCACCTGCGCCATGCCTGTGCCATGCCTATTCCACCACCTGCGCCATGCCTGTACCATCTGTGCCATGCCTATTCCACCACCTGTGCCATGACCTTACCATCACCTGTGCCATGACCTTACCATCACCTGTGCCATGCCTGTACCATCTGTGCCATGCCTATTCCACCACCTGCGCCATGCCTGTGCCATGCCTATTCCACCACCTGCGCCATGCCTGTGCCATGCCTATTCCACCACCTGCACCATGCCTGTGCCATGCCTATTCCACCACCTGCGCCATGCCTGTACCATCTGTGCCATGCCTATTCCACCACCTGTGCCATGACCTTACCATCACCTGTGCCATGACCTTACCATCACCTGTGCCATGCCTGTACCATCTGTGCCATGCCTATTCCACCACCTGTGCCATGCCTGTACCATCTGTGCCATGCCTATTCCACCACCTGCGCCATGCCTGTGCCATGCCTATTCCACCACCTGCGCCATGCCTGTGCCATGCCTATTCCACCACCTGCGCCATGCCTGTACCATCTGTGCCATGCCTATTCCACCACCTGTGCCATGACCTTACCATCACCTGTGCCATGTCTATTCCATCACCTGTGCCATGCCTGTACCATCTGTGCCATGCCTATTCCATCACCTGCGCCATGCCTGTACCATCTGCGCCATGCCTATTCCACCACCTGTGCCATGCCTGTACCATCTGTGCCATGCCTATTCCACCACCTGCGCCATGCCTGTGCCATGCCTATTCCACCACCTGCGCCATGCCTGTACCATCTGTGCCATGCCTATTCCATCACCTGTGCCAAGCCTGTGCCATGCCTATTCCACCACCTGTGCCATGCCTGTACCATCTGTGCCATGCCTATTCCACCACCTGCGCCATGCCTGTGCCATGCCTATTCCACCACCTGCGCCATGCCTGTACCATCTGTGCCATGCCTATTACATCACCTGTGCCATGCCTGTGCCATGCCTATTCCACCACCTGCGCCATGCCTGTACCATCTGTGCCATGCCTATTCCACCACCTGTGCCATGACCTTACCATCACCTGTGCCATGACCTTACCATCACCTGTGCCATGCCTGTACCATCTGTGCCATGCCTATTCCATCACCTGCGCCATGCCTGTACCATCTGCGGCATGCCTATTCCATCACCTGTGCCATGCCTATTCCATCACCTGTGCCATGCCTATTCAATCACCTGCGCCATGCCTGTACCATCTGTGCCATGCCTATTCCACCACCTGTGCCATGACCTTACCATCACCTGTGCCATGCCTATTCCATCACCTGTGCCATGCCTGTAACATCTGTGCCATGCCTATTCCATCACCTGCGCCATGCCTGTACCATCTGCGGCATGCCTATTCCACCACCTGTGCCATGCCTGTACCATCTGTGCCATGCCTATTCCACCACCTGCGCCATGCCTGTGCCATGCCTATTCCACCACCTGCGCCATGCCTGTACCATCTGTGCCATGCCTATTCCATCACCTGTGCCATGCCTATTCCACCACCTGCGCCATGCCTGTACCATCTGTGCCATGCCTATTCCATCACCTGCGCCATGCCTATTCCACCACCTGCGCCATGCCTGTACCATCTGTGCCATGCCTATTCCACCACCTGTGCCATGACCTTACCATCACCTGTGCCATGCCTGTACCATCTGTGCCATGCCTATTCCATCACCTGTGCCATGCCTATACCATCTGTGCCATGCCTATTCCATCACCTGTGCCATGCCTGTACCATCACCTGTGCAATGCCTGTACCATCACCTGTGCAATGCCTGTACCATCACCTGTGCCATGCCTGTACCATCACCTGTGCCATGCCTGTACCATCTGTGCCATGCCTGTACCATCTGTGCCATGCCTATACCATCTGTGCCATGCCTATACCATCACCTGTGCCATGCCTGTACCATCACCTGTGCAATGCCTATTCCATCACCTGCGCCATGCCTATACCATCACCTGTGCCATGCCTATACCATCACCTGTGCCATGCCTATACCATCACCTGTGCCATGCCTATTCTACCACCTGTTCCATGCCTATACCATCTGTGCCATGCCTATTCCATCACCTGTGCCATGCCTGTACCATCTGTGCCATGCCTATACCATCACATGTGCCATGCCTGTACCATGACCTCAAAGTCATGCAATTTTTTTACCTCGTTTTTTGCCGCGAAGCAATACCTATTACATTTTTGTTTTTGCGCCCCCCCAAAAATTTTGAGCACCAGCCGCCACTGACCACAACATGATACTTGGTTCTGTATTCTCTAAAGGGGGGGGGGTACTGGGAGGTGGGTAGGGGGTGAAAACAAAGGACAGCACTCAGAGGTGGGTAGGGGGTGGAGAAAAGGAGTGACTCAGAAGAGTGGAGTACCTGCACCTATTCCCCGGAGAAAGAAAGCCATGGGCATACTTACAGCACCAAATTGTTTCATCCAAATTCAAAAAATGGCTACATCTTGTAAATGGTGAGTCTTTAAGGGGAGGGCCTCCAGCCTAGTTCTCACACTAATGGTTTTTTCAATAGTATAGGGGGGTTGATATGTTGTTTATGGTTTTGTAGAACCCCTGGGAGGTTTGGAATAGACCCTGGAATGGGCGATTAAAGGAATAAATGGAGTAGATGTCAATGGTAGCCTTGCTATACCAAAGTGCTGCGTCACGCCGCACCCCCTAGTTGCTCACGAGGGTCACCCTATAGAAGCAGGGGAAGCCAGCAAGGGCTTCAGAAAAAACAGGGAAGGGGAATTGTGTATGAGTACACTATACAAAAATGTAAAATAAAGGAATGTATAATGGGTATGCACTTCATTAGAGCCTAAATGTGTGGAATGAGTAGTTCAACACAGACTTACCTCCAAAAGGGGGGGGGGGGGGAGGATCAAATCTACATGTCTGTTGCTTCCTCGTTCACCATATAGGTAGGTGGTTAGCTGCTAGGGAGGGGTCCTTAGAGTGGCTCTATTTATATGAAGATGTACTAATTACACTCACCTGTGGTGAGTAAACCATTAAAGTTACAGGGGGTTAATGCCCAAAGGGGGGGAGGGGATCAAATCTACATGTCTGTTGTTTCCTCATTCACCATATAGGTAGGTGGTTAGCTGCTAGGGAGGGGTCCTGAGAGTGGCTTTATTTATATGAAGATGTACTAATTACACTCGCCTGTGGCGAGTAGACCGTTAAAGTTACAGGGGGGTTAATGCCCAAATCGGGGCATTACCCCGCATTTTGTATAATCCCTGGACGCCGAGCCTCCCGTGGTGATCCCCGGTCCCGCGGCGTCCGGCAATACTGTGTGCGCGGTGACATCAGACGTCACGGGACCGCCGACACACGTCGTATAGAACCAAGCCTCAGCAGGGGAGCGAGATGTGAAGAAACACCAGGGGCACAAAGCGCAGCCCCAGGCAGCGAGGGCAGCATATAAATATGTATCTAACGTGGTGATTATGTGTCAAAAAACAGGCTGCAAAAAAGGTCAGAATACCTCAAGGCTTCCCATATATATCACGCATGAGGATTACATGACCAAGGTATAAAGAAGTGTAGGAGTAGGTTAAATTGGTCACAAACAAATATAGACTACATATCCTATATTCCAATAGAATAGGATAAAAGGCTATGGTGGTAGAATGGTATATTCTATACAGTATACTCACGCACAGATATTAAATGGGCAGGGAGAAATGATAAGATCAAACATGAAATACAAATACAGCGCTTGCTACAAATAATCCGAGTATCTATATCGCTCTCTAAATGGTGTTTTCCAGTGTGAAAATTATTATAACAAATGTCAAGAATCCAATAAACGTTAGGATAACTCAATTCATTGATTAATCGTGCAAATCAGTGCAATAAATAAGCATAAAAATGATAAACACCAGAATTGATATATGTGAGAAAAATCGCAGAAACAATATATATTGTGACAGGAAGTCAGGTAAATCTGGATGTAGTCACAGACAGGAGATACATTTCCACCTGGTTTAGAAAATTCACCAATTACTATAGGGTGTCGGCTGCAGAGCTAGCCAGGAGGACGTTGAACAGACTTCAGCTGTTCAGAATGAGGAAATGAAGGCCTCTATAATTTGTCCAGAGGAAGTCTAAGGATTGCTGCCTCTTGACGCTGTGTGAAGCTGGGGAGAGGAGGACAGTCAGATGTGTGCCTCCCGATGCTGTGTGGGCATAGGAGAAGGGATGCCCCCTGAAAGCTGTGTGAGCATGGGGAAGACCCCCTGAAGCGATGTGGCTGAGGAGGGTAACAAGTGTGAAGACTACTCGAAGTGAGGTCTTGGATCATTTCTATGTGAAAAGAAACCAATGGACATTTCCTGTGTGAAGGGGAAATTAATTAAGACTGAAGACTACTCAAGGTGAGGTCTTGAACTATTTCTATGTGGAAGAAATAAATGAACTGTTTGCTATGTGAAGAGACAAGCAAAGGGACATGTTCAATGTGAAGAGGACAAGGGACATGTTCAATGGACATTTGTTATGTGAAGAGAAAATAAATGGACTATTGAGTGTCTGCTGTAGGATCAGCAAAGTTTGCTCCAACAGTAGGTTGGAGACAGACTCCGTAGATAGGTTCCTGTATGTGAGAAGGTAGCCGCCCACAGTGGCAAGGATTTATTTTATTTATGTTTATTTTGAATTATGCTGTTTTTGGAGCTTGCACTTGTGTGAAGAAATTGGAAGAATAAAACCTTACACTGTTGTTTTCAACCACTTCTCGGCTATCTCCCTGTGTAACGAACCCCCCCAAGGGGTCATCCACGCCTACCACCGAGTTAATCCCTCACAATATGTATGTAAATAAGTAAATAAGATTGTCCAAAAAATGTAGAGTGACTTCTGTGCTCCAATATAATAAAAATTGTCCTTGATGACAGGTATATCTTCAATTCAAAAAGTGCAAGTGCTCTGGGGTGACAGACAAATCCCTTGCAAAATAGGTGAAGTGAATCACTTACCAGATGGGTTGGGTTCTATATGCCGTATGGCACTAGAACCGTTCGCGCTTGCAAAGCCCTCTGGGCTTAATAGGTTTTCCCTCTGTGTGGTCCTGCGGAATGCTGGGATTCCTCTATGCTTCTGGGTATTCAATAAGTGGTGACATGTAGGGGAGAAAGAAGGCTCCAAATCGTGTAATAACGTTTAAAGGAAGCAGTCTTTATTTCTCCATAATTCAGTTAAAATCGATTAAAAACGGGTATACATCACTGGTGGTCTAGCGGTGCGAGTTGCTCATCCTCCTCGCGGAGCAAATCCTCGCAATCTGTGGAATTCATCAACCCCAGCATGATGCTCTGTGCATCAAAAATTGTGAGAAAAACTTGTTGGAATTAAGGTAAGGAGAAAGAAAAAACTCATTAAACTCAATGAAATTATCAAAAATTTGAAAGAACAACTAGATCCCCATACAAATACAAATGAATATAAAGAAAAATACCAGCAATTGAAAGAATTTTTGGATAAGGTTGACAGAGAGAGTGACAGTCTTGGACCAAGGACCCTGAATTGTGCATAAAGAAGCCAAGGAAAGATGGAAAAATCTCCAAAAGGCATCAAATTACAGATTAGACATTCTTATAATATGTCAACAAAAGTTAAAAAAATGGTGTCTGCAAAAGTTTGGGCACCCTGCAGAGTTAATATCTTGTACTGCCCCCTTTGGCAAGTATCACAGCTTGTAAATGCTTTTTGTAGCCAGCCAAGAGACTTTCAATTCTTGTTTGAGGTATCTTTGCCCATTCTTCCTTACAAAAGTCTTCCAGTTCTTTGAGATTTCTGGGCTGTCTGTCGTGCACTGCTCTTTTAAGGTCTATCCATAGATTTTCAATTATGTTGAGGTCAGGAGATTGTGAAGGCCATGGCAAAACTTTCAGTTTACGCCTCTTCATGTAACCCCCCGTGGATTTTGAGGTGTGTTTAGGATCATTATCCATTTGTAGAAGCCATCCTCTCTTTAACTTCAGCTTTTTCACAGATGGCATTAAGTTACCATCCAAAATTTGCTGAAATTTTATTGAATCCATTTTCCTTCTACCTGTGAGATGTTCCTTATGCCACTGGCACCAATACAACCCCAAAGCATGATTAATCCACCCCCATGCTTAACAGTTGGACAGAGGTTCTTTTTATTAAATTCTGTGCCCCTTCTTCTCCAAACGTACCTTTGCTCATTCCGGCCAAAAAGTTCAATTTTAACCTCATCTGTCCACAGAACTTGTTTCCAAAATGCATCAGGCTTGTCTATATGTTCATTTGCGAAGTTCAAACGCTGATTTTTGTGGTGAGGACGTAGAAGAGGTTTTCTTCTGATGACTCTTCCATGAAGACCATATTTGTACAAGTATCTCTTTATAGTGGAATAGTGTACCACAACTCCAGTGTCTGCCAGATCTTTCTGGAGGGATCGTGCAGTCAAACGTGGGTTTTGAATTGTTTTTCTCACAATCCTGCGAGCTGTTCTGTCTGATATTTTTCTTGGTCTTCCAGATCTTGCTTTAACTTTAACTGTTCCTGATGACTGCCATTTCTTATTTACATTCCGAACAGAGGATATTGACATCTGAAACCGCTTTGCTATCTTCTTATAGCCTTCTCCAGCTTTGTGAGCGTCAACTATTTTCAGTTTCAGTTTTCTAGACAACTGCTTAGAAGATCCTATGGTGCTGATTGTTGGGGAGAGGTCAGATGAGTCTGGGCATTTAAAACCTTTGAGATTGACATCACCTGGTCTTCCCAGATGATGATTGAGAACAATCCATGACACTGGCAGGTCTCAGCCTTGCAAAAGGGGGCAGTGCATGCTATAAATTCTGCAGGGTGCCCAAACTTTTGCAGATGCCATTTTTATGGTTTTCTGTAGTTTTTAAAGTGTCAATGATGGAAATAAAATCTAACTTTTGTTGACATATTATAAGAAAGTCTAATCTGTAATTTGATGCCTTTTGGAGATTTTTCCATCTTTCCTTGGCTTCTTTATGCACATTAATACAAATTTTTACCTGGGCTGCCCAAACTTTCGATCCCCACTGTATATATGTTATATACATCCAACACTTATGGTAGCGGCCAGATAAACCAAAGGTAAGACAGAAGGGTTATAGCTCTCTATCAAGGTCCCCTAACGTAAAGCCCTGGAGAAATGATTTAAAGTTACAGGCCATGTTGAGGCCTGGAGGTGAGGTAGCCTCCAAGTTTGAGATCAATTGCAGCTCACGCTGGAGGAGGATCTTGTTGAAGCCCCCCCGTGTGTATTTGTAAAACATGACGGCCTAGTGGGAGCTCCGGGTTGTTTTGTCTCATACTGAGGAATGGCAATATAGGTTTTACCAAAGTTTCTGCATTGTCTTGCGCACATAAAAGCACCCGCATTTACACTGCATCAAATAGACTACCATGGTGGTCTGGCAGTTAGCAGTGGAAGGTGCCTCCATTGGGCAGTTTGATTTGATATCTTCGGTCAATGTATTGACAGTATGCACATGATTCACAGGGAAAACGTTCCCTTGATCTTACACAGCTCTTCCCGTGATTGGCCTAGGTATTCACGGTGTGTTATCATATCTCCCAATGAGGAGGCTCTCCTAAAAGTGATAGGAGGTGTTTCAGGGACCAGAGGGCCGACATTAGGGTCAGATGTGAGTAGATGCCAATATTTTTTAAAGACTGACCTAACTTTTTTGAGTTCATTGGAGAATGTGGTTATAATCCTAGTTGTATTATCCTTTGTTGATTTAGGTTTAGGGAAAAGAAGATCTTGTCTAGAGAGATGCTGATCCCGCCTGAATGCTCTTATGAGACATTTATGGCTGTAACCCCTCTCTAGGAATCTCTTCCTTAGGGTATCAGCTTCTCGGATAAAAGATTCCTGTGGGGTACATATGCGTTTAGCCCTTAGGTATTGGCTATAGGGGATCGATGAGATTAGTGGGGATGGATGGATGGAAACTATCAGCAAGCAGGATATTGTTTCCAGCTGTGGATTTTCTAAAGAGTTCACAAGAGAGGGTTAAATCTTCCATTTTCGATATTTTCACATTGAGGAAAGGGATTTTATGAGAATTGTGTTCCATGGTAAATTTTAAGTTGAATGAGTTGGTATTGAGGGTCTGGAGGCATTCTTGCAGTAGAGCCTCCGAGCCCTCCCAGAACAAAAAAATGTTGTCTATGTAGCGGTACCATGCGAGTATATGGTCCGCAAACATAGAAAAACAACTTTCCCGAAAGAGAGTACATTCCCACTCCCCCAGGTACAGATTGGCGTAAGCCAGGGCACAACAAGTGGCCATGGTCACGCCCTGCACTTGGAGATAGTGGGAACCTGCAAAGGAAAACATGTTATGTTTCAACACGTATTCCAAAGATGCCAAAATAAATTCGTTAAACGGCTGTTCATGCTTATTTGCCTGAGAGAGTGTATGTTTTATTGTCCCTAGGCCTAGGTCGTGAGGTATTTAGTTGTATAATGCTTCTATATCGATAGTGGTGAGTATGCTGTTGGTGGAGACATGTATTCCATCCAACATTTGTAGAAGATGGATCGTATCACGGACATAAGATGGTAAATTGGCAGAAAAGGGACTCAATTGCTCTTCAACGACCCAGCTGAGGTTATTTGCTATGGCTCCATTGCCAGAGACAATGGGTCTGCCAGGGGGATGCTGGGGATTTTTGTGCACCTTTGATAGGTTATAGAATGTGGGCATTCCTGGATAAGTAATTCATATAAAGTCCCACATTTGCTTTGAAATTACATTCTCATAATACACAGATTCTACTAGTCTATAGAATTCAAAATAGGATTTGTTAATAGTCGATTTATCAATGCGTCTATACCACTCTTGGTTCTTTGGTAATCGATGGCACATGGTGGTGTATTGATCATTGTCCATTAGGATGTTTCCTCCTTTATCTGCTGGTTTGATTGTGAGTGAGTGATTCTGTGCTAGAGACTGTAAAGCTCTTATTTCTCGTGAAGTCAGATTGCCCCCTGATTCGTGATCAATTTTTAGAGTTCTAATATCTCGGCAAACTAACTTTAAAAATGTTGCAACTTCCTGGTTGGAACTTGGAAAGGGGTAAATGCTAGATGTTTTTTTAAATTGTGATATGTTGGTAATGGAGGATGATGGTGTTGGAGATGGTTCATTTAATTCTAGTAATGCCTCTATGTCTATTTCATCAATGAGGTCTGTGGGTTCACTCTCCTCGAGTAAAGCCATCAAATTCTCAAGTGCTTGAGAATTCACCTAGTGCTTGTCGTTCACCTAGTGTGTGTATATTTTTGTGAGTATCTTCATGAAAGTGCTAGTTTTGCTATGTCAACGGGGGATCATGGTACTGGGCCACTTTGCGAGTGGAGTCTCCCTCTGCTCTGGTGGAAAACCTGGAGATCACAATACGAACTCTGCGGGAGTTCGGCTGGATTCTGAATTTTCAGAAGTCTGCTCTGGCTCTGTCCACGAAGCTGAACTATCTGGGCCTGACTCTGGACTCAGCCTTAGCCAGAGTGCTCCTTCCTCTAGACAAACTCCAGAAATTGCAGGCTACAATATTCCCTCCTGCTTTCCAACAGATGGTCGTCCCTCCGGACTTGCATGCGGGTGCTGGGCCTGATAGTGTCTACCTTCAAGGCGGTTCTATATGCACAGTTCCATACGAGGGCCCTGCAAAGGGAGATTCTGACCAAATAAGACAAGACTCTGCAGTCTCTGAGCGATTAGGTCCGGCTGGGTCGGGGAACAAGGGAGTCCCTAATACGGTGGCTTCGGCTGGGAAAATCATTCTTCCCCTTGTATTGGACAGTGGTCACCACGGATGCCAGCCTGTCCAGTTGGGGAGGGGTGCTCGGCAAGAATTCTGCTCAGGGGATCTGGACGCTGCAGTCCAGACTACTGATCAGTGTCTTGTAACTCTGAGCTATCAGACTGTGTCTGGATCATTGGACAGAGTGTCTTCAGGGTTGTCCAGTGCGCATTCAATCAAACAATGCCACAGCTGTGGCTTATATCAATCACCCAGGGGGCACAAGAAGTGTCCTGGCGGCTCTGGAGGTAGCCGGCATTCTAAGGTGGGCAGAATGGTTTGTTCCAGTCTTCTCTGCCGTACACATTCCTGGGGTGGAAAATTGGCAGGCGGATTACCTCAGTCAGTAGACGTTGGACCAAGGGGAGTGGTCCCTTCATTCGGAGGTGTTTCATCAGCTGTGTCTCTGGTTGGGTACCCCGGAGGTGGATCTGTTGACATCTCGGCTCAACAGAAAGGTGCAGAGGTTTGTGGCTCGGTCAAGGGATCCTCTGGCTAACACCACAGGCGTGCTGGGGGCCCCGTGGGGTCAGTATCAGCTGATTTACGCCTTCCCTCCACTCAAGCTTCTGCCCAGAATTCTATGCAGGATCGAGGCAGAAGGGATTCGGGTCATCTTAGTGGCTCCGGACTGGCCCCGTCGGGCTTGGTATGCCAATCTGGTGCCGCTGGTCGCCAACGTTTCTTGGAAACTTCCACTCAGGGAGAATCTACTGTCCCAAGGACCGATCTTCTATGCTGCTTTACAGTCGCTGGCTTTGACGGCTTGGATGATGAAACGCCAGGTGCTGAAGGATAGAGGTTTATCTGAATCCGTGATTCCTACACTGTTGAAAGCTAGCAAAACTCTACTTCTAGAAGATCTACCATCGTACATGGAAGACGTACTATGTGTGGTGTGAATCGCTTGGGGTACATCCTCACTCCTTCTCAGTGGCTCAGATCTTAACCTTCCTTCAACAGGGAGAGGGGGGGGGGGGGTCGAACAGAAGTTAGACTTGAGTACCATCAAGGGCCAGGTGTCGGCTTTGGCGGTCTTCTTCCAACGACATTTGGCCACACAATCCCTGGTGTGTACCTTTCTTCAGGGTGACTGACAGTTGGTCCCTCCGGTGCGGGTTCCATTGCCGCCTTGGGATCTCAATTTGGTGCTTTCAGCTCTACAGAAGCCTCCCTTTGAAAATATTTGGGAGATTCCCCTGCTTACGCTGTCCCAGAAGGGGGCCTTTTTGGTGGCTATCACCTCTGCGCGCAGGGTGTCGGAACTGGCAGCGTTATTCTGACGTTCACCCTATCTGGTGTTCACAGGGATAAGGTGGTTCTTCGCCCCTGTCCGTCTTTCCTTCCAAAGGTTGTCTCTGGTTTTCATTTGAATGAAGACAATATGTTTGCTTTCCCTGTTTCCACAGGCCACAACATCCAAAAGAAATTGCCTTGCATGCCTTGGATGTGGTCCGGGCAATTAGGGTGTACCTGGGATCTACGGAGTCTTTCAAAAAGTCAGACTCTCTATTTGTGCTCACGGACGGACCTCGAAAAGGGTTGTCCGCTTCCTCTGCGACCATTTCCAGATGAATAAGACAGACGGTGGTTCAGGCATATTCCATCAGGGGTCAGGTTCCTCCTTTCCCTGTCAAGGCGTAGTACTATACTAGGGCGCTTAGTGCCTCCTGGGCTTTCTGTCATCAGGAGGCAGTAATGCAGATTTGCAAGGCGGCCACCTGGTAGTCGGTGCACACTATTACAAAGTTTTATAAAGTGGATGTGTTGGCATCTGCGGATGCTTCCTTTGGCCACAAGGTTTTGCAGGCTGCTGTTTAAGAGGACCTGATCCTCTTTGAGGGTTATTGTTTTTTCAGGTGGTCTCCAGTTGTTTGGTAGAGCTCCTGTTGCCTGGTTGGCTAATGTTTAGCCTTGGGAATTTTTTCTGGGCTGTTCCCACCCCTCATATTTAACACTGCTTTGGGACGTCCCAATGGTTATGAATACCAGGAGCTGTGTCTGTCAATGAACGAAAGACAAACTGGGATTTTTTTAACTTACTGTAAAATCCATTTCTCTGATGTTCATTGACGGACACAGCACCCACCCCTCTGTGGAGTTATTATTCTCCTGACACTGCTTGTAACAAAACTGAGTGGCTATAGCAGAGAGAGGGAGTATACTCCCTGGGACTGCCCATAGGTGTAGCCAGAATTCTATTCTGCCTAGTGTCCTACTCCTATATGGGCAGTATAACCCAATGGTTATGAATAACAGGCGCTGTGTCTGTCAATAAACATCAGAGAAATGGATTTTACGGTAAGTCAAAAATCCAATTTTTTTTAGTTGTTGCAGAAACCAATCAGAGTTGACAATTGTATAAACGAAATAATGTTTCTTGCCTAATAAAACAGACATAAATGGAACTGATGTAAACGGATGGCATCTGGTTACATCCGTGCTGTTTCAACGGATCTGGACATAGGTTGTTCTGTTAAAAAAAAAACTGAACTGAATGGAAGCAGGTGTAAATGATCATGTGTATTCATAAAGATCATGTGTAATCATGTGTTTGTTCATAGAAATAATTTTCTGTCCGTTTTTCATCTGTCGGCTCTAAACTGCAACCCCTTGGACAGATGGGGCCCTTTGTTTGTTTTTATCAAGCGCTAGGGACACCATTGCACCCACTGATATGAGGGACTTACACCAACAATGGGCCACTATTACTTCCACTGACACCAATGATGGGCCACTAATTCATTCAATTTGGTAAACTCTTCCTGTCAGCCATATACATATATGTGCCCTCTTGGCGGGTGGGCTGTATTGCAGAGAGGCCCATATATGAGGCCCTATGTAAACATTTCTCTGTACCGGGGACCGGAAAGCTCCCAATGCATACCTGCAATGGGAAGCTTTTTGATCATGTGACCGCTGTGACAGCAAATTACAGTGGTCACATGACCCGAATACCCACCTCCACCTACCGGCATCTAAAAGCTCTTAAAGGGTCGGGAGGCATTAGCGGGAAGGGGTTTATGGATTGTAGTGCCAATCACTTTGAATGCCAAGGCAGAGGTCCCCAAACGTTCTAAACAAAAGACCAGATTACCATCATTTAGGCTTTAGGGGGCTGGACTGTGACCAGTGGGAGAAGAAAACACACTGCATCGGTGGGATTAAAAAAAAATGCCTCAGGTTTGGTAAAAAGAAAATTGTATAATGCCTTGTATTAAGGTGCCTTTCAAAAAGTATGGCACGGCAACATACTAGCACACTTAAAGTGGTTGTAAAATCAGTGATCACAATTACTGCCAGCCCCTCTGTTTTAACAAGCTATACTACATAGTGTTTGTGTTTTTTTTTTTTTTTTACTTTGTGCAGCTAAATCCCTTATTCCACAGCACCAGTGTGCTATCCTTTCCCAACCTAGGGACTACAGTGTGAAGAGCTAAGATTCCCCTCTGACGTCAGCCGGGAGGTCATGTGACTGCAGATCGGCGCTGTGCAATAAAGTATTTAGCTGCAGACTTTTAAAAAAACACAGACACTGTGTAATATATCTTGTTATAACAGAGGGGCTGGCAGTAATTGTGCACACTAACTTTACTGCCACACGGACTTGCGGCAGGAGAGACAGGTTCGGCTCACACACTAGAAAGGGACAGCCAGGAAGGGAGAGACCCTAAACACAACAGGGTGACAGAGGCATGCAAACTGACCACAGTATCATGGATCGGCAGCCATGATTACCATGGTCAGCACACCTAGGGGAAACACAGGAACAGGCAGGATCAACCAGGTATTTTACATCATAGAAAGGGACAAATGACACCGCACAAGCTTTATGCTGTTTAACATGCTCTAACCACTTCTGGACCGGAAGGTTTTTACCCCCTGATGACCAGGCGATACAGCACTGCGTTACTTTAACTGACAATTGCGCAGTCGTGCGACTGTACCCAAATAAAATTGATGTCCTTTTGTTCCCACAAATAGAGCTTTCTTTTGGAGGTGTTTGATCACTTCTGTGGTTTTTATTTTTTGTGCTAGAAACCAAATAAGACCGACAATTTTTATGGCATTTTTCTTTTTTTATTTTCTTACTAGTATCGGCGGCTAACAGCGATTTTTAGCGGGACTGCGACATTGCGGCGGACAAATCCGATACCTTACTGACGCTTTTTTTGGGAACCAGTGACATTTTTACAGTAATCAGTGCTAAAAATATGCACTGTTACTGTACAAATGACACTGGCAGGGAAGGGGTTAACACCTGGGGTGATTAAAGGGGTAAGTGTTTCCCTAGGGGATGCTTTCTAACTGCGTGGGGTTGTGGACTCACTGGGTGAACACATATATACTGGGGCTGGTTGGCAAGTGGCTAAAGGAACAGGATCTTTTTTTTTTTTTTTTTGGGTTACAACCTCTTTAAAGTGGAATTTATATTAAAGTGATGCTAAAGGTTGTGACTTAAAAAACAAACAAAAAGCTAACATGTTATACTTACCTGCTCTGCAATGGTTTTGTACAGAGCAACCCCGATCCTCACTACAAGCCAGCAGTACCCGCCAGCAATACAGTACCCACGAGCAGTACCCACCAGCAGTACCCACCAGCATAGGCGTGCACACAGGGTGTGCCAGGTGTGCCTGGGCACACCCTAATCACCTAGTGCACATTAGCATTATTGCTCTGTGTGCCAGCGGGGAGATGGGAAAGATCTCACTCTTACCAGCTCAGCCATAAGAGAAGTGCTTAAGCACTTCTCTTTCATTGTGCCAGCAGGGAGATGAATGCACCCGGATCATATACATGTATACACACACATGCATGTGTGCTTGAGATTTGGGGTGCACACCCTAATGCAATGGGCTGCGCACACCTATGCCCACCAGCAGTACCTGCCAGCACTACCAGCCAGCAGTACCCACTAGCCGTACCAGCCAGCAGTACCCGCCAGCAGTACCAGCCCTGGAGGACAGCAAGCAGCAGCCGCCAGCCATACCTGACCTAGGGAATTCAGCAGCCGCCAGCCATAGCCACCTGAGGGACAGTAGCAGCCACCAGCCATACCCACCTGGGGGACAAAAGTAGCCACCAGCCATATCTGCCTGGGGTACAACAGCAGCTGCCAGCCATACCCGCCTGGGGGACAGCAGCAGCCGGCAGCAATATCTTGCTGGGGGACAGCAGCAGCCACCAGCCATGCCTGCCTGGGGAACAGCCACAGCCAGCGATACCTGCAGAAGCCCTGAGGAAGAAGTGAAAATTGGGGACAGTTTTTAATTAAAATCAAACAACAGGTCGGCTGGCAGCAGCAGTCCAGGGAGCATCTCCTTTATGTTTTAGGGGCTGTGGCCAGGCGGGCACGGTCCTCCATATTTGGTGGACCTGCCCTAAGGTCCGCCGGTTCTGGATACGAGTATACAACTTTATTTACTCGCTCACGAGTGTCAACTTGGTCAAATCCCCTATACAGGCGTTGTTAGGCAAGCCGATTGAGCAAACCCCTAAATTTATGAAGAGGTTGGTCACCTTTATATTCACGGCGGCCAAGATCGCCATAGCTCGTTCACGGCGGTCCCCGGTGATATTGTTTGAGTTGCTTAAAGCTAAGCTGACATGGATTATGGTGAATGAGCGCATGGTAGCCATCCTCCAAGATAAGCTACCCCTATTTGAAAAGACATGGGATCCCTGGATCAGATATCTGGCGGGACCTAGATGATTTACAGCTGTTCCCTAACAGGCTCACAATTGGGGGGACAGTTGTGACAGCAACACTCCCCCGTACCCGACCCGGACGCCAATTAATCCTTCCCCCTACCTTTCCTGTTCATTTTCATTTTCTTTTCCACCTTCCTCTGTTTCCTTCTCTTTCCTAAGTTGTTTCTTTGTGATCCCTCTTTCCCTATGGGGTTCGGACACCTGACGGAGCTAACCCCCTGGGGACTTCTTTGGGGTTTTTCTTCTCCCGCACACCGCTTCCTGTGGCCCCGCAGTTCCCGATGGTGGGGCGGTGGGTAGGAGCCCGGGTGTTCGCCTCTCCCCTGCCTTGGCGCAGTGTGTTCCCTTTATGGGGCGCTGGGTGGGGGGTGTGGTCCTGGGCCTGCCGTGGGCCGCCTCGATGCGGGGCATGGTGGGTTGCGGGTTGCGGGTGTGGGCACTGTTTTTATTGTGTGTTCCCCGAGGGGCTGCGTCCCCGAATCCCTTACCCATGCTATAATGTTGCACTTTTTGACGGTCAATTACCTGTCGCTTTCTGTTATGTTATTGACTTGCACTTAAAACCTAATAAAAACCTATTGAAAACTAAAATCAAATAACAATGGGCATATCTGTTCTCTGCACTGGTACACTAGCTACACTGGGCTGCTTTTAAACTGATCCACAGGTGTAGTGCAGTGCACCTGCAGGTTACTTGCACTGAGCCATAGAGTTCTGTTTTTACCTGCAGGTTTGGTATGCTTTTTAAATGCACATCAAAACTCCTGAATGCATGAGTTTTGGTGCGCTTTCAGAAAGTGCACCACACCTGTGGGATATAATTGAATTCTATAGCAAAGTGCAACTACCCCGCAGGAAAGTCACAGGTCCACTGTGCTGCACCCACGGTGCAGGTTAATCATAGTGCATAAGTGTGAAAACAGCCTTAGGCCCCTTTCACACGATCGGTTAGATTGGGTCTGCCTGTCCATTTTTCAGGTGGACCCAATCAGACCCTCCATTCTCCTCTATAGAGCAGCAGATGTAAACGGACTCGTGTCCTTTTTACACCAGCCTATCTCCAATCTGATCCACTGAAAAAAACTGAAGGAGATCTGTCCCCTTCTGTCTGGGTGTATAGGATTGGAGGGCTCATATAGTGGAGTGAGCTGTGTCCATGTCTGCTTTGCATATGCAGAGTGGACACAGACCTGTAATCTGCCCGCTCCGCTTATGGTGGCCGTGACCGATTCGTGAAGTCGCTAAAGTGGCCCCTCCCTCTTCAAAAGGGTGGGCATCCCTGTCCTAAAGTATAAGTAAACCCTAACAGTGAACTGTTTCTTATTCATTACCTTTGAAGCCCCGTTCACATATTGCGTATTTGAAACAAGCGTTCCCGCTACAGGTTTTTCAAAGAGTAAGTTGCATGCGATTTTGTTCCATTCACTTGAATGGGCTGTACTATACACGTTTGTCGCTCAAGAAGAAGCTCCTGCTCGTTTTTGGTGACATACGTCACACACTTTTTAAAGGCACAGTTTGCTGCACGATCCGGTCACAAAACAATCGTGTCAGAATCGCATTTAGTACCCAAAAACGCGTCATGTATTCTGCAGTGATTAGGGATCGTGGGAAGAATCACAGCAATCCCAAGTCACAAAATGTAAACAGGACCTTAGTCTGTTAATTGTACCATTGAACGTGTTCTGCTATGTCTATTCAATCATTATATTCAATAATTCTTTTCAATATTCTATTCAATATGTCTATTCAATATTCCATGCAAAAAAAGAAATGTTGGCCTTGCCAAAAATTCTGTCAGCTCCTTTTATCCTGGAGCTCATCCTCTCAGTGTGCTGCAAACAGCGTGTGCCAGCTGGCATTTAAACTAGCTGAACTGTATGTAGCCCAGATTTGGAGTCTTTGTGACCCCAGGTCGCTGAGCTACGACCCTCATAGCTCGATTGTTTCTTTTTTTGCCTCACCTGCCTCCCCTGACTGCACGTCCCTGGTGCAGAGAGTTAGAAATGTGTAACACACAGAGCACAGGGGTCAGGATTTCAAATGTACATAGTGCAAGGGTCAAAAGTAAATAAAGAACATAGCACAGGGATCAGGTGTATGTAAGGCACAGAGTGTAGGATTCAGGATTGTGTAACACAGAAAGTACAGGGGTCAGGAGTAGGGATCGACCGATTATCGGCAACACCGATAAATCGAGGGCCGATATGCACTTTCCCCGATATATCGGAATCGGCCCTGGCTGTTAATGATATTGCCGATATTGCCGTGACGTCATCGTGTATGTTGTGCCACGCGCATCCGCGCACTGGGAGTCTGGGACAGCTTCTGCGGCCTTCTTAGGCCGCCTCCCTCAGCCTCGTTTTGGAGTCTCACAGTGTGCACAGTGTGTTTTAAAGCCACCGCGGCCACATACTGGAGTCTCTGCATAGTCGGGACAGTGAGTGATTCTTTCTCAATCATACGGTACAGTGGCCAGTCACAGTGTACAGTGTGTTTATCACAGCCGCCGTGGCCACCCTCCCACAGCTGCCCAGTGCCAGCCAGCCACCTGCACACACCCACAGGTCTATACCAGCCAGCCACAGGCCCTGCCTGTACCAGCTAGCCAGCTACAGGCCCTGGGCCTGTAACAGCCAGCCACCCACCACACAGGGTGCCAGCCAGCCATCCACCAAACAAAGGGTGCCAGCCAGCCACCCACCCACCACAGGGTGCCAGCCAGCCACCCACCACAGAGTGCCAGCCAGCCAGCCACCCACAACAGGGTGCCAGCCAGCCACCCACCACAGGGTGCCAGCCAGCCACCCACCACAGGGTGCCAGCCAACCAGCCACCAAAGGGTGCCAGCCAGCCACCCACCACAGGGTGCCAGCCAGACAGCCACCCACAACAGGGTGCCAACCAGCCACCCACAACAGGGTGCCAGCCAGCCTCCACAGGGTGCCAGCCAACCAGCCACCAAAGGGTGCCAGTCACCCACCTATGGTGCCAGTCACCCACCTATGGTGCCAGCCACCCACCACAGGGTGCCAGCCAGCCAGCCAGCCACCACAGGGTGCCAGCCAGCCATCAAAGGGTGCCAGCCAGCCACCCACCAAAGGGTGCCAGACAGCCACCCACCACAGGGTGCCAGCCAGCCATGCACCACAGGGTGCCAGCCAGCCACCCACCCACCACAGGGTGCGAGCCAGCCACCCACCACAGGGTGCCAGCCTTCCAGCCACCCACCACCAGTGTTCCCTTTAAGGTGCGCGCGTGCGCGGACGCGCAGTGGAAATTACGTCCCGCGCAAGCACCTAGTTAGACGGCGCAGCCGCAGACAGAGCGGCCAGGGAGCAGAGCGTGCACCCCCCGAGAGCACGCCCATCGTGTGACAATAGCGAATGAAAATTCGCTATTGTCATACGGATCCTCCTCCTGGCCAATCAGGGAGCGGGTCCTCCCGCTTCCTGATTGGCCGAAAGGCCAACTTCATGCCATTGGCCGAGGAGGAGGCGCCGGGACTCGGGAGGATGGAGACGCGGGAAGCTGGAAGCCGGGGACTGAAGACAGAGTGCCGTGACCGTCCGTGAGGTAAGTGCACGGGGTCGCGGGGGGGCATTGCTGTGGCACTCTGCAATTTATTGGGGGCATTGCTGTGGCACTCTGCAATGTATTGGGGGCATTGCTGTGGCACTCTGCAATGTATTGGGGGCATTGCTGTGGCACTCTGCAATGTATTGGGGGCATTGCTGTGGCACTCTGCAGTTTATTGGGGGCATTGCTGTGGCACTCTGCAGTTTATTGGGGGCATTGCTGTGGCACTCTGCAGTTTATTGGGGGCATTGCTGCGGCACTCTGCAGTTTATTGGGGGCATTGCTGTGGCACTCTGCAGTTTATTGGGGGCATTGCTGTGGCACTCTGCAGTTTATTGGGGGCATTGCTGTGGCACTCTGCAGTTTATTGGGGGCATTGCTGTGGCACTCTGCAGTTTATTGGGGGCATTGCTGTGGCACTCTGCAGTTTATTGGGGGCATTGCTGTGGCACTCTGCAGTTTATTGGGGGCAATGCTGTGGCACTCTGCAGTTTATTGGGGGCAATGCTGTGGCACTCTGCATTTTATTGGGGGCAATGCTGTGGCACTCTGCATTTTATTGGGGGCATTGCTGTGGCACTCTGCAATTTATTGGGGGCAATGCTGTGGCACTCTGCAGTTTATTGGGGGCAATGCTGTGGCACTCTGCAGTTTATTGGGGGCATTGCTGTGACACTCTGCAATTTATTGGGGGCATTGCTGTGGCACTCTGCAGTTTATTGGGGGCAATGCTGTGGCACTCTGCAGTTTATTGGGGGCATTGATGTGACACTCTGCAATTTATTGGGGGCATTGCTGTGGCACTCTGCAATGTATTGGGGGCATTGCTGTGGCACTCTGCAATGTATTGGGGGCATTGCTGTGGCACTCTGCAGTTTATTGGGGGCATTGCTGTGGCACTCTGCAGTTTATTGTGGGCATTGCTGTGGCACTCTGCAATTTATTGGGGGCAATGCTGTGGCACTCTGCAGTTTATTGGGGGCAATGCTGTGGCACTCTGCAGTTTATTGGGGGCATTGCTGTGACACTCTGCAATTTATTGGGGGCATTGCTGTGGCACTCTGCAGTTTATTGGGGGCAATGCTGTGGCACTCTGCAATGTATTGGGGGCATTGCTGTGGCACTCTGCAATGTATTGGGGGCATTGCTGTGGCACTCTGCAATGTATTGGGGGCATTGCTGTGGCACTCTGCAGTTTATTGGGGGCATTGCTGTGACACTCTGCAATTTATTGGGGGCATTGCTGTGGCACTCTGCAGTTTATTGGGGGCATTGCTGTGGCACTCTGCAGTTTATTGGGGGCATTGCTGTGGCACTCTGCAGTTGATTGGGGCAAGCTGGTCACTCTGCATTGACGTCCCCCCCCCCCCCCCCCATTGCTCAATCTAAAGGTTTGCGCTCAGAAATTTTTTTTATTTGCTCAGCACAGTAAAAAATTAGAGGGAACATTGCCCACCACAGGGTGCCAGCCAGCCACCCATGAAAGGGTGCTAGCCAGCCACTCACCCACCAAAGGGTGCCAGCCAGCCACCCACCCACCAAAGGGTGCTAGCCAGCCACCCACCACAGGGTGCCAGCCAGCCAGCCACCCACCAAAGGGTACCAGACAGCCAGTTAGCCACCCACCACAGGTTGCCAACCAGCCACCCATCAAAGGGTGCCAGCCAGCCAACCAAAGGGGGTGCCAGCCAGCCACCGATCATAGGGTGCCAGCCAGCCAACCACCCACCCACCACAGGGTGCCAGCCAGCCAGCCACCCATCAAAGGGTGCCAGCCAGCCCCCCACCAAAGGGGGCCAGCCACTCATCACCACAGGTGCCAGCCAGTCATTTTTTTTTAAGCATATATTAAATTTCATTAGTGTCTTTTCAATGGAGATGGATGCAGATAGAAAAATTAAAAGTGTGGTCTGGGACTATTTCTCATCTCCATCTCCAGGAAAAGCAGCAGCACTGTGCAACATGTGCAAAAACAATGTAAGCATGGGATCAATAACTGCAAAAAACAAAAATACGTCAAATCTTTGGGCCCATCTAAGAGTTCATCATGTTGAATTGTATAATGCAGCACAAAAAAAACAAAATGAATCACAAGGTGAAACATCACTATCCCATGCAACAATAACAGATATGTTTCAGAAAAAAAAAACAGGTGTGTTATAATACTAGTAGGAGTCTATCGTGTAGAGGAAGGCCTACCGATTGCCAGTGGGCGGAGCTTGAATGGGAACCCCCGAGGTGAGTAGCACAGGCTAACCTGAGGTGCGGAATCTAAGTATCCACCAGTCTTAACCAGAGCCTCTGATGGTGAGGATGGATATGGCTGCAGGTGAATACCAGGTCGCGGTCCCCAGGGTCGCCCCACCAGGGGAGGACTGGTCAAGGTCCGAAGGCAGATGAGCAGACAAGGAGGATCCAAGAGAATAGTCAAACAAGCTGGGGTCAGGATGGGCAGCAAGCAAACGAAGTCAGGGACGAGCCAAACGTCAACAGGAATCAGGCAGGGATCAACAGTACGCAGGTTCAGGAACATGGAGAAGCTGAAGACAAGACAGTAAAGGCACAGTGCTGCTGAGGTGTTTAAATAAGGCAGCCTGTTGCCAATTGCTGCAATTAGCCTGCACTAGGTTAACCCTTTGGATGACAGACAGCACATCAGTGTGCTCAGGGAGCGTTACTAACAAGGTGGCTAAAATCAGATGGTAGATCCCAACTGCTGGACAGAGTAATCACAGAGATGATGGTCACTGATAACCAGCCATTTACAATAGTGTCTGATTTGAGCCAAGGTACACACTGAAGAGTGACAAGTTTTATCGAACTGAAATGCTGGAAAAGATTCACCAAAAGTTTGTTGAGAAAGTAAAGGCTATGCTGCAACCAGAGAATGCTGGCAACTCATTCTCATTCACGACTGACTGCTGGTCAGGACAGACAGAATCACTAATGAGTCTTACATGCCACTTCATTGGCAGCGGATGGACAAGAAGGCATTTGGTGTTGAATACAAAAGTGATGCAAGAATCCCACACTGGGGAGTACATTAGAGAAATGTTTCTAGGCATGCTAGAAGAATGGGGAATCACCAAAGACCGAGTGATGCTTGTACTTCGAGACAGCAGAGCGAACATGGTGAAAGGAATGAGACTTGCTGAAATGTCAGATCTCAGTTGCATGGCACACACCCTCCAACTTGTGGTAAATGATGGTCTGTCAAACCAGAAAGCTTTGCTTGACATAATTAGCATGCTGAAGAAGTGCATAGGCCATTTCCACCATCATTCAATCACTGTCAAGCAGCGAATGAGGTGCATTCAGGAAGACCTTGGCCTACCCAAAAACAACTTGATTCAGGCTGTTCCAAAACAATGGAACTCTACACTTCACAAGCTGCAAAGAATGCTGGAGCAGAAGCGAGCTCTTACCATATATTCAGGTGAATATGGACTTGGAGGAAATTCTTGTCCTACTGCTGATCAGTAGGACATTGTAGCCATTGTAGCCTCAAGTGACACTAGAGGTGAGTCATTACGACTCATCTGTGTCATCTGTCATCCCATGTGTGAGAGTGCTGAAGATGCTTCTTCAACAGAAGGAAGAACCCAACACACGTGGCATTAAAACATGTAGGCAGCCACGAGGAACAGCCTCGCCAAATGTTTTGAGAAGCATGAAGAGAATAAAAATGTTGTGCTTGCATGTCTTTTGGATCCTCGATACAAGAACCATTCTTTCTCTCTAAAGATGTATTGGCCAAGGCAAAACAGTGGCTAAAAGTAGATATTCTACAGAACGTGCAGGAGGTTCCTCCTGCCAAAAAGAAAAGCCAAGAAGAGAAGGTTTCTAATGTGGAAGAGCAGGATGCAGGAGAAAAATGTCCAAAAAGACAACGGACAGAAGAGAAACTTCATCGTGGTGAAATAGATGCCATGTTCAGTGTTTTATTGGGGCCTCATGCGAAGGATTCTTCTGAATCTGCAATAATGAGCCTGGATGATGAACTTCATCTCTATTTGAAGGAACCAGTAATTGATAGAAAAAGTGATCCTCTTCAGTGTTGGAAAGACAATGAGGCACGCTACAAAATACTTGCTTCTCATGCTAGAAGATATCTGCTTCTCCTTCCTCGGTACCAAGTGAGCGTGTTTTTAGTGAAGTGGCAGCAATTTATGAAAAGAAAAGAAGCCGTTTACCTGGTGAACATGCTGAAATGTTATGCTTTCTGCACTATAATATTGTTCTACTTAACTGGGAGTATTAAAAGTGTAGTAGCATAGTACTAGTGTCCACTCCAATCCATTCCACTGTCTAGCTTTTGTCTAGCTTTTTTTCTAGCAGTTTTGCAGTTAGTGATTTAAAATCATTGCAGTGAGTGCACTACTGCAGCAGTAGTGCACTGACTCCTCCAATCCACTGTCTAGCTGTTTGTTGTTGTCTAGCTTTTTTCTAGCAGTTTAATTTGCACTGACTGCAGTGTTAAAAATGTTAATAAACAAACATTAACCTGTTCAGTAAGTGTCGGTTCACACTATGGCGATCCGACTTCGGGGGCGACTAGTGAAGTCGCGGTGCACCGCGACTTCGGCGTGACTTGCACGGACTTCACATAATGGAAGGCAATGCAAGTCGCTCCGTCTTCAGTCAAAAGTAGTGCAGGAACTATTTTCTAAGTCGGAGCGACTTGAGTTGCTCCTATTAGAACAACACTGAATGGACCGCGACTTGTCAGGCGACTTGGCCGCGGTAGTGTGAACCGGGACTAACAGAGTTGTGTCGAAATTTGTGTTTATTTTGCAAAACTTTAAATGTTCAAAATATCGGCGCATATCGGCCGATAACGATATGCATTAGCCAAAATATCGGTATTGGCAATGAAAAACTGATATCGGCCGATCACTAGTCAGGAGTGTGTATCGCAGAGTGCAACTACTTACTCTGTACATGTTGAAGCTCAATGACTAAACCATTTGTAGGGCAAAAGTAAGGATAACAGCCCTAAGAAGGATGGCAAGGGAGACATCTTCCTGTCCTTGAATGTTCTAGGACCCACCACTGGGCTTGCTCATCTCACTTGACTGAAATGGCATACCTATTATTCATTACTTATTGCCTTTCCTCTTCTGAATGAGTACAAAAAGGATTGGCCAGGTCATATCAAGTGTGGAAGAGCCTTTAAAGGAAAACCCCTCCCAGACATTTCTTTACTTTTGCAAAAGTAAATATATGGCCAGACCGCTGCTTCCTGAGAGAGCCATCTTTAAAACAGCCTAGCCTACCCTTTACGGTGCAATGGACAACTGTGTAAAAAATACTTTTTCATTTTCTTGTGCCAACAAATGTGTTTTTCCAAAGACTCACCATGGCTGTTAGTTAATACATTGGAAGATCTGCTCTCTAAAATGGGGTCATTTTGTGGGTGTTTCTTCTGTCTTGGCATTTCATGGCCTCTACTAATGTGATAGGTAGTCAGGAAATCAGATACTTAAAGTAGTATAGACAAAAAGTTTTTTCTCATTTTGGATATAGTAAGGGTTATAACCCTTTTCAGTTTATGTTTTTTGCCATCTGTCTCCCCATTGGGGAGATTCCTCTTCACTTCCAGTCTCATAGCCAATAAGGGAAGTGAGAGGAAATTCCTGAAAATTAAGTGAATCCCTTGGGGACCCCGGGGTCTCCAGAACTAGTGTCCCATTGGAAGATTTCCCCTCTAAAAGAAAATCCCAACTTTTGGATTGTCCCCAGAAAAGTAATACTTTCACTTTTTTTTATTCTTTATTTAAAGAAATGAAGCCCAGAAAGGTAGCAAATTACAGGGTCACAAAAGTCACAAAAGTTTTAACCACTTGCCGACCAGCCGCCCTAGTTTTACTTCGGCAGGTCAGCTCTATTACGCAAAATGATGTACCTGCACATTGCTTTGTGTAATAGACAGTGGGGCGCACGTGCCCCCAAAGTGCTCACATACGCCGATTGGCCAGAGGGGGAGCCAATCAGCAGATCCGGTGGACGAGATTTCCGCCGGCCATGCATGATCACTCCCCATGGAGACAGAACAACGGTCTTCCTCCTATGTAAACAAGACAGACCGCCGTTCTGTCACAGATGAACACAGGGATCCTGTGTTCCCTTCTATTGAGTACATCCCCCACACAGTTAAAAAGCACTCCCTAGGAGCACACTTAACCCTTTGATCGTCCCTGATGTTAACCCCTTCCCTGACAGTGTCATTAGTACAGTAACTGCATATTTTTAGCACTGATTACTGTAGTAATGTCATTGGTCCCCTCAAAAGTGACAGTAAGGTGTCCAATCTGTCTGCTGCAATGTCGCAGTCCCGCTAAAAATCGCTGATCGCCACCATTACTAGTAAAAAAATAAATAAATAAATAACAATGACATAAATCTATCGCCTAACTTGTAGACACGATAACTTTTGTGGAAACCAATTGATATACACTTATTACAATTTTTTTTTACCAAAAATATATAGCAAAATACATCTTGGCCTAAATTGATGAAATAATTCAATTTTTTTTATTTTTTTTTTTTTGATTGGATATGTTTTATAGCAGAAAGTAAAAAATATTTTTTTTTCTTTTCCAGAATTGTTGTTTTTTGTTTTTTTATAGCGCAAAAAATAAAAACTGCAGAGGTGATCAAATACCACTATTTGTGGGAAAAAAGGACATCATTTTTTTTTTTGGTACAGCGTTGCACGACTGTGCAGTTGTCAGTTAAAGTAACACAGTGCTGTATCGCAAAAAATGGCCTGGTCATTAAGGGGGTAAAGTCTTGTTTTTTTTTTTTTTTTAATTTAAAAATAACAAGCACAGAGCTTCCTGGGTCCCTCGCCAGCGCTCCTGGCCCCACCCTCCTGCCGAGTGCCCCCACAAGAAGCAGCTTGCTATGGGGGTACCCAAGCCAATGCTCTATGTGTCCATTCAGACACAGAATCAAGGCTGGGCCCCACACCAATGGCTCCCCGCTGCTGTCTCAGCCAATGAGGAGGGAGAGTCCCGGACAGCCGAGACTCTTGTGCAACATCGCTGGATCGAGATGGGGCTCAGGTAACTATTAGGGGGCTGGGGAGGGCTGCTGTACACAGAAGGTTTTTTATCTTGATGCATAGAAAGCATTACAATAAAAAAAAACCTTCTGACTTTTGAACCACTTTGAGGCAGTCTGCAAAAGTTGCCAAGCTTGACAACCATATCACCAAACAGTAGACAGTATGTGTACCACTGTGAACAAGAATAGATAACAAATCAGATCCTTAACAATTTCACTATTCCTCTTGCTAAATACATTGGGGTGTCTGCTGTCCAAAAAGGGGTCATTTAGGGTTTTTTTGTACTGTCCTGGCATTTTAGCGCTTCAAGAAATTATACATTTTCAAATATACAGTATATACCATGGTTTGTAGACTCTATAACTTTCACAGAGACTAAATAATATACACTGATTTTTTTTTTCCAAAGAAAGGTAGCAGAATACATTTTGGTCTAAAATGTTGAAGAAAGATTATTTATTTGCAATGTTTTAATACAAAAACTAAATAAAACTTCTTTTTTTTTTTCAAAAATGTTGGTTGGTCTTTTCTCCTTTATATAGTAAAAAATAAAACCTAATGGTGATTAAATACCACCAAAACAAATATTCTACTCCAATCATTGTGATAGTGACTATCCCTTCCTGAACAGATAGCTGAACTCACTAAAAACTTGAAATCCACAAATGTATTTTTTGTATGCAGAACGTTGGGGCAATATAATAGGATCCATTAAATTTGAGATAGAAGCATTTAAGGCCATCAATGTAGGTACTGGCTTTCCCAGTCCTGCAGGAGGAAGGATTACTGAAGGTCACAAAAAATAACATGAAATGCAAAGTATAGTCACAATGAGGTGGCATAACAAAAAACAATTAATTAAAGCCTGGTTCAAATCTGTGCAGGTGGTTCCTGCTGTGGGTCTGCACCTTTTCCCCTAGCCGCAGACCGCCCACACAGAAAAACCCACTGGATGCGGGCAAGTGTCGTTAATCCCAACAACACGCCACATGCACTAGAAATCGCACCCCCACTTATAGTTCCCGTGCCGGCTGCGACTTCTAAAATGCTGCAGGGACCTTGGCCCTGCATTTCACGAGGCACGGCAGCCCATTTAAAAAAATGGGCTGCTGTGACTGCGCAAAATGCAGCTTTCAAACCCCGATAGTGTGAACACCTAGCCTAAAGAACAGTACAGGTATACACAAATACAACTGTATTACCCACATACTGCAGATACAGCCAGAGAAGGCTCTATCTGTCACCTAAGCCCCGGAGGATTTCGCTGCTCAAAGACCAGGGGCTATTTTGCGTTTCGGCACTGCGTGAATTTAACAGACAATTGTGCGGTCGTGCGACGCTGTACCCAAATGAAATTGACGTCCTTTTTTTCCCCACACTCAGAGCTTTATTTTGGTGATGTTTGATCACATGTACTATTTTTACTTTTTGCGCTATAAACAAAAAAAGAGCGACAATTTTGAAAAAATAACAATATTTTTCACATTTTTTTATATGAAATTCCCCCCCAAAAAAATGTAAAAATCAAAATCTTTTAACATTTTAGGCCAATTTGTTTTCTGCTACATATTTTTGGTAAAAAAAAATTTGATTGGTTTGCGCAAAAGTTATTGCGTTTACTAACTATGGGAAATAGTTATGTCATTTTTATTGTTTTTTTTTTTAACTAGTAATGGCGGTGATCTGCGATTTTTTTTTTTTTTTTTTGCGGGACTGCGACATTGCGGCGGACAGATCGGACCCTTGACTGACATTTTTGACACTTTTGGGAGTATCAGTGACATTACTACAGTAATCAGTGCTATATCTATGCACTGTTACTGTAAAAATTACACTGGCAGGGAAAGGGTTAACTTTTTATTAGTGATCAGTGGGTTAAATGTATCCCTAGGGGCATGTTTCTAACTGTGGGGGGGCGTGGCTAGTGATGTAACCACTGAGACATACGATCCTACATAGCAGGATCGTGTAGTCTCTGCAGTTAGATCAGGGAGAATGACAGGCGGCTTTGTTTACATCCGCCACCTGCCTTTCTCCCTCTCCAGCGGGAGATCGCGAGTGCGGACATCGGAGCCGCCGGTCACTCGCGCTGGGATGTCAGGGAACGGGCGGGGGCGGGAGCGCGCCTCCGGCGGCGCGCGATTGCCCCCTAGAGGCTCCTGGGCGAGCGACGTAGCCCTACGTCGGTTTGTCCAGGAGAGCCAGACTGCCGCAGTAAATAGTCGTGCGGCGGTCGGCAAGTGGTTAAAAAAATGATAAAAAATGTATTTGGAGACAGTGTTACATGACTATATAACCACAGAACTTTATTGCGGCTCGCCAATGACTCTTTTAACAAAAGTCAATGCAAGTCGCCCCCAACTAGTGCAGTAACCTTTTTCTAAGTTTGAGCGACTTGAGCCACTCCTATTAGAATGGTTCCATTGCACAGAATTGGGCGGGACTTAGTCACCTGACAGGTTGCCCCAGTGTGAACCGAGCCTAATTGTCAGTCAAAGTATCACAGTGCTGAAAACTGAAAAATTACCTGGGCAGGAAGGGGGTTTCAAGAAGCATTCTAGGTATGGATATTTTATACATAGTTACAATGGTCCAGCTTGGACCAATGTAACTATGCATATACCATACCTGGACTATTCCTCTAGATCAGGGGTGTCAAACTCAATTTTATCGCAGGCCACATCAGCATTATGATTGCCCTCAAAAGGGCCGGTTGTATCTGTAAGACTAGATGTCAAGAGCATCCCCTACCCTTACATAAGACGTCAAGAACCTCTCCACCATCAAAAGTCGAGCCCCCCACCCTCCCTTACATCACAGTGCACCTCCCTTACCTTGTAGTGCTGATGGGAAGAAGCTGGAGGCATTGCTGGAAAGCAGAAAGTATAAGGTCTGGGGGAGGACTGGAGCTCTCCTGCAGCTACAGGAGAGGTGCGAGGGCCACATAAAATGACCTGGAGGGCCAGATTCGGCCCGCGGGCCTTGTGTTTGACACCTGTGCTCTAGATGCTGGAAATCACTGAAGTAGATACCACTACTTAAGTGATATAAACCTGTTTCCTGACTTTGTGCCAAGCAGCTGCCCTGCTTTATTCTGAACACAGGATGTCACCCACCCACTCTCTTCCTTGTCAAATCAGAGAACTCTTTGCATTCATTCAGAAAATGCAAAGCATTCTCTGAATGGTGCCTTTGTGAAAGACCAACCTGTGTCCTGTGTTCAGAATGCAGCAGGACAGCTGCTCAGCACAGGAACCAGAAGCAAGTAAACATAGTTGCCAACATTTTAAAAAAATTTCCAGGGACACTTTGCAGTACAGCTATCAATTACCACACCCACTTCCCTGAAGCTCCACCCACTCTACATAATTAATCTCGCCTACTTATCAGATTATAGAGTCTACTCAATATAGAGAGAATTACAGGAAATTAAAAAGGGAATTTCAAACTTAAGGCCACAGTAGCAGAGTTGGAATAATTCTCCCATTCAGCTGCACTACTTCTGTGTAACATTTACAGGCAGCCTGATTAACAGGCGCTTCCAGGGACAATATAAATTACCTGGGACAGGCTCCTATTTGCAGGGACTGTCCCTGGAAAAAAGGGACAGTTGGCAAGTATGAAGTAAAGATCACTGGAGTAGGAATGTCTACTTCAGTGATTTCTAGCTCCCAGGGGCATCGGCCAGGCATGGTATATGTATAATTACATTGGTCTAAGCTGTAAAAATATTTCATACATGTAATTCATCTTTGATTTGCTAGTATTCTAGTCTTCAAGTGGTTAAAGGTCACTTGCAAGAAACATATATCACAAGTCTGTTGAGCATTAGACATGACACATCTCCAAAAAGAAAAAATCCCCCATTGTCACTACAATGTATAAAGCCTCCAGCTATCAAGTAGTTAAAAATTGTCTTTTCTGGACTTGCAAAATGTAATTTAAAGACACACTTCTTTACAGTCTCAATGAAAAATAGCAATTACCTGCTCATAAAGAAGTAGTATCTGGGCCTTCTGCCAAAATGATAGATAGCTTCTGCCTTGCCCACAGCAGGCAGATGTCCTAATGGCAAAAAAAAGGACACCTTGACCTATCTGTAAAAGATGCTTCTATCTTAGCCTGCTGCCAAAATGAAAGATATGATGCCTTGCAGAAAAATAAAAGCGTGCTGCAAATGATTATGTCTTACAGCAAGATTATACTACATAGATATCCACACATGAGGAAACAGGTTAATTATGGAGCTTGGAAACGCAGAGTTAATCCAACACAAGAAGGGTAGTTTCAGTCTTGGCCTTGTAATGGAATGTCTTCCAGTCAGCAAGATGAATCTCCTGATAAACAGTGCTGGTCAACCTCCCTTCTCCTTCTCAGCATTTTGCCAGATTTAGGCCTTGTTTGCAACAGCCGCACTGTCATACATTTTTCTGCATTTCCCAAAACAAGCAAAATAAATAACATCTTAGATACATTGGGCCTAATTTATCTAGCCTGTAGTGAACGTAGGTAATTCTGAGCCTGATATACTAAAGTGAGATAAAGTTCATTGTAAAGCCCATTTCCAGGCAAACACCTCTTTCCATCTGAAGCACCTCTTCTAGAAGTGAGGAACGATAATAAAGGGCTGCAGTGTGGGCCACCACTGACTGGTCTTTTTAATGTCTCCTGTTGTGATGTCATCATGCCAGTGATTGAAAGGGGCTTTACATTTTTTTTTTTTTTAAACACAGAAATTAGTTGTAGGTGGTAAGATGGTGTGTTAAACATTTTAATATTTATATTTATTTGTTAATTACAAGATTTTATATAGTGTTGTCAATTTAGGTCCCTATCTCAAATGCATGCTAGGGTTGCCACCTGCCTGGGATTCACCCTAACAGTCCAGGGTTTGAACCATGTGTCTGTGTTTAAGACAGCCTGAAACCCAGACACATTTTTAAGACCAGACTGTGGCTCCCCAATATAGGTGAACACCTGGGCACAGCTTAATCACCCCCTGCGGTTCAGATTCCCCCCTGTTGCCCAGGCCCCTTCCCTGCTGCACTGCCAGCTTCCCTCCTCTCCTACCGGCTGCTGGCATACAAGGGGAATGTTTCAGGATGGAGAGTTAGGGAAAAGGCTGGAAAATATGTTATGTACCGCCCCTTCTTCAGTATCGATCACTCACTGTGTTCATTACTGGAGCATAGTAAACTGTGTTTATACTTCAGTTTCTGAATGAGCAGGAACAGCGCACTTCCCATTCATTCACTGTGCAGTGCAGCTGAGGCTGCAGAGAAATGGACTGTGGAATCTCTGTCCTCAGCAGAGATGTATAGTAACGAAGTAGAACTACTTAAGTACTGTACTTAAGTACCGAAATGCGGTATCTGTACTTTCCTAGAGTAGAATTTTTTTCTCCTACTTCTACTTTTACTTCACTACATTTTTTCGATGATTTCGATACTTCTACTCAAGTATTTTTTTTTTGTGCTGCGTAGTTACTCGTTACTAAAAATTACCACTGCCAGAACAGTAGATGGCAGGTTTCATGAAGCTTAAAACATGTGTATAATGTCATTTGTAAATCAGCGCATACGAAAATAAAGGCTGTGTATAATAAAAGCTGCTATACCAAATCTTTCCAATAAAAAGAAAATATGAAACAAACAAATAAATTGTGCTACAGCGCTTAAAGTGCATCAAGAAACTACTAACAAACACAACTTGGCTGTGCGAATAAAGTGCCTGTGCAATCGATATATCATCGTTGCCCCCAGTGCCCTGCCCACACTCCACACAGTATCAAAAATAAAGTGACATGAATGTGCTAAAGCCTAAATGCAGTGAAAATAATTATTCCCACAATGTAACAGTAAATTCAATTCATTAAAATATGATAATAAATCACAATAAAATAAGTTAGGAAATAAGTTAGGTCAGGTGCGTGCAACAAGTTGAAGTGTGTAAACCTATCTATAACGAAAAGTCCATAAATGAATTCCAGTGTGCAAATCTAAAGTGTCACTTCACTAGTCAGATGCTTCCACCTCCTTCAGTGCTCAAGTGACCGACCAACACACTTAATGGTGGTGTCACTGGTGGATAGCGTCTGGGTGGCACTGTGGCACTGACTGCACTGGTTCAAAAAGCCATATATATTTAATTATTTCAATTCTCAATCTCATTGGTCCTCTCCTCATAAGATATTAATAACTTAAGATTAGTTGATGAACTTCTTGGCGGCCCTGGCAGGATGACGGGGACACCGCCACTTCTGGAGCCGAGCCGCTGTGATTCCCCAACATGTGACAGCCAGGAGATCTAGTGGCTAGTAGTGCTCAACAATACCGCTTTTATATATAGAAAAATGAAATAAAATATACTGACTCACAATTTAGTAGTAGGTAGCGTGTAGCAGTAGGCAGCACAACTCAATTCAATCAATCCCACAGCCTCGCTCGCGCCGCGGCCCGCGGAATCACTGTCATGATCATCAAGTTAAGACCGCACTGGAGGAGCCATGCTGCCGTCTTCCCGCTCGAGGTCTCTGCCTCTAGACGTGTTGTGTGTCACTTAGGCTCCACCCCTTAGGGCCCTTACTGAGAGGAGTTGTGACGCGGGAGGCGGGACGCGGGAGCATTTTCTTCGTCATCTCATCTTCTTCTCTATGAGGTGAGTGAGGTGGACCGTGGAGAGGGCCTAATCCTTGCCATGGCAAATGTGCCATTTGAGAATCAAATAATCAATATAAAATATTAATATATTATATACACACGGGTCATGGGTGGCTTTTTTGAACCAAGAAGAGTGAGACTGACGGCTATGATGATTATCCGACCATCCATGGTCCATGGACCATAAGTGTTGTGTTGGTGGTGCCTGTGCTTCCTGCGGCCTGCCTCTGCCTGTGCGGCTGTGCCTGCACTGCAGTGGCCACTGGCAGTGGCACTTGACTTGAGCAAAGCAAATGAGCACTACTAGTGTGAAGGACAGGTGGTGGAAGCATGTTCTGACAAGTTCTTATAATGAAAATAATATAGACAGCTTTTTGAACCAGTGCAGTGCCAGTGCTACTAAGGTGAGAGGCAGAGAGAGAGGCTATCCAGTCCACCACTTTACTTGAGCAGATCACAGAAGAAAGGTGGAAGCATCTGACAGCAAGTGACAACACTTCTTAGATTGCACACTGGAATTCTGTTATGGACTTTTCGTTATAAAGTTTAGTTTACACACTTAAACTTGCACCTAACTTATTCACAATCACAACTTATTTTATTGTGGTATTGTCATATATATTTTATATGAATTAAATTTACATTGTGGGAATAATTTGAACTGCATTTAGCACAGACATGTCACTTTATTTTTGATACTGTGGGCGATGATTTTGAATACAAGAAGTATATATATATATATATATATATATATATATATATATATATATATATATATGTAATTGCAGGCACTTTATTAGCATTTTTAGCACAGCCACTTTGTTAGTAGTTTTTGATGAATTTTTCACTTTAAGCATTGTAGGTTTGATGAAGCTGGCCTGGCACATCATCATCAATTGAGCAAATCAAATCAAACCGCGATTAAGAAGACTGCGCATTCTCCTGTTCTTTTGATCAGCTGAAAAGATGGACGAACCAAAAACACCACCTTCCACCCCTGGCCCTTTAACTTCAAGTGATCTGCCTGGCTGTGAGAGTGAGGAAGCTCAGGAAGGAGACCACCCCTGGCTTTAAAAGGTGGATGCTTTAAAAGGGGAAGGGAGGGACATACTTTATCTGTTTTTTGTTTACAAAAAGTTACAGCCTAAGGAATTGTGATTGTCCTTTAGGTTAATCATTTGAATAAATCATTTGAAATAATAAAAAACAATATGATGTTCAAACTTTTGACTTCTTTCTTTAATAACTACATAACACAGTACTTGTACTTCTACTTTCAGTACTTGAGTAGAATTTTTTTTTCAAAACTACTGGTACTTTTTACTTTTAGTACTTAAGTAGCAAATTTTTTGAAAAAACTACTTGCAATACTTAAGTAAAAAAAATGTTGAATACTTTAGTACTTCTACTTAAGTAACTTTTTCTGCGAGCACTTCCACTTCTACTCAAGTCACTTTTTGATCGAGCACTTGTACTTTTACTCAAATAGAAATTTTGAGTACTTTATACAAGTCTGGTCCTCAGTCCCTTTCTCTGTCTCATAGGTGAGACATCATGGATCTGTTTAGACTCCTGTTATTTCTCCTAAGCCCACCCCAAGGGGGTTCCTAAAAAAAATTGTAAAAATAAAGAAAAAATAATATTGTAAAAAAGAATTTTGAAAATAAAAATTGTATAAAATAATAATAAAAAAATGTACTGACATCCTCCACTGCCCTACTGACAAGGTCCATTGCTCTACTGACTGACACCATCCATTGTCCTACCGACATCAGTGTCTGCCCTTCTGACACCGTCCACTGCTCTACTGGCAGTACATTTATTTATAAGAGTGTGTTTGAGAGGAAAAAGGCCTCACTGTGTAAGTATAAATGGGACCGAATAACTACAGTGGGTCTATTATAGTCGGACTTTAAAGGGTATGGGTTTGCTGAAGTAAGCACATATGAACGTAAAATTCAAGAAACATTATTTAAATCTTAGATAAAAACATCAAACTGACTGTCATGGAAAAATTACAAACTGTAAACATCATGAAAATAGGGCATCCTATATAGTTCAACGCGTTTCGCAGATAGAAGAGAAATAGCTTCTTCAGGAACCATTATAGTGATGTTGTATCCCTTTAACTTATAGGAAGAGATAAACAAGAAAAAGACATGTCACAATATGCAGAAATATATTTTCAATAAGCCATATACATACACAGTCAGACGTTTAGCTTGTAAAACATAGCGGTGCTCACCCATATAGCTCACAGTCTACTATTGACATATGTTGCTCCAATTGACCCAGATAGCCTGTCATAAAGGCAACCCCTCCAAATAACCCCAAGGGTCCAACTGAAACGAAGGGGTGTTGCGGATCGGACCAAGCCTTCTCAGAGCCGGAGTAGAGGTAACAAAGAACCAAATTAAAATTGGATCATAGCATGGCTGTGGGCATCACAGATGGCAAATAGGGACCACCAAATGTCTAAAACAAGAATAGAGTATATGGCAGTAATAAGGCTCTATTTAAAGAAAGGGAAAGATAAAGAAAGAGAAAATTGTTGTGCAAGCAGAATAGATTGAGGGGTATATATATAGATAAAAAAGAAGGGGCAAAAGATGTATCTTTTGCCAAATGATGGCATACAGTGGGAACGGAAAGTATTCAGACCCCCTTAAATTTTTCACTCTTTGTTATATTGCAGCCATTTGCTAAAATCATTTAGGTTCATTCTTCTTCCTCATGAATGTACACATAGCACCCCATACTGACAGAAAAACACAGAATTGTTGACATTGTTGCCGATTTATTAAAAAAGAAAAACTGAAATATCACATGGTCCTAAGTATTCAGACCCTTTGCTCAGTATTTAGTAGAAGCCCCCTTTTGATCTAATACAGCCAGGAGTCTTTTTGGGAAAGATGCAACAAGTCTTTCACACCTGGATTTTGGGATCCTCTGCCATTCCTCCTTGCAGATCCTCTCCAGTTCTGTCAGGTTGGATGGTAAACGTTGGTGGACAGCCATTTTTAGGTCTCTCCAGAGATGCTCAATTGGGTTTAAGTCAGGGCTCTGGCTGGGCCATTCAAGAACAGTCACGGAGTTGTTGTGAAGCCACTCCTTCCTTATTTTAGCTGTGTGCTTAGGGTCATTGTCTTGTTGGAAGGTAAACCTTCGGCCCAGTCTGAGGTCCAGAGCACTCTGGAGAAGGTTTTTGTCCAGGATATCCCTGTACTTGGCCGCATTCATCTTTCCCTCGATTGCAACCAGTCGTCCTGTCCCTGCAGCTGAAAAACACCCCCACAGCATGATGCTGCCACCACCATGCTTCACTGTTGGGACTGTATTGGACAGGTGATGAGCAGTGCCTGGTTTTCTCCACACATACCGCTTAGAATTAAGGCCAAAAAGTTCTATTTTGGTCTCATCAGACCAGAGAATCTTATTTCTCACCATCTTGGAGTCCTTCAGGTGTTTTTTAGCAAACTCCATGCGGGCTTTCATGTGTCTTACACTGAGGAGAGGCTTCCTTCGGGCCACTCTGCCATAAAGCCCCGACTGGTGGAGGGCTGCAGTGATGGTTGACTTTCTACAACTTTCTCCCATCTCCTGACTGCATCTCTGGAGCTCAGCCACAGTGATCTTTGGGTTCTTCTTTACCTCTCTCACCAAGGCTCTTCTCCCCCGATAGCTCAGTTTGGCCGGACTGCCAGCTCTAAGAAGGGTTCTGGTCGTCCCAAACGTCTTCCATTTGAGGATTATGGAGGCCACTGTGCTCTTAGGAACCTTAAGTGCAGCAGAAATCTTTTTGTAACCTTGGCCAGATCTGTGCCTTGCCACAATTCTGTCTCTGAGCTCTTCAGGCAGTTCCTTTGACCTCATGATTCTCATTTGCTCTGACATGCATTGTGATCTGGAAGGTCTTATATAGACAGGTGTGTGGCTTTCCTAATCAAGTCCAATCTGTATAATTAAACACAGCTGGACTCAAATGAAGATGTAGAACCATCTCAAGGATGATCAGAAGAAATGGAAAGCACCTGAGTTAAATATATGAGTGTCACAGCAAAGGGTCTGAATACTTAGGACCATGTGATATTTCAGTTTTTCTTTTTTAATAAATCTGTAACAATGTCAACAATTCTGTGTTTTTCCGTCAATATGGGGTGCTATGTGTACATTCATGAGGAAGAAGAATGAACTTAAATGATTTTAGCAAATGGCTGCAATATAACAAAGAGTGAAAAATTTAAGGGGGTCTGAATACTTTCCGTACCCACTGTATATTGTAGAGTCCCTATAGACAGCCCAATTATGCCTGTCTATCTATCAAATAAGTGAGAAGTTCCCAGGCATGCAAAAAAATTTCCCATGACCAACCTAATGTAGAGGATAGCTGTTTAAAACATGTGTGTTTGTCTGTGTGGTTAAAGGCACCTTTGTTTAATATGATCAGTTGTGAATGGACACAGCTGATTACACAGTAAAGGGCACTGGGATTGAAGGACACAACGATCACAGAGTGCGCCTGAGAGCCACAGGGGGTGCGTGGGAGGCGTGTTCTGGGAAGACATCGGTCTTTCCGCTATGGCGCAGTATTGAAGTGGTTAATATTATAAAAGATTTTATAATAATATTATCTATAGTTTGTACTAAAATATAGTTTTTTTTATAATATATTTCATTTGTACCAAAATATGTCCCTCTCAACTTAGAACTTCAGGTGTTTACCACGCTGCCTTCCAATGCCTCCCCCCAGTTTAAAAAAGAAAAACCCTAAAACATACTATTTTTTTCTTTAAGTTTTCTAGCCTGTGACCTAAGGAAAACTTCCTTGTCTTCCACTGGTGGCAGTGGCCAGTCTTCCTGGACTGAGTAGGACCGTTCAGTTCTGCAGTACTGCGAGCCCATTCTGATGTCCTGATGACGTGACTCTTAAGGGGCACATAAATGACAGGCTGAGCTTATAGGAAATGGCAGAATAACAGGACTGTTGTCCTGTCCAAAGAGAACTGTTGATGCTGAGGCGGAAGTCGGGGACATTGCTTGAGCATGGAGAGGGTAAGTATACATTTTAATGTTTTTCTTTTTTTTAGTAGAACCAAACTCTGATTTCAGATACTTGCAAGCAGGAAGGGTTTTAATTGCAGAAGAGAGATACTAGGGCTTCCTATCTTTCTCCTTACAAGTTAAATTAGAAGGTGCTGTATATATTAAAGGGGAACTTCCTGTATTTTAAAAATTAAAAGTCAGCAGCTACAAATACTGTAGCTGGTGACTTTTAAAAAACAGGTACTTACCTGTCCATGGAGTTCAGCACTGTCCTCCTGCCGCCAATTCTTCTCACTGTTGTTGGATCCCCAGTGCTGCCATCTTGGATTTGAGAGCCAGCTTTGCCATCCAGATGAATCACAGCTGACTTCCTATTGTGTAAATGTGAGATCACACAGTACAGGGAGACTGGTCCTGCAGCCTCCTGAAATGTGTGATTTGTCCCAGGAGGCTGTGGGCAGGGAGGGGGCAAAATAAAGAAATGTCATCCTTGCCTAGGTGAGGGTTCAGTAAGCAGGCGTGGGTAGCTCCCCCTCCCCTCATGTTAATCCTGAAACTCAGTTACGGGCCGGGGGAATGGAGAAAATGAGGAGTACTTCATTTTTGTGAAGCTCTGTTTGAAGTATAAGCTCTATTTTTACAAAAAATAATGTAGCACCACCCCCGCAGGAGCTGCTGATTATGTTATTGGGTCTACACCCTGCCTAACAACCCTATAGAACTGGCTCGATCCCTCCTCAGGCACAACTGACCCAGAATAGGACTGGACTATCAAATGGACACACAGGTTGGAATACAGTACTTCAATATGCAACAGTGAATTATTACCTTCTTGGTGGTAGTCCTTCTGGGTGACACAATAGAACAGCACACGGAATTGTAATTAACCAAAGCTTAATTTACTGTATATCAAATTGAACAAGGGAGATACAATAAAACACAGTTCCTTAAAATGGGTCACTTAAATCAGCTTTAAAAGATAAAAGAAATACCCCACACTACTCCCTCATTGATGCTAGACACAGTACCAAATAAGTAGGCCTATCTGAGTCCCTCCCCCAAAGTCCTCTTCCTTCTTCTTCTTGAGTCTTCGCTAGCCAGCGTTATTGAATAGAGCTCATTTGTAATCCAAATTAGGAATGAAGATCAAGAGAGAGAAAAAAAAGAACAGTGGACTGTTGATTGTCACTGCAGGGTGTCTGTGTAGCTGAGCGGTAACTTCCGTGAGTGAGGTAGGCCTCTGGCAGCTCCTTTAACGTTATTATTGATTGTCTAAGAGTGTCCTGAAGTGATATTCTAATCTACCCCGGGGTATATCACCTTCTATTGCGCTATCGCTATATGCAAGTAAAACCACTTCCTTGACAGACAAAGTCAGTCTTTTTGGGCAAGTGCCCTCTCACCACAGGAGTTTCCCTTGCGCGCGCTCCACTGCGATCTCAGTCCTTTGGCTCGATATCGGCCTCGCGCGGTCTTTCTGGTGGATGGCTCCGGTCTCTGCCAACAGCAGTAAGGGGCTCCGGGAATGTGTCTCGTGCTTGAGATGGGACGGTTCAGCGTCGTCACTCCAGGCTTAGAGGCTTTGGCCTAATATCCAGCATCAGTTCTCAGCTCCAGCTTCTTAGTTCCTCGGAGTCCAGCGCAGAAGGGCCGAGCTTGGCTCCTCCCTTCCTTTAAATAACTTCCCCCAGAAAGCTGTGCGGTGCAGCCGTGCACCCTGGATCTTACAATGCACACTGGGAGATGTAGTCTTTTCATCAAGCCAAAAAGGAAGTCACAGCCCAGGAAATTTCATGCAGCTACCACTAGAGGGAGCCTAATTCCTTCTCACATATCAACAGTATCTTTAGGCATATTTAACCCCGCTACAATAAAAAGGTGAACTAATACCCTACAACCTCCCCAACCCCCAACTCTGTGTGTGGTTTGCTGTCAGTGCCCATGCAGCTGGTGCAGTGGTGTGGGGATTTGAAAGTCCCCATTCTATCCTTAGGACTTCTGGGACGGATAAGAGTGATTATGCACATGACCATTTTGACCTATCGTATTTACCCAAGGAAACAATCCCAAGAAGAGCAGGGCTTTTAGATCCCCGGTTCCCCACACTGGCTGCATGGGCACTGACAGCTTATCACCCACAGAGGTAAGTATAGCAAGGCTGGCATGGGAGGTTGTTTGGGATTCACCTTTTAATTTTTATGGGCAAAGACTCTGAACCCAGAAAACCTCAGATGAGGGAGCTTGCGGATGTCACATCGGTGGAGGGAAGCTGAATATTGGAAAGTTTAGTTGTCCTATAAGGTGACCATAGACTTTACAGTCTAATTGTTCCACCAGTTTAAATTTTACCATCAACTATGTGAAAGAGCTGGCCTGTTTGATGAAAATGGAGTAAATTGTTTAGGTGTGTTATCATAGTTTTAGTAAGTCTAAGGCCGGCCATACACTGTTCGAATCTCGACAGGTTCAGCGAGAACCAGCTGAGATTCGAACCGTTAATGGGCAGGCTGAATGTACCAAGTTAATCAATCAATCAACGTGGTTACAACCAGCCTGTGGGATTCGCTTCTCCTGCTGGGAGAAGACAATTGCTTGGCGGGAGAGATTCCCCTGTCAACACTATTGATGAGGGAACCGTGCAAATTATTTTTCTGCAACAAATTTGCACCATCTATAGGCTACCTTTGGCAAACTATAAATGATGTGTAGAAAATTAATTATAACCCGCGCTTAGAACTATCAATAAAAGTGTTATTGCAGCTGCTGTTCACTAGGTAAAAACCAAGAAAAGTAATAAAATGACAAAAAAACAGTGCTTGCAATGGTATAAATGTCAAGAAATAGGGTGAATGTAGGAAATATCAATTATTTAAATAATGTAGAGTTCAATTGTGCTACACCAAATATTAACAGCAAATGCCATCAATTAATGGAATAATTAAAGTGCAATAGTGCCAAAAGTTAATTTTGTGCATAAAGTGCAATAATGCAAAATATGGACAGTCAAAATAACTGGTGCTAAAGCGCAGAAAGTGGTATAAACAATGTCCAAAATCGGGTAAACAGTCCACTCAAAGTGCAACTTCAATAAGGTGCTGAAGTCAAAAAGAAGGTGCATGAGGTGCTCCACGCAGTGGAAAAGTGCTTCAAAAACCCTCTTGGGGATCCACTCACCAGAACTAAATGGTTAATGGGCCTTGAACATGAGAAAACCAGTGGTCCTCCAGCGTAGTATGACCCCTTCTGGGGTTACCCAAAAGATGGATGAGCCTCTGAAGTAAATGGATGAGTAAACCTCCAGCCTCCAATATTGTGAAACCATCGATATTCACTCAAAAAGGAAGGAATGGACCAAAAATAGTGAAGCCCGCAAAGTATTTTATTTTTAAATGCAAGATTAAAAATACTCACACGGTGTCACACACGGTGACATTTCATTAACCACTTCTGGACCGGAGATTTTCCCCCTTAATGACCAGCCCATATTTTGCGATTCGGCACTGCGTTACTTTAACGGACAATTGCATGGCCCTGCGACGCTGTACCTAAAATTGATGTTCTTTTTTCCCACAAACAGAGCTTTCTTTTTGTGGTATTTGATCACCTGTGTGATTTTTATTTTTTGCGCTATAAACAAAAAAAGAGCGACAATTCTGAAAAAAAAAAAAACAATATTTTTCACATTCTGCTATATGACATTCCCCCCCAAAAAATGTAAAAATCTAAATTGTTTAACATTTCAGGCCAATTTGTTTTCTGCTACATATTTTTGGTAAAAAAAATTGCAATAAGCGAATTTTGATTGGTTTGCGCAAAAGTTATTGCGTCTAAAAACTACAGGAAAGATTTACGTCATTTTTATTTTTTTTTTTTTTTTTACTAGTAATGGCGGTGATCTGCGATTTTTTGCGGGACTGCGACATTGCGGCAGACAGATCGGACCCCTGACTGACATTTTTGACACTTTTGGGGGTACCAGTGACATTACTACAGTAATCAGTGCTAGAAATATGCACTGTAACTGTAATAATGACTCTGGCAGGGAGGGGGTTAACCCAGGGGTGATCAAAAAGTGAATAGTGAGCCTAGGGGAGTGTTTTCTAACTGTGTGGTGGGAGGGACTTGTGAAATGAACACAGAGATCTGTAATCCTATATAGAAGGATCACAGGCGCTCTGTGATCATTTCAGAAAGAACAACGGTCTGCTGTGTTTACAACAGCAGTCTGTCGTTCTCTGTTAATGGCAGTGATCGCAGGTTCCCGGTGGCAATTGCAGCCACCAGCCCCGTGGATCAGCATCCCCGCTGCCTAGTCGCTTCAGCAAACTGCTGTACAGGTATGGCGCTTCGCGCAGCCAAGCGGCAGGCAGTCGGCAAGTGGTTAAGGCCCCTTTCACACTTGTGCAACTAGAAAGTCCTGCGATTTTGTGACACGATTTTGACTGGACTTGAAGCAATGCCTGTGTAATCTTGAGGTCTATGGACCTCAAGTCACATCAAAGTAGGACCAAAGTAGTGCAGGGACAGTCAAGTCGCACAGATATGAATGGTACTCATTGGAAATCATGGGGTACAACTTGTCATGCGGATTTGCAATCCTAAGTTGCACAAGCGTGAAAGGGGCTGTTAAGGAAAATGCAGAAAGTCACAAAAACCTGTGTTTAACCACTTTAGCCCCAGAACATTTGGCTGCTCAAAGACCAGGCCCTATTTTGTGATTCGGCACTGCATGAGTTTAACGGACAATTGCGCGGTTGTGCGACGCTGTACCCAAATGAAATTGACGTCCTTTTTTTTTCCATAAATAGAGCTTTCTTTTGGTGGTATTTGATCACCTGTGCAATTTTTTATTTTTTGCGCTATAAACAAAACAAGAGCGACAATTTTTAAAAAAATATTTTTTTACATTTTTTTTATATGAAATTCTCAAAAAAAATGTAAAATTCTAAATTTTTTTAACATCTTAGGCCAATTTGTTTTCTGCTACATATTTTTGGTTAAAAAAAAAATCCCAATAAGTGTACATTGAGCAAAAGTTACTGCGTTTACTAACTACGGGAAAGATTTATGTCATTTTTATTGTTTTTTTTTAAACTAGTAATGGTGGCGTTCTACGATTTGTTTTGCGGGACTGCGACATTGCGGCGGACAGATCGGACCCCTGACTGACATTTTTGACACTTTTGGGAGTACCAGTGACATTACTACAGTAATCAGTGCTAGCAAATATGCACTGTTACTGTAAAAATGACACTGGCAGGGAAGGGGTTAACTTTACTGGTGATCAAGGGGTTAAGTGTGTCCCTAAGGGCGTGATTCTAACTGTAATGGGGCGTGGCTTGTGATGTAATCACAGAGACATGCGATCCTATACAGCAGGATCACATCGCCTCTGTGATTACTTTAGTGAGAATGACAGACGGCTGTGTTTACATCAGCCGTCTGTCCTTCTCTCACTGGAGCGGGAGATAGCGAGTGGCCGGCGGCCATCGGGGCCGCCGGTCACATGCACTGACTCCCCAACCAACGAGGGGCGGCACGCGATCGCCCCCCCCCTAGCTCCTCCCAGGCTAGCGTCGCACGTGTACGGCACTTTGTCTGGGAGCGCCAGACTGCTTCCGTACAACGGCGGGCGGCAAGTAGTTAACAGCAGCAGTGTGCATGAGGCGGCCTAACTGAAAAAAGCTAAAAAATGCAGCTATTCTGCGTTTTTGAGCCATACGCTTTTGTGGGAGCATAGTTTTGCTAAAAACGGTTAGAAAAAGGCTATTGATAAAAAAAAAATGCTACTGCCAAACTCATTCTAGCTAGAGCTTTCTACAGCTAATGCTACTGGCGTTTATATAAAGTCCAGTGTGCATGAGGCCTAAAGGAAAGTACAGAGATTGTCCAATCATATTGTGTGGTGTATGGCCAGTTTACTGAGGTCAGGGATGACTAAAATGCAAAAAAAATGAAACTGGGGTTCCACTTCACAAATCTTCACACCAGTAAAGGAATAAATCAGGAAATCACACAACGAGCTCTCAGCTCAGAGCTGTGAAAGGACACAGTATCGTAGCAGTGACAGGAATGGCAGCACGGACCCGGATGTGGAGGATCCAGCGGGTGAGCGTGTGGTGGAGGTGCCAGCGGCGGCCACGTGTGGGGTTAAATGCCCTCACCAGCTGATAGTCACACGGCACCATGACGCATGCGCAGCGACACCTAGTGACGGGGGACAGAACATGGCGGCAACCCAGTGAGTAAGTGAGCGAGCAGTGCGGGTTATGGAGATTGTGGTGGGAGGGGGCGGTGATAGAGAGCGAGGGGGAAGTATATAGACTGTATAGAGGAGAGCAGACGCCGGCCGGGTGTGGCCGCACTGACACATACATACACAGGATCACATTTCATCCTGTACACAACTATTGAGTCACCAGCCTGGAATGTGACTGTGGATTACACTCACATAGGTGATACATTCCAGCCATACCATTGTATAATCAGGGGCCAGCATTGTCACCTGACCTCCAGTGTCCACATTGGGAAGGATAGGGAAGTTGTGCCCCCCCCCCCCTTCATCTGTAGGTATGATCCCATAAAGAGGTGTCCTTATGTTCATCCAGGTTAGCCCTGAAAATGAGTTCATCATTATTTATACATTGGTGATCTGTATTCCACATACATTATATTGTCAAAAGTAAACCTAAACAGTTACCTGATTTAATACAGCTTGTATGCAATCAGACAGGCCCTTGCACTACAGAGTTAAAGGTAAATCTAAAGGAAATTGAATAAGAAAATTGTATAGTGTATGGCCAGCCTAAAGCTTCGTACACACGATACGAAAAATCGGAAGGAAAATTTAGTCTGCCGATTTTTGGATCGTTAGTATAGTGCTTTGGACAGCCGATTACGAATTTTCAGATGACAAAATCTGGATGTGCAGGCTATAAAATTTTTATCGTACGTCAACACAACGTCCGATTTTCGTTTAATTAGTACAGTTTTCATCCGAAAAAAATCATAAGAGTAAGACTAGGCGTGCTCAGAAATGAAAGAATACATACAAAACAAATCAACACATGACATCACTTCTGAAGTTGGATTCTGTCGTACGAGAATTTTCATATGAAAGTAACCTCTTCACTTTCGACATGAGACTAGCATGCAACAAAAATCAGACGAAAGATCGTTCGATAATCTAAACGTGTATACAAGGCTTTAGTCGGTAGGGTTCAATATTGAGTTGGCCTACCCTTTGCAGCTATAACAGCTTCAACTCTTCTGGGAATGCTGTCCACAAGGTTTAGGAGTGTGTCTATAGGAATGTTAGACTATTCCAGAAGCGCATTTGTGTGGTCAGGCACTGATGTTGGGCGAGAAGGTCTGGCTTGCAGTCTTCACTCGAATTCATCCCAAAGGTGTTTTATCAGATTGAGGTCAGGACTCTTTGCAGGCCAGTCAAGTTCCTCCACCCCAAATTTGCTCCTCCATGTCTTTATGGACTTTGCTTATTGCACTGGTCCAAATCATTAGGTGGAGGGGGGATTATGGTGTGGGGGTGTTTTTTTTAGGGGTTGGGCTTGGCCCCTTAAGCCTCGTACACACGATCAGATTATCGGACAAATTTTCTTTAATTTTTTGTTGCATGCTAGTCTCATATGGAAAGTGAAGATGTTACTTTCATACGAAAATTCCCGTACGACAGAATTCAACTTCAGAAGTGATGTCATGTGTTGAATTGTTTTGTATGTGTTTTTTCATTTCTGAGCATGCCTAGTCTTGCTATTATGATTTTTTTTGGACGAAAACTGTACTAATTAAACGAAAATCGGTCGTTGTGTTTAGTGATCGACCGATATCTGTTTTTGGTTGCCAATACCAATATTTTGGTCAATGCATATCAGTACGGGCTGATATTTTCGTACAAAAATGTTTTTATTTTATTTGACGGGTACTCTTGTGGAGTGATCTGGGGGTCTAAAAGACCCCAAACCCCTCCTCTGCACTTAAAAGCATTCAAAACGCCAAGTTTGGCTGTTTTGAATGCTGTCATTTTTTTAAATCTGGCACCAGACAGTACCCGGAAGTGATGTCACTCATGACATCACTTCCGGGTTTTTGCATGGAGACCAGCGTACATGCCCCCTTTCAATGCAGTGACCAGCATACATGCCCCCTTCAATGCAGTGACCAGCGTACATGCCCCCTTTCAATGCAGTGACCAGCGTACATGCCCCCTTCAATGCAGTGACCAGCATACATTCCCCCAATGCAGAGATCAGCATGCGTGCCCCCTTCAATGCAGTGACCAGCATACATGCCCCCAATGCAGAGATCAGCGTTCATGCCCCCTTACTTACCTAGAGCAGCAGCGGGCGGCTTCTCATCAGTGTCCCGGTGTTGGCTTCTCCTCAGTCCTCCCACTCCCGCCTCCTCCTCGGCCAATGGCATGGGGTTTGCCTCGCGTATCGGACGCGCTTCCTGATTGGCCAGGAGGAGGATCGCTGTGACAATAGCGAATTTTCATTCGCTATTGTCACACAATGGGTGGGCTCGGGGCGCACTGCTCTGCGCCCCGGCCCCACCCTTTGCATCACTCTAATAGAGCCTCTGGCTCTAATTAGGTGATTAAAAAAAAAAAAACCCATTAAGCTCCATGCGTCTGGCGCCCCTGCATGCAGATTAGGGGGCCGGACGCATGGATGGGGGGGCGGCGCCCCTGCGCCCTCATTACACCGGCCGCCACTGGTGAATGTGTGGGCTAGAGTTAAAAAAAATAAATAATCAGCTCCATCATCCCTTTAACTGCTTACTGGGCACTTTCACCCCCTTCCTGCCCAGGCCAATTTTCAGCTTTCAGTGATGTCGCACTTTAAATGACAATTGTGCGGTCATGCAACACTGTACCCAAACACATTTTAATAATTTTTTTGAGACAGATAAAGCTTTCTTTTGGTAGTATTTAATCGCCACTGGGTTTTTTTTTTTTTTTTGCTGAACAAACTAAAAAATACTGAAAATTTTTAAAAAAAAAGGTTTTCCCGGTTTCTGTTCTAAGATGTTGTAAAAGGGTAATTTTTCTCCTTCACTGATGTGCACTAATGGGCACAAATCAGGAGGCAGTAATATGCAGCAGTAATGGACACTGATGGGGGCACTGACAGGCAGCACTTGTAGACACTGATGGGGCTGCTCTGATCATCAGGACACTAATAATCATTGCCCTAATTGTCAGTGCAGATGTCCCCACCTAGGAATGCCGCTTGCCCGCTCTCTTTTCTTTATGCGCTGTCAGAGAGGAATGCTGATAACCGGCATTTCCTGTTTGCACTGTGATCAACTATGATTGGACACAGCTGATCACATGGTAAAGAGCCTATGTCATAGGCTCTTTACTGTGATGGGTGATGCCCTGTGTCTCAGGAACACGGCTCACCATTGATTGCTGCGCTGTGCGCCAAGAATGGGAGGAAGTCGTATGGCGTCCTACCAGAACGGGAGTGCTCTGCCGCCCATTCGTCATTTTACCACATGGTGGGCGGGAAGCCGTTAAATGGGTCTTCAAGCCCAGGGGGCAGGACTGACTTTCCGATCATGTGACCATTGTGATTGGTTGTCACAGTGCTCACACGATCGGGGTCCTGTTTAGACTGATCATAACTACAGACAGAGGGCTGGCTTTGAAGGCTCAGTCACTCATTGCACTGGGAGTGTGCTCTCTGCTAAGAAACCTCGACCATCTAGGAACAAATATGTGCACAATGTGGGTGGTAAAGCCCACCCTCTTTCACGCTGCACATATGTGTTTTGTGGGCAGCAAGAGGTTAAGTAGTGAGGAGGGGAGAGTTGCAGAGGGAAAAGTTGAAGCCAGTTTAAACACAAAAGCAAACATTTATTATGTTGCAACTTACCAATTCCTAAAGCGGTAGTATCCTGCTTTTTGACACTTTTAACTATAATAAGGCTTACCTGTAGGTACAAATAATATCTCCTAAACCGACACGGTTTAGAAGATATTTGCAGTACATGCAGCCGCTCACGCGAGCAGCGCATGCGCTCTGAAGGTCCGGGGGGACCTTCAGTTTTGCTTGCCGGAAAATCACTCCCGCGCGCATGCTTGGGTGTGACGTCATCGCGGCTCCGGCCAATCACATCGCTGGAGCCGCCAAACCCGGAAGAGACGCCGATGGATCATGGCAGCGCCCGCAGCGGTGTCCGGGGGTCCGTGTCGGGGCTTCGTTCTAAGGTAAGTAATACATAATGAGCTAGTATGCGATGCATACTAGCTCATTATGCCTATGTCTTGCAGGTTTTTTTTTTTTTTTTCTAGGGTTTATAACCGCTTTAAGCTGGGTACACACTATCCAACTTTTGTGGTTAGATTTCCTTCAGATTTACCTTTTCTATGTAGTGCAAGGGCCTGCCAGATTGCTTACAAATTGAAAGTGTTTAGGTTTGACCTCATATTATATGGTTTTGGTAAGTCTAAAAGAAAAAGTCTTCAGAAAATCTTATAGTCTGTATGGCCCTTTAGATGTGATAGCTGCATAGTTTCCTTTTTAGGCTTCCTTTTTTCTATTTTCATCTGATGATCCAGCCAGCAAGTCTGTTGTTTTTTTACAGCACAAGGTCTTCAGCAAAATGTATCAGTTTACACGGATGATACAAACCACTTAGCACTGTCAGGGGTGATTAAAGTAGAACTAAAGTCAAAACTTTTCTTACATTTTGAATAGAGTAAGGAAGAATTATAACCCCTGTATTTGTAAGGTTCATCTTTGTCATATTGTGGATGTTTCCCTTCACTTCCTGTCCCTTAGCCAAACAGGAAGTGAGAGGAAATCCATGCACATCAAGGGAATATCTTGGGGATCCAGGTCACCAGAACTAGTGTCCCCATTTGAAAATTTCCCCTCTATTACTTTTCTGGAGACAACCCAAAATTTGGGGTTTTCTTTTACTTTCACTTTCAAAGATAATAGTAAATAGGACAAATAGAGAGCATGAATCTCCCTAATAGGGGCACACACAGCAATAAAATCTAATGTCTTCTAATCCCTTTCCACTCTATCCAGTGATCTTCACTTGCCTCAGGGTCATGTGCTAAATGGCGGGCCTGATAAATTTTGAAAACAGGCGCTATTAAGAGAATCCTTTGTATTTTCTGAATGAATGCAAAATGATCTCTGATTACATGAGGACGAGAGCATGACATCATCATCCCACCTCTCCACCTTGTTTAATCAGAGAATGCTTTGCATTCTTTCAGAAAATGCAAAGCATTCTCTGAATGGCACCCATGCTGAGCAGCCTACCTCCTGTGTTCACAATGCAGGAGAGCAACCAGTCAATGTGGGATCCAGGAGCAAGTAGAGATCATTAAAGTAACGGTGTATGCTTCAGTGATTTCCAGCTTTCAGGTGCATCGGCCAGCTGTAGTATATACATCCAAGTTGTAATTATGTATAACATACTGATGTCTGGAATTATTCTTTAAATTCTTGGTGTGTACTTTATTTGATTTATTTGTATAGCTCTGACATGTTCATTAGCCTTTTACAGCAAACACAGAATCATTCACAACAGTTCCTGACCTAGAAAGAGATTTTATCCTAAGATCCATATCATCGCTGCTTTTTTGGGTTGGAAGCTCATTAAAGCGGTTATAAAGGCTCAGCTTTTTTTTCTTAAAATAATAAACATGTTAAACTTACCTGTTCTGTGCAATGGTTTTGAACAAGGCGGCCCCAAACCTCACTCTTCTGGGTCTCCAGCTGGTGCTCTGGGCTCCTCCTCTTCTGTGTCTGCCCGCATAGCAGTCGCTTGCTTTGGGGTCAAATGTGTGGTCTTGATCCTGAGCCAAGCTGTGTGCATCCATATACATACACAGTGTAGCTCTGTGCCACCCCGCAATTACCCCTAGCATTTCGCTGTGCTTGAAAAAAATATAGTCTGCTGTAAATCTTGTGAGGAGGAAGCGGGGGTGTGGCCGAGCCATACTGTGTTTGTCTATGTTTGAAAACACACAGTCTGGCTCAAGAGCGAGCCCGCATGAGTGCCCCCTCACCCGCTGACTTCTAAGGAAACACTTGGATAAAAGGAGGAACAGACCAGAGGAAAAAGTTTTAAAAATAAACACAATGCAAGAATAAAATAAAATCTAAATTTAGATTGCGGTGGGGGGTGGGAATGCAGGGAAGTTACATAATTCAGGGGAGTGACAGCCTGCTGTAACCTCTGACATCAGTTGACAACTTAGACAGGGGGGATGTTGCATCTGGAAAGAAAAGCCTAGCTGGGTAAGTATAGACAACTGAGGGGGGGGGGGGGGGTGGTTGGATGTGCAGCTATTTAAATTGCCTAAGTGTATAAAAAAAGTGTATGTGACGGACACAAAAAAGTGCATGTAAGGGTGTGTCTCTTGTCCACCCCCCGAAGGAGTAGTACCTTATCCTGACCCCCCTGCGCCAGGGTGCAAGGCTTCTGACAGGGGCAAGGCTTAACATGGTCTACCTAGAAGGAACCTAATGGCCACACATCCCCCCCCCCCCCCCCTTGACATCAGGGTAGGTTTAGGGACTCACACCCTCCGGCCTAGTGAGAAAAGAAACACAAAGTCAAAAGTGCAAAGTGACAAAAGTAAATAAATAGTGCTGGTGCAGGCTGGCTAGGCCCTGAGGCCTTGTAACAAAAATTGCCCCCAACATAGCCAAAGGCCTAGCCAATGGAGGCGCAGTGCAGAAAAAAAAAAAAAAGGTAATGATGTGGTCATGTGCCTTTTCACACAGTGGGGTTACCAAACCCAAGTGTCACTAAGAGCACCCCTGGGGCGACTAACCCCCAGGGGGTACATACACCACAGATCCTCTGCTTTCCCAGCCCATAGCCAGACAAGGTAGACCCATTCAAATTAGAAGGAACTTGTCTTTCAGGGAGAATTACTTCTGTGCCCCACATCCTGTGGGTCCCCCGATTTCTGTTCCAGCTAGTGATAGCCTTAAGAGCCCCATCATACCAGCGGTTACACTATACAGCCAACCATTCCTGCTAAAAGTTCAGAATAGTGGAGCAGCACCCCTGTCGGCAGACTCCATTTTTCTCATCGGGGGATCGATCCGCTGATCCCCTGCTGAGCAGGCGAATGGCTGCTCTGTCTCCGCGCTGTCAGGTCTCCGCTGTTCTCTATGAGGGAATCGGATGGGTACGGACCGTCTGTCCATTCTCATCCGATCCCATCCGATCCACTGGACGGATGGAAAATAGGGTTTCCATCCGTCCAGATTTGACAGATTGGATCGGATCAGATGTCAGCGGAGATGTCTCTGCTGACATCCAAAGCCCCATAGAGATGCATGTGGCATCTGTACAGATCCGCCTGAAAAACAGACAGGCAAATCTGAACGGTCCACCTGTGGGAAAGGGGCCTTTAAGGAAGCTCACACAACCATAAGCAGCCTATACACACAGTGTAGGTAAGATTTCCTGTAGGGAATTAAATAAAGGACCTAGCACTAGAAGGTGGGACCATGTAGTCACCATGTCTTTTCATAACTGCACTTCTCGGAATAAATTGAATCAGCTAATTAAAGTACCAGGGCGATTGTTGTGAAGTCAGAAAACACAGATTCAGTCTGTGGCTACAAGTCCATTATAGTCATACTGCAACACTACAGGTGAGAAGTCACCCTATTGCTGTCAGGTGAGCTTTGTATTGGAAAATTACTCTTGTATTTTTTATTTCCAGGAAACCGATTTTTCGACTAGGTTCTATAATGCCCTGTCCAAAACATTAGCCTGCAGCCCCTTACCCTGGGTGAAAAAAACCTGCATACATTTATTAAATTGGCATTTCTGCTTTGTTAAACTTGCCTCACCACAACTGAAGTTGCTAAACTGGTTTGACCAAGCAATAGTCAGAATTGTTGGTGAAGCAGCACTTATGAAACGCGCAGCACAGAGCACTTCCAGCTTTGAATTTACCCTTGGCAGTGGTGGGCCAGAAGCAGGCAGTGTGACATTTTCTTCCATTCTTCGTTCGGTCTTAATAGACTGCTAATAATTTATTAGTGCCGATTACCAGTATAGCAGATTTACCAAGTCTAGAACGTCTATTGTGGTTAATGGGAACCACTTTCAACTTCTAAAAGAACATTCTTTTATTTTTTGGATGCAGTGATCTGTGTGTACTGCGGAGATGTGCCCCCTGCTTGTTTGTGTGGGAAATATTTTTAAAGCTCATTCTCACAGCAAAACACGCATTGTTACACATGATATAGTGGGTGTTATGTTAAGACACTGAACGGTACTGTACTATAAAGTGTGTTGTTGTGCATTGGCATTTATTGTCAATTTGTACCAATACTTATCTACAGTGCTCTGCAACACACTTTCTCTGTAGTGCACTACTATGCAGAGATGCAAATGCTCTGTGCACTGCAGCACTCTGTGTTTAAAAAACTCATGCAGGATCCAATTGTTTCATGTGTTGTGGTGTGAATGGCCCTTACAGGTGTGGGAACTTTTAAAATGTTTGTGCTTTGCAGAAAAAACTCTATACTCTAGGGCTACAATTAACGATTATTTTCATAATCGTTTAGTTGGCGGATTATTGTTTCGAAGTAAAATAAATCGGATAAAAACCTAAAAAAAAAAGTTTGATGTATCATTTAGGCCCCTTTCACACTTGAGTGACTTGTCCTGCGATTTTTAGACTGCAAAGTCGCATGACAAGTTGTACTCCATCATTTCCAATGAGTACCGTTCATATCTGTTCGACTTCAAAGTAATCTCTGCACTACTTTGGGCGGATTTTAATGCGTTTTGAGGTCCAAAGACATAGGTATCGCTTCAAGTCCAGTCAAAATCGCGGTAAAATCACGCTACTTTTAGGTCGCACAAGTGTGAAGGGGGCCTTAGTTAATATGTGGAGTAAAAAAAAAAAAAAAGGCAATTTATTCTTGAATATCTTTATGCAGTGGTAAATATAAATAACCGGCTATGATGTACGTTTTATGAAACTGAGAATTTTTTTCTCAGTTCACTTCTCGGCAGTTTTCAGAGGAAAATTATCTCCTCTGGCACCCTGTTTGTGAAGCAGAGAACTTCACTTCTCACAGGGAGAACAGAGGAGAGGTTTTTCCTCTGAAAACGGCCCCGATCTGTGTACAAGTGAATGGGCTGCCTGTGTGTGTATGTGTATGTGTGTGTGTGTGTATATATATACCGTATTTTTCGGCGTATAAGACGACCCCCCTAATTTTCATCTACCGGTAATACTTATACTTAGGTTACCTTGGAGATATTATACTCGGCGTATAAGACGACCCCCCATTTTTGGGCAATTTTTTTGAGGTTCAAAAGTAGTCTTATACGCCAGAAAATACAGTATATATATATATATATATATACACAGTATCTCACAAAAGTGAGTACACCCCTAACATTTTTGTAAATATTTTTATATCTTTTCATGTGACAACACTGAAGAAATGACACTTTGCTACAATGTAAAGTAGTGAGTGTACAGCTTGGTATAACAGTGTAAATTTGCTGTCCCCTCAAAATAACTCAACATTGTGTCGTTAAAGTGAAACAGAACATAAACAGAAGTAAAAGCTGGTACCCCCATCCCTAATAAATTGATTATACATAAAAAATTATGAATCTTGCCAACCAAATGGCGGTGTGAGGGCTGGGGAGAGGGGGACTTTAATGGTACCCAATAACAGGTTTAGACCACAAACCAGTAAAATCTACATATCAATTTTATTACATATTATTACATCAAACAGTTGTACATAAAGCAAAAGAAATGCAAAGACATTGAAAAACTTGGCTTATAAAAACAATATTGGTTTCTCAATATAACCTCAGATGATCAGCCAATACGGCTAGTATCCACAGATAGTGCCCGACATGTTTCGCTGTCGCTTCCTCAGGGGCAAGTAACTGTAATAAGATGATCTTTAAGATTCTATATTGAAATATAGACACAATGTTATTATTTGTAATACAACATTCCGCTAAGTGACTCACCAACACCACGCCGTACCTGCTCACCAAATGACCCCCACCACCAGTGAAAAGATGGAACAGACATAGACTAGATGGCATGCAAGGAAAGGTCTCCCAGGGGACGAGTGCGGGAGCCAGTAAGTAGTTATACATCACATACGATATATTCCGCATTCTAGGGTGCAAAAAGTTGTAACCATATAAAGGAAACAGTAATCCTAGTTCCCACACCACTATGTGGTATAGTAAAAGGTTATTAACGTTACTGAAGAGGGTTAGCATCATACCTATTGTTTCAAAACCTATACTTGAGAACTTGTTCAAATGGGCCACAGGAAAAAACAGGGTATGCGGTTGTAGCAAAAGGTATGTCAATTCCACAAGTCACCACTGGAATAATCACACAGTCATTCATGTCTAAACCACTGGCAACAAAAGTGAGTACACCCTTAAGTGAAAATGTCCAAATCGGGCCGAAAGTGTCAATATTTTGTGTGGCCACCATTATTTTTCAGCACTGCCTTAACCCTCTTGGGCATGGAGTTCACCAGAGCTTCATAGGTTGTCACTGGAGGTCACTTCCACTCCTCTATGATGACATCATGGAGCTGGAGGATGTTAGAAACCTTGTGCTCCTCCACCTTCCGTTTGAGGATGCCCCACAGATGCTCAATAGGGTTTAGATCTGGAGACATGCTTGGCCAGTCCATCACCTTTACCCTCAGCTTATTTAGCAAGGTAGTGGTCATCTTGGAGGTGTATTTGAGGTCGTTATGTTGGAATACTGCCCTGCGACCCAGTCTCCAAAGGGAGGGGATCATGCTCTGCTTCAGTATGTCACAGTACATGTTGGCATTCATGGTTCCTTTAATAAACTGTAGCTCCCCAGTGCCAGCAGCACTCATGCAGCCCCAGACCATTACACTCCCACCACCATGCTTGACTGTAGGCAAGACACACTTGTCTTTGTACTCCTCACCTGGTTGCCGCAACACACGCTTGACACCATCTGAACCAAATCCGTTTATCTTGGTCTCATCAGACCACAGGACATTGTTCCAGTGATCCATGTCCTTAGTCTGCTTGTCGTCAGCAAACTGTTTGTGGGCTTTCTTGTGCATCATCTTTAGAAGGGGCTTCCTTCTGGGACGACAGCTATGCTGATCAATTTGATGCAGTGTATGGCGTATGGTCTGAGCACTGAGACAGGCTGACCCCCCCCACCCCTTTAACCTCTGCAGCAATGCTGGCAGCATTCATACGTCTATTTCCCAAAGAGAACCTCTGGATATGATGCTGAGCACGTGCACTCAACTCCTTTGGTCAACCATGGCGAGGCCTGTTCTGAGTAGAACCTGTCCTGGTAAACCTGGTATGGTCTTGGCCACCATGCTGCAGCTCAGTTTCAGGGTCTTGGCAATCTTCTTATAGCCTAGGTCATCTTTATGTAGAGCAACAATTCTTTTTTCAGATCCTCAAAGAGTTCTTTGCCATGAGGTGCCATATTGAACTTCCAGTGACTAGTATGAGAGAGTGATAACACCAAATTTAACACACCTGCTCCCCATTCCCACCTGAGACCTTGCAACACTAATGAGTCATATGACACCGGGGAGGAAAAATAGCTTATTGGGCCCAATTTGGACATTTTCACTTAGAGGTGCATTCACTTTTGTTGCCAGCGATTTAGACATTAATGGTTGTGTGGAGGTATGTGGTGAGGCGCTGCTACTGGTTACTCATCAGAACAGGTAAATAAGGCTATACTGTATATTTATTTAATTTAATTTAATAATTTAAATATAAAATGAGTGACTGCGAAATCACATGCATGAAAAATTGTGATTGGATGTATTCATGCAAAAGTGCCGTAAATTGTAAATAAATAAATATATAAAAAAATAAATATAAAGTGCTTGTGCAAATCCGTGCTGAATATCAATATGTGATATGTAATATGTAATAGGTTGTGTCATACACGTTGCATGTGCCAAAAACCATATATGCAATAATAAACACAGGTGCTGAATTCCAAGTGTTTGGGAAACTCTAAAACAAATTCCTAATATTATTGATGCAAAAGTGATATAAAGTGCTCAGTGTTTCCTCCAAGGGTGTACGGGATCAAAAAGTACACAGGAAGTCAACGAATAGTGTCCATAACAGTTGTGCCAAGTGGTGTGTTTTATTTCTTCCCATGGTGCACCAAATCACTGGTGTAACAAATCACTGGTCCACCACCTAGTGAACAGTGGCCACTCACCAGAAGCACTCTGGCCTCTGGGACCTGTAGTGCCTGTAGTTTTCCTCTCTTTATGGAACCACTTCTTTCTAGGGGTAGGTCAGGATTACATCTAATCCACTTGTGCTTTTTTCTCATCCAAGAACAGTTTTAAAGGCACAGGGAATGCTGACGCTTCTCTGTGGCTCCCTGAGGTTCGCTTTAACGTGTTTTCTCCGTGACATATTAGGATTGCTATAGTAAGTATGGTATCCTTCCTTTTTGAAGACATAGGGAACCTTCTCCCCATTGTTCCCAGCATCTTTAGCACCATTTTTGAATAATCATTCTTTTACCAGACAAATGTAAAAGTCTCATTCCATGCACATACACTGTTTTATGCCAACCACCTTCATGATGCCCCATCCTGACAATATGGGGGGGTGTGGCTACACATGGGGTGGAAAGAGCATGCTAGTTGTGCTCTGAACTCCAGCCGAGTCCAGGGGAAACATACCTGACTCATGCGACTAATAGCTGTTTCAGCTGTCTCAGCTGTTCCTGGATCCATGGGCCGAAGGGGACGCAGTACTTCTACTCACCTGCCTGGTGTTTCAATCCCTGCTCAGCACTGATGTGGCATGGATGAGCACCTATGTGACCAGGATGTGGCAGGGATGAGCACTGATGGGGCCTGGATGCGGCAGGGATGTGACACGGATGAGCACTGATGTTGCACGGATAAGCACTAATGTGGCATTGATATGGCACGGATGAGCACTGATTCGGCACGGATGAGCACGAATGGGCATGAATGAGGCACGGATGAGGCACATAAGGGTATGAATGAGGCTCGGATGAGCACTGCTGTGGTCTCCCTCCTCTCCTTGCACGCTGTACCGATCGGTGTGTACACAGTGCATGGAGAGGAGAGAGCTGAACCGGACATGCGCTGGTTTGTTGACCAATGAGTGCTCCGTCATATGATGAAGCGATCACGTGATAAAGGGCCGCTGTCATTAGCCCTTTAACACGATCCGTGATGCATGGGGTCCGGAGAACCTGACAATCACAGACACTCCCACGTGGACGTCCCAGGGGGCGTGCGGGAAGCGTGATTCTGGGAGGACATCCCTGTACGCTCTCCCCCAGAATAAGCCAACCATGCTGTAGCTGTGTTTTGGCTATGGCCCAGTCGGCAAGTGGTTAAGGTTAACTTATCTAAATCAGAAATCATTAATCCCTTTCACCACATCAAGTCCAGGTCCTTAAAAATTATTTTTCCGTTAGAGTATTAGAATCTTTCTTGATCTTGCTCATCTATATTCGGAGAATTATCCTCCCCCTTATTCAACGTACATTGCAAGATCTTAAAAAGTATGATCAGGCTTTATATTCGTGGTTTGGGAGGATTACTGTATTAAAAATGGACATAATACCCCATTTTCTCTATATTTTCCAAACTATACCTATTGTGGCTCCCATATCTTTTTATACTACCTTACAATCTGCATTTACAAGGTTCATTTGGGGACGTAGAAGACCTAGACTACATCAAAGAATTCTATCCCTACCTAAAACGAAAGGAGGTGCAGGGCCACTGGATTTATATTATTACCATGCTGCAGCCTGTTTTAACAAGGCTTTTGAACTGGTTCCACCATGCTCATTCCAAGCAGTGAGTCTCTATAGAACAATCAATTACTCCTTATGATCTTAAGGTGCTCCCTGGGATAAATTAATCTTTTCATAGTCCACCCTCATCCCTACCTTCTCTTACATCTCATTTATTGACAGGGCGGACTGGCCTGCCGTGATAGGGGGAAATTTCCCGATAGGCCGGCTGCCTTGGGGCTGCTGTCGGCTATGAGCTGCTCTGGGATGTTTTTTTTTTTTTTAACAAGAGCAGCGGCCGGGGGCCACCCACTCCATTAGAACTGGTGCCTGGCAGAGTGATTTGCTTTGGAGTGCAGCCACGCCTCTTTTTGTCAGCTGGCTGAGTCGGGGCTTTCACAGTAAGCTCCAGTACAGGTGGGCGGAGCTGGAAGAGGTTACACTGCAGCCCCGATCACTGCTTCCTGCCCAGCACACTCTGTCTCTCCCTAAGTGAAGATCTGAGAGGACAGATGGCAGCCTTCATCTTCTCCCTGTGAGTCCTGACTTTCTCTGCCTTCCACCCTGTACTATGCTGTCTGTAAACCTGTCCTGCTCCTTACATTGCAGGTTTACTGAGAGAGACAGAGACACTTCCTTGAATAGGTTAGGGATATACTGGGTGATTTATAGATGTATTCCAAACACACATCTTTTTTTTAATAGGATATAGTATGTATATGGAATACATCTATGTATCACCTCAGAAGTCCAGGCATATTCCTAACCTATTAGAAAATCGAAGTACAAACAGCAATGAATGTAATTGAATAACAGAGACAACTCCAGGAAAGTAGAAAAAAAAAGGTTCACCCTTGCAGTGTAGGTGTGGGGAGGGGGGGGGGGGGGGGGAGAAACGTCTCTTTTACCTTATTCCATTTAGCAGCCAGCTCCAGTGCTCTCTTCCTACACAGAAAAGCCCTGACATCATCACATACTATACAGGGACATTAACCCTGTATAGTATGATGGGGATGCTGGAGTGTGACCACAGCCAGTAACTTACATAGAAGCTGAAGGAGACAAGTCACAGCACTGGAGGAAGCCTACAAGAGCAAGGAATAAGGTAAAGCTGGCTACACACAGATTTAGCTGTGTCTAGTTCAGCAGGGAACAGCATTAGATCAGCTTCTGTTGAACAGGACTGCTGGAAAACCTTGTTCAATCAGCCGGTTGCAGCTGATTGGCTGCAGCACTAATCCGTGTATTCTGACAGTGGGGGGTCCCCATTGTCAGAATACAATGCCCCTGAATATTCCTGTATACACATCACTTGTGTGGATGCAAGAACCTATCAGCCAGCACCCCCACCCACACCTGTACTCTATTGGTGTCCTCTATCAAGTAGATATAGGAGGAGCCCCCTGCAGTGCATTAGCACACCTTCCCAGCAAGGAGTGTTGTCTCCAAGGGTAAGAGAGGCTGGATTCACCCCTTTTTTATGGATAGTGTAGGACCCACTGATAATGGGGTACTTTGACGCAGTGGTGGGCTTGAGCACGATATGGCCATATGGTGGGACTAAACCCCCATTTTTATTTATGGATTGTCTCCATATTTGATTGTCATTTCTTTTGCATGGTTGCGCTATTCTTTTTTAATATATCAGCCAGCAATCTGGACAAAAAAAAACTGTGCATGTGTACCAGCTTAAATTATTAATTCACATTTTAGAACATGTTACACCAGTATTCATGGTGTAACATGTTCTAGTTGCCCCCCTCTCCTTCTCAGGCGCCTGTACAATGTCCGCAACCTCTGATCATCTCCTGTACCATGTCTGCAGCCCCTGCATCTCCTGTACCATGTCCGCAGCCCATGACCTCTCCTGTACCATGTCCGCAGCCCATGACCTCTCCTGTACCATGTCCGCAACCTCTGACCATCTCCTGTAACTTGTCCGCAGCCTCTGACCATCTCTTGTCTTTTATCGTGTCTGCAGTCTCTGAGAGGGAGCCTGGAAAGGAGTTTGCTCTTATATATATAAAGTCCTATGTGCTTTCATATCTATCTTTTATATATATAATACACTCTTCAAATGTGCTTTAAAACTCATGGTTTTCCCTATTATGAACAAGAAAATAATGGCGTTATGCTGTTGGTCTGGTATAATAATGCTATGGGGCTGATATGAAATGATTTCCAGGGCTGAATTGTATTCCCAGTCTGGCTCTGTTTATTGAAAATATGGTATAAATTGTTCTACCGAATGGGGCTCTCCTCACAAGTAGGCCCGATGACCCCTCTGTTTGGCAATCCACAATTTCCACCTGCAGTGGTCCGGACACGCTTTTTAGCATGGAATAAAGAGTCGCATTGAAGACTGAGCTGAATTCTCGGTCAGAGAACTCTCCTGCCCATATCGAATTTGAGTTTCATACAGCAGCCCTAATTTACGCATTGGCTGGAATATCGGCAATTGTTGTCATTTGTTTCCTATTTTTGTCTAACTGATTCTATTACTTGGGGACTTAGATCCCTTTGAAACCCTTCTTTTGCAAGATCGTACACTGACTTATGTTCTTTCAATGTTGTATAAGGTCCTTCTGGTGAAACGCCATCCTGACCTCCCGGAATATACAATTAAATGGGCATCCGATATCAATGTTCAAATTACAGCAGATGACTGGTAAAAGTCGTTCAGTTTTACTCATTAATTGAGCACTTAAGGCTCAAGAGACAAATTTTAAGCTACTTTCCCGATAGTATCAGTGCCTAACGCTGCTTCATCGGATATATCGGGATACTTCTCATATATGCTGGCATTGCCACTCTTCCAAGGGCTCTCTCCTACATATGTGGTGGGAATGCTCTCCCATTCAAGAATTTTGGAACCTGATTTTGCGGCTCTATACCACTGCTACAGGGGCGAACGCTCCCAAAACCCCCAAATTACTTTGCTCTCTATTCTACCAGGCTCCTTTAAGTGTATTAAAAAGGGTCTCCTTAGGCATTGGTTGACAGCAGCAAGATCGGTTGTACCACACCATTGGCGGTCAGCACAAGTTCCTTCTTTAATTGAGTTGGTTGCAGAGATGACTACATTGAGAGGATGGAGTCTCTTTTGGAGCACGAATTATATACATGTGAACAACACCATCAAATATGGCTCTCTTTGAAGGTATTTAGGGAGTCAACTGAAATGCGAGATTTCCTTGTGGAACCATTATAGGACCCAAATCTAGTTTTCATGAAGTTTAGAATATGTGTCCACTCCTGGCTGCTTTTTTATTTTTTTATGTTATATTCTTTTTCTCTGTGGATTTTTTTTTTGTGCTAGTAGTATTCACTTTGGAGTTGTAGCCTAATGCTAAAGACCAATATATTATTAATCATAACTTCCATTGGTATTAGTGAGGGGTGTGGATATTGCCCCCCAAGACCTAGCAATTGGTGCCATATATCTTTTGTACAGCTATGAATCTGTACTGGTTCACTTGTGCACCAGTATCGGCCTGTATAACACATGTGTTATATTCTCCATGGGGTGTTTACTTATTGTATATTATACATGCATTGTATCTTCAGGTGCTCCCTAAAAGCACAAACTATTGCTTTGCTTCTGTGTTTGTTATGTTGGTTTAGGTATGTAAGTACTAGGGCTGCAACTAACGATTATTTTCATAATTGATTAGTTGGCCGATTTATTGTTTTAATGAATCGATTAATCTGATAAAATAATAAAAAAACTCAATATGGCATTTTTTCATCTATTTAAAATAATAATGAACAAACAGTGTTACACACAAACTGCAGAAACAAAAACGTAAACTTTACAATTTACATTAACATTACACAACTGTTTTTATTTTAAAAAGCAGTACAAAAACAACAAACATTCTGAAAAAAGGTGGACTATAACTGTTCAAGAAACTTTGCATTGGACCTGGAATGTAAAAATGTCAACATGTCCACATGCTCAGGGCTGAGGCTGGCTCTTTTTTTAGAAACGATGTTGCCTGCAACAGAAGAGAGGCGCTCTGATGGAGTGGAGGTGCCTGGGATGCACAAGAAGGATTTCGCTAGTTTTGCCAAGGTAGGATATTTCTCTTGGTTACCCTTCCATTAATTCAAAGGGTTTCCCTCTTTGGCAGGTGGCTTCTTTGCAAAGTAAGCCTGGACTTCAGTCCTTACTTTTGTATGAATAACCTCCTCAAGTTGCCCCTCTTCCTCTTCACTGCTGCCCCAAGACCCAAGGAGTGAATCAAGTAGAGATGCTGAAGATGTTGAAGGCTCAGCAACTCTAGTTGCAGACAAAGTGGTTGTTGTTGCTGCACCATCTCCCTTCTTAAAGCAAGCGCTTCTGTCTGTACTTTTGCCTGTACATTAATAACTTACTCTGGTGATGAAAATTGTAATCTTCTAAATCTTGGATCCAGGGCAGAAGAAAAAATTACCGTGTTTGGAAGAATCCCCTTCCATCTGCTTTGAAGCTGGACTGTTGCAGTGGCTTGGAAGGACTTCAACGGAGATGATTCAAAAGAAGCACCTTCATTGGACCGCAACAGCCCCTTCACAAGTGCAGGCACGGATGATAGAGTAACGTATTCTTGGCCACTCATGAATACAGTACAGCATTCAAAGGGCTTAAGCGCAGTGGAAAGTTCTTCAAGAATGCCCCATTGGTCTGGTTTTAAGTCCAGATAATGTATGCTCCTTTGTGTAACTGATGGGTCAGACAGAGTTGCAGTTACCGGCCACCTTTGTTCAATAAGTCTGTCAACAATATAGTAAGTGCTATTCCATCTTGTGCTTACATCTTGAAGAAGCTTGTGCTCAGACGTACCCATTTGCTTCTGATTCTCCTTTAATTTTCTGCTGGCTAGTTCACTTTTTTAAAATGTTCAACTAGTCATCTTGCAGCACTAACATCTCTCTCAATTCCTGAATTCTTTAACGCAGCACTGATCACCAGCTGCAAGGTGTGGCCAGTGCAGCGGATACTGGTCCATCCTCCAGGATTTTCGCAGCAGCCACAATGTTTGCACAATTGTCATGGACAATTGCAATTATTTTCTGAGCCAGAATTTCAAATTTTGCAGCGACCTCCTCCAACCATTCTGCAATATTTGCTGCTGTATGTCTGTTGGCATGGTAGTGAGGCGCATAGAAATCATCTTCCACCCCTCCCCTATGTAGTGGCATGTAATGCCAAGAAAAGCCTCAGTCGCTATACTTGTCCATATGTCCGCAGTAAAGGCAATTCTGGTTTCATCAGCATCCTTCACATTCTGAAATGCCTCCTGGTACTTTCTCTCCACAAGTTTAGTAAAATGGGTTCTTGATTGAAGAGTATATCCAGGGTTCAGTACACTGATCATGCTTTTAAATTCTCGGTATTCAACTATGGACAGTGGCCGCATGTCAGTGACTAGCATTTTCATAATTTAATCTGTTATAATTGCTGATTTTTGGGGAGTGGACGGAGGATTTAGCTGCACAAACTCTGTCATGGTGCACTGTTTGTTTCTGCAATGAAAAAGATATGAATGGTTAGTATACAGGAAAAACTATTTCTGTGTAACACAATATATCATTTGGGTTTAACTTACCGTCCTGATGTTTCGTCTTCCTCTATGAAGCCCACGGGTTTCCGTTTCATGTGCTCGTGCATCATTGTTGTGCTTCCGTGCCATACAAGTTCCACTTTGCAAATTTTGCAGGTGACCACATGCTTTGCAGCATTTAAATTAAAATGCTCCCATGCCTTAGAATACTTGGGTCGCACACTTTTTTCTGCAGTCATTGTGTCAGCACCCTCTGCCATTTTTTTTTTTTTTTTTTTGCAGCTAGAAATTAAAAAAAAGTGCGGAGATGGAGTGCAATTTAGTTATTATGTAAAGTTTAAAAAGAAAAAAAATATTCTTCAATATCTACAATATTGCACTGCAGTGTTAAATTTGATGAATAACCAGCTATATGGTTATGGAACAAAATAAATATCTCTAATCAAATCTCAGAACATCAGAAGATATTTTTTTTTTTAGAAAAGACCAAAAATACTATTTTGCAGATTTTCAGACTGGTCTGTAATATATTATGCATGACAGAGTCCCTTCTCATATACAGGTATCCTGCTGTCACTAAGTTACTTAGTAGCAGCAGTGTAGCATGTCATGATGGAGTTAAAAAAAAAAATAGCCCTTTAAAGTACAAAAAAAAAACAGATATGCAGATAAACGGTTAATTTACTGTGAAACAGTAAAAGTGATTGATTTTTCTTTTTTCTCTTTTTACTTTCTAAATTTTTTTTCTCACAGGGAACATCACAACATAACTGCTAAAGTAAACTCCTCATTCATTACTGACAAATGCAGTGAGGGGGCTGCCCTAAATGTGAGAGGGGACAGTACTGAAGGGTGGTTAGCTAGTTTGGAGACCAGGCATTAGAGGGAGTAGGTTGGGAGGAAGGGAGTTTGGAAGAGAGGCATGTGGGAGAGGAACCCAAATGATGGGTCACCCCCCGGGAACACCAATGATGGGGCACTGTCCCCCTTCCCCCTGGCAACACCAATGACGGGGCACTATTCCTCCCAGCAACACCAATGACGGAGCACTATTCCTCCCATTTGATATCAAAGATGGGGCACCATTCCTCCTGGGAACACCAATGATGGGTCACTATTCCTCCCGGGAACACCAATGATGGGGCACTATTCCTCCCGGGAACACCAATGATGGGGCACTATTCCTCCCGGGAACACCAATGATGGGGCACTATGTTTCAATTCTGTTATTCCAAATGCTGAAATGTTTTCTTTGCTGACTCTTGCAAACACTTTTTAGCTATCAACCTGTACAGCCACCCTAATCCCCATTTCCGTAGGCTTTGGAATCCTTGAGCAAGTTTGGGAATAAAATCATTGAACGAAAGTAACATTGCAGGGCACGTAATGCTCCCAGTACTTTTATACCTTTAACTGCTTTTTTTTTTTAATTAAGCCGCTATATACTGTATATTATATGATAATAAACAATAAATCGGCGCAATAAACAATATATTGCAGTGAATTGTGTAAATCCTAATGGCAGCTTACAAAAAGTGCCTTTCACTAAACACAAAACAACAAAAAGAATCAATGCAGCGCCAAAACCCTATGAAATATTTGCTTAGCCGGATAAAATAGTTAATATTCCATATAAGGTGTAATATTCTAATAGAAAAATAAGTGAATTAAAACGTCCATATAGCACATATAGTGGGTCTTTCTATGCTCTCTATTTCACATCTCTGGCTGACACGGACGTTTTTAATCACTTATTTTTTTTTTTAATTAATAATCCTTATAAGGTACAATATTATAATAGAAAAATAAGTGAATAAAATGTCAGTGTCAGCCAGAGATGTGAAATAGGGAGCATAGAAAGACCCCACTATATGTGCTATATGTGCTTTACGGACGCTTTTAATCACTTATTTTTCTATTTATGATAATGCACCTTATAAGGAATATTAACTATTTTATCCAGCATATATTTATAAGCATATATTCCTCCCTCGATCTGATTGACTCCCTCACTGACGTCAGCAAGAAGGCGGAGAGGAAAGGAGGAGAGAGGGGGCGGTCACGTGAGAGCCGAGCGGCGCTCTGAGACACAGGGAGTGAGTGCACACAGCACTTGTACAAAGTGGACAGCACTGACAGGCAGGGAGGAAAGTCCTATACGCAGACCAACTAATTGACGGAGCAACTAATCGATAATACAAATAATTGAGGATGAATTTCATTATCGATTTAGTCGATTAGTTGTTTGAGCCCTTGTAAGTACCATTTGTGTAGAATTATTCTTTATGAAAAATATCTTTTAATAAATTTAACTTGAACATAAGAGTCACCAGCTGACACTTTTATGCACTCTTATGCAGCTGGTGGTTCTCAGGCCTTGCTGGCAAGGGCCACTTTGATCCTCAGTCATGATCGGTAAGTAATCAGAGTAGTTCCCTATCATGTGATAACAGGTAATCACATGCAGATGCCACTGCATCCTGAAAGTGGCAGTGTTTATCTGTTTAATACTGTATTGTCAAATACAATTACAGAATGTAAAAAAAAAATATTAAAAATGTTTTAATAATGCATTTTCTTAACATGTTTGTACATATGCCAGCTTATCATAAAGAAACAGTGTACTAAGTGAAACCCTTAAATGCCCATAAAAATGCATACAATACTTTAGGTATGTAAATTAGGCATAGAGTTAAACAACATATACTGATACTGGTCAATTTGGCCTGGACATCTAGGTTTCTGTTACCTCTGGTTATGGGAAGGTTACCTCAGATTCAAGTTTAAAATAATGCAGTGCAGCATCAATATTTCCAGTTTTTTGACTTCGAAGGTTTTCTCAAAACCTTGAAATTAGAGATGTCCTGTGGTATGTGGCGAAGCATGAAGTAGAAGAATGTTTATGGCCTCATGGTTGCAAGTAAATTGAATATTGTAAAAGAGTATTTGACTCCTTCCTGATGTATTCTGGAAATTTAGTGGCACTGATTGTTTCAAGTCATCAGACAAAATCTGCTAATCCATAAAACTTACCTGGGCCTAGAACGAACATTTTACCTATTTCATTTATTTGAATGAAGACAGTTGTGCAGTACCAGCTGGTGTTGTGTGGCAAAATGTTTCACTACTACTAATACACTAAAAGCAGAACTTCAACCAAACCACAAAATACACATATGAAATGGATATAATGTAAGCTGCCTTACTCACTAAAGGGTTTATCTACTTGACAAAACTCTGCACAATATATAGTCTCACCTTTATTTTTTGGTTAAAGGCCCATTCACACCATTGGATTTTGGGCACCCAGAAGCTGTTTGGAAGCAATTGTCTCCTGGCATTGCAATGTCAATTCTCCCCTCCCTCACCAGTGCTTCCATCTTCTTTCTCTTTTCCTTGAGGTTCAGAGACTTTGGTCTCTTAATTGGTAGGGATAATGTAACTTCCGCAGGTGAGTTGCCATGTCTAGGTACAGAAAGCTCCGCTCAGTGTTCTCAGGCTGACTTATAGAGAATAATGGCCAATCCGAGGTAAAGCCTGCCAACTTGTCATGATCTTATGGACACAGCAGGGTCTGTGCATAAAGACAGCAATGGCAGGTGACTTTAAACATAACAGGCAGGTCATGCTGTGAAAAAAACAACATTGTGGACAGCTAAAGGTTTCTTTTGTTTACTGCAAATAGGCATCCCAGATCTGTATCAAAAGCACAGCTACAATTTAGGCCTAAATGTTTCTATTTGCTTTTTTTTCTTAGACAAAGAGAAATATCAGTTTGGAGCCATGGAGAATGAACATACTGTAGCAGCATCCTCAACATCTCCAACAACTAGCACTTCTTCTACTTCCAATCCTCCTCCAATCTCTGTATACAGCAGCACAGATCGCCATGCAGTGCAGGTATGTCTCTGAACCCATTGTGCTAAACCAGTTTGAAAATTACAGATTACAAATGAAAGGCTGTTGTGTGTCTTATTCATTCAAGAGAAATGCATTGTTAAGACATCCAGTTTTTACTGATAAGCATATGTACTATTCATTAATTCTTCCAAAAAAGCATCATGAAAAAAAATCTTTCCCTGATGGCTTTAGAACAGGTTTGATTTCCATAGAAATTTAAAAAGGGATGACCTACTAGCTAGTCTAAGTAAATGGTGTTGCACCAGTAGGAGATCTTCCTTCCCCTCTATCTCTATAACTGTAGAATAAGTGCAGCAACTGGAGCATAAGTGGATCTAAACCCATTAATTCAAATGTTTCCCAAAAAACAGTTACATTCAAGGCATGCCATGAATGATAACTAACAGTTTCTTGTGCTTTCAACCAAACTGTCAATCCCTCAAATGGCTGGTGTCAAAACTGATCAGCAAAATGGCAACTGCAAATCAAACAGAGACTAAAATGGCAGCTTTCTTGGCAGTAAAAGATAAGAGAGTTTAGTTTTGGTTTAAGCAAATTGCCTTCCAGCATCCAACTAGGACCATGTGTGGCTTACTTACCACATGTTTACTCCTCTACTCTGACCTACTTGTCAGATGGGCATGGCTATGACTGTGCAATGCTGGGAAGTGGGGTCTGGCTTACCCACTGCACTGTGTATTCTTACAGGCTGTTACACTGTGAACATATGTCATGAGATGCAGAGAAGCCAGGTCATACTACCTAGCATAAGCCCATCTTAAAAGCTATGCCTTGCACCAGCCAGACATGGCAGTAAACCTTACCCACAAAGCTCCCCTATGCAGACCTACTTAAAGTTGAAGCCTTCTACAAATTACCAAGTAATGCAGCTGTTTTTTTTTTTTCTTTTCAAATTGTCATCAATGTACTAGTTATTTACCTTTTACTGTCTTCATTTTTTTTTTTGCTGTTTGTCTAAAAGTGGTAATAAAGACATTAATGTGGGGGAAGTAATCAGCCAAGAAAGCACTGGCCATGGCCTGCCCAATAATTAATGCCCACTACATAGTTTATTGCTGTAATGTTGCTGTGGGCGAGAGATGGGGGCTTGCTGATGTCTGTACTGTTCTGAATCACAGGGGATTTTTAATGGAGCGGCCACAGGCATTGTTTTACATGGGCTGTCAATAGGGGAAGATGCAAGCTATATTCGTTATAAAACCTTGTAGCCCTGAAGTAATCACTGTGAAATCACTATTTTCCAAACTTTTGTTGTCTGTAAGATGCCATAAATAATACCTAAGACCATTGCTTTATAGCATCTAGTCCTTTATAGCAGTTCCTATTTGACTGTCACCCTACATCACACCTTTAAGCTGGTCCCAATGCTGCAGAAAAGACTTCTGGACCTGTTCTTTTCATACTGGTGTGGTAGTGCAGTGTGTAGTACAGGTCTTTTTTGTTGACATAACCATGTTACTTAACAAGAATTTGCCATCAGAGAGATTTTACAATGTTACTCTGCAGCTTTATAGTGTAACTAAAATACCTATTTTTTTTAATGTCCCCTGGAATTTTAAAAACATACTTTCAATCCAAAGCTGTAGCCTGCAGTACATCTTCTTCTGCACAAGATGTCCTCAGTCACTCAATATGGAAGAGTGAGAAATGACTGAATGCATGGCTCTGTCCACAGAGCACAGTGCACTGCACTCAAAGTGTTATGATGCAGAGAGTGGAGTCAATGTCATTGCAAAGCACTGCTTTCTGCATCAATCAAGATCACCCATTGAGGGAGGAAGACTCAAGAGGAAGAGGACCCGGCATGTCATGGGCAGAAGACATAGGAATAAAATTAATAAAATAAAAGGCAAAACGTACTGCTACTGCTTTTTCATGCTTTGTTGCATCTTAGTGCTGTTGATCTCCTGATGCCTGTTTGCAGCCACTTCCTATCTATGTACATGCACATCAGCAATACTCCCATGGCATATCTTAGGGTGAGTTTCCTGATGGTGACAGCATTGGACCATGACTGTGTGATATGTGTTGAAACGACTACTTGTACTTTCCAGTAGAAGTCCATGTGACTGGGTGACAATGCAGGAGCACAAATTGTAGACGGGGAGAGAGTATTGTAGCCCCATAACAGGAAGTGCTTTAACATGGCCAATCGTGGCATAAATATCAGCTGTTACCTTGGTGAAAGCAGCAGATTCAAAGTTTACCTACACCAAAGAACAAAATGTAATGCAATTCAGCTTACCAGTCTTTAGTTGTGACCATTCGTTTCTTTTTACAGACTAAGAACATTTCAGCTAGTACACAAAATACCTGATGGTCTTAACAGAAATGCCATGTCCCTGTCACTTCCTGTGAGGTGACAATGTTATCTGCATTCTTAACTATATTCTGATAACTCCAAATCCACCCTCATGTGATAGAGAGAAAGAGAGGAGGACATACAGTGGGTATAGAAAAGAATCACCCCTTTTAAATATTGACATTGTGTTGCTTTTCAGCATGAAATTAAGACACAGTTTTTGTTTTATCCAACTGTATTTACTTAGTGCAGTGTATAACATCTAAGTGAAAGATATAATCTCTGCATGTCAGAAATAAAAAAAACAAAAACAGATTTGCTAAGTTAAAAAAAAGGATACCTCCCTCCTAAAAACGACTTGTAAACTCAATCAGGTGTCGCTAATCACCTTCTCAATGGTACACAAAGCCATTTGACTTTTAACTGTGATCAGCTGTGGTCATTTTGATTAGCTCAGCATGAAAAGAGCTTTCCTGGAGCATTTCAGTCCCTGGTAGTGCAACTGAAGCAAACAATCAACTATGGGTGGCAAGGCAATTTCAAAAGATATCCGGGATAAAGTTGTGGACAAATGCAAGTCAGGAGATGGATACAAAACAATCTCAAAGGCTTTATCAATGCCTAGAAGCACATTGAAGTCTATTATTAAGAAGTGGAAGGCATTTGGTACAACACAGACCCTCCTTGGAACAGGACGTTATGCCAAACTGGATGAAAGAGCCAGGAGGTAACTGGTCAGAGAGGCTACCAATAGGCCTACAGCAACTCTGAAGCAGTTGCAGGAATTTATAACAAAGAGTGGTCATTGTGTGCACGTGACAACAATATCACAAGTTCTCCACAAATGTGGCTTGTATGAGAGGGTTGCAAGAAAAAAGCCACTCTTCAAGAAAGGTCACATAGAGTTTTGACTGAGCTTTGCCAAACCACACCTTGAAGATTCTGAGGCCACATGGAAAAAGGTGTTCTGGTCAGATGAGACTAAAATGGAATTATTTGGCATCAACACCAAATTATATGTTTGGCAGAAATCCAATACAGCCCCCCATTCAAATAATACCATTCCTAAAGTAAAGCATGGAGGTGGTAACATCCTGTTATAAGGGGGTTTCTCTGCAGTAGGGACCTGAGCATTTATCAGGATAGAAGGAAAAAGGGATGGGACAAAATGCCATCAAATTCATGAGGAAAATCTGCTGCCCTCTGCCAGAAAGTTGTCGATGGAAAGAAGGTTTACCTTCCTACATGACAATGACCACACAGTGGTTAAAGGAGAAAAAGGTGAATGTCCTTGCATAGCTTAGTCAGAGCCCAGACCAAAACCCCACTGAAAATCTGTGGAATGACTTGAAGACTGCAGTCCACAAACAGTCACCATCAAATTTACCTGAAATTGAGCATTTCTGAAAAGAAGAGTGCAGCTATTGCAAAGTCTAAATGTGCAAAGGTAATAGAGACATATCCCAACAGACTAAAAGCTGTAATTAAAGCAAAATGTGGTTCAACAAAATACTGACACAAAGGGGTGATCCTTTTTCCAACTCAGTGATTCTGTTTTAGAATTTTGTTCTAACATTTTGGTGTTTTACCTTTCACTAGGATGTTATAAGTTGAATTGAGTAAATACAGCTGGATAAAAACCATGTCTGTCTTCATTCCAGGCTGAAAAACAACAAAATGTGATTATTTTAAAGGCGGTGATTCTTTTCTATACCCACTGTATTTATACTCCAAATCAGAAGAGCAGCCAAGGGTGACAACACTGCCACTTTTTAAATACAGTGGAGAGAGTGAACATAGTCACCGGGATAGGAAGTATGCTGCTGGCAGGAATTCCAGGTAAAAATCAGGAAGAAAAGTCTGAAAAAGAAAATTAATGCAGCCACCACCTCTAAGGACTAGTAAGCTGCAACCTATTACATTTTTTAAATTAGTTACACTTTATTAATCCTAAAAATTACTTTTGAATTTACTTTAATATGTTAAAACTTCCACCAGTACATTTTTATTTTGGGTAGAGCTAGAAAGGACCTTTGCCAGGTTTTTTTATTGCTGTGTTTGCCCCTTTTGAAAAGATCTTCATTATCTGTCAGGTCAGGAAGTGATGGGAAATTTCTCCAACAGAGACTTTGATAAAAGAGTATTTTCAGTAGTGTCTGAAAGGTTAGAACCTCTGAAAATTTTTTTTTATTGCTGTCTGTGACTTTCTGTCTCAGTGATACAAAATCCTATTTCTTGTATGGGGAATACAGAGACAAAAGGTGAGATAAAATCTCCATGAAGATTTTTTTTTTTTAGCACACACCTCCTGCACACCAATGCAATGCAGTGGTGTGAACTGGCCGCACCAGAGACAAGGCATTTTGCTTTCTCTTGTGGTGGAGGTGCTGTCAGACTGTGCTGGAATAGCCATCCAACGCACCTGGTGTAAATGGAATACCATTGCTACCAAATGTAGCATGAAGAGAACGGGCAGTTCATAGTTTTATCCACTAGGTGATGCTAGTAAACAATGTTGCCTAATAGAGGCAGCAGTTTTCTGGATAAACTGAAACACTAGAAAGCCTGGTGCAAAGAAAGAAAAACAACAGCTTCGGTCGGAGCCGCTGTACTAAGCATCCAACCTTAGTACAGCGATCTTCCCTGCTGTTCTTTTGTGTTCTGACAGGGGGGCGGCCTCCCCTCCAGAACACTCCGGACAACTCTCTCAGCCAGTTTGCTGAGTGTGCTGATTGAGAGCCGATCAGCTGCGGGTTTTCCAGCATGCTTGCTTGACAGAAGCTGGCCAAACAGCTGGCTTCTGTCAGACTGGCTGCCATACACATGGGCCAAATGTTGGCCAGTTTTTATTGAACCATCCAATGTCGCCCGACATTCGACCTGTGTGTACTGGTTGCTAGGCCTCATGCACACTAGACATTTTGCTAACTCTCCTAGACTCCTTTCATCCTGGTATCAGAGTTTTAGTGGGAAATAACACTTGACTCTTGTAAACTTGTGTAACGTGTTTAGGCACATTAGGCATGTCAAGCACTTGGCCAATAATTCATTTCATTGGCCAGAATAATCATTTATTCTGGCCATTGAAATGAATAAACACTCAAGCGCTAAATGTGCCTAGCGCTCAGGTGCGTTTAAGCATGTCAAGCATTTTTACTGCCAAAACTCAGCTGCTCCTGGACGCACTGGCAGTGGGGTTTTTTTCTCCCTCTAAAAGCCCCTGTCTCTAAACTTCTCTAAATGCCGATGTGTGATTGGACACATAGACTAACATGCAGGGGAGCAAAAAGAATTCTGGTTGGCTGCACATCCAGTAAAATCATCTTTATTTCAGCAATAATAAAATATATCCAAAAACACAAATGGAGGGGACCAGCATCACAGTTTAACCCGTTTCACGCTTCCTTAGTGCTTAATCATAGCTCACGTACAAAAGTCCACTATAAAGCTACAATATATATACATACTGTATGTAGCACTGCTCCCTAGGGAGCTGCTGAGTGTGGATTCCCCTGGGTTACCCATAGCAACAGTCTGTAAAACTTATCACTTTAAGACTTGGCTCAGACAATGAACAGTCCAGGAGATTTGGTTTTTTTTTGTGTTTTATTTTAGAACTTGGATGGGAGTATGGATGAGTGGGATACTCCAACTTGAACTATGCACAATTTCTGAGGACAACTGACTGTAGTGTGTGCAGCATGGCCGCTGCTTCACCTTGCCACTGAAGTGAAGTAGAAGATATGTTCCTGAATTAGCAGATATGTTCCTGAATGAATTCCTCTTCAGGGTCCTAACCTTGCACCCCCTTTCACACTTCCCGTGCATGCTAGCCCTTGTCCACTCACTCTCCACTGGAGTGGTCCCCTTCCTGGGCAGACCCCTGGCAAGCTTCCCGGTACTCATGGACACTGTTTTTCCCTGGGTTGCTCTGCCTTCAGCTCCACTCATCAATATCCTGGACCTCCTGGCTCAGCATCACACACTCGGTCCACTAGGCCGACTGCCTGTGACCTCCTTCCTTGCTGACAGGAGGAGAGACAGCTGTCATCCTCCTCCTGAGACCTGGCTTCCCGCCCAAAGACCTCCTGTTGCATGTGCCCCCGGTTTTTATGACCTATCCTAGAACGCACCACTGTTGTACCAACCCACTCGGACAGCCACAAAAGCCTGTGTGTCATTGGCTGGGTTTCCTCCACTGTCCAACAGGCTCTCCCATTGGATACAGTGGGGACACTCCCTCAGCCCAGATGAATCACACCCTGGACATATGTAACAGGCAGAACTAAAAATCAGGGTCCCCTGATAATCATATAGAGCTGCTAAGCTTTTACCAACCTAGCACCTACCTAGGAGGGTGCTACACATATATGCAACAATTACTTGTGATTGGAACAATCTTTGTGAAACGATTTGCAGCTGACAATAATTGGCATATGACCGCCCCTGTTTCGGGATGCAAATGCAGAAATTCTAACGTATAACAGATATAAAACATCATATAAATCATATAAAGAACAGACTGAACACAAATTTGAAAAAATGCCTATCAGGGGTTTTGACTTGCTAAAATAAAGGTGACTTTACTGCATGTGCAGCCAATCAAAATTATTTTTGCTCATTGGAATCTGTGATGGACGGGGCCAGCACCTGGTCTGTGTGTTCGTGGCAGAGATTGGAGACTGACCTAGAACAATGTTCACACATATCTAACACGCAGGGGAGTTTAGAGGCAAGAAAGAAAATGTTGTACGCCCCTAGGAGCAACAGAAAAAATGTCCAGTGTGCAAGAGGCCTTAGAGGACAAATGTCTCTCAGAGAATGACAGGCAAGGTAATACGTACCTGTTTATGTGTTGTACCACTGAATTAAATTGAAAGTAGGACACTGTATTTTTTTAAGAGCTTACAAATATCTGGACTAACCTAAACATGTAAAAAATATTACAACTGAGAATAACAATCTTTGCTAAAAAAAAAAAAAAAAATCTCTAATAAATTTTTATTTTTTATTTTCTGCTTATGTGATAGACTTGAAATTTGGTTGTGCACAAATTAGACATTCCCTGCAATAGTTGCGTTAATTTTGGTAATATTCTTTCAAAAATTTCAATAGGCTAAAGGGGTTTGAAGACTGCCCCTTATCTTATTACAGAGCAATATACTCAAAGAGACGATGTAAAATTTTAGATTTACGTGTGTAGTTCGATAAACCAAAACTTCAAACAATAGCTCTGGCGTGGCGGTTCCAACACAGTAAAGCATCCTTCAATGGACACCCAACTATAGCTCAAACTAAAGTAATACATAAGGCTGGGTTCACATATGTGCAGCGGCAGTTCACAGCATGGGATCCGGTGCATCCCTTTTCACGAAATCCGGTGCGATTCCGGCCTGAATTTTTGCTTGAATTTGCACCTGAACCGGACCTAAAGACGCACAGGGACCCTTCTGCAATCCGGACTGCGGCCATCCCAGACATGTGTGAGCCGGCTCCATTGAGAGCCTGTCACACTCTCCTGTCATGCAAATTGGATGCGGAGAAACCCACATCCAGTTTGCATATATGTAAACCCAGCCCAGACCAAAACCGGATGAAAGAGTCCAAGATCAATGTAATTGTTGGTAAAAAAAAAAAGTCATTGTAACGGATCAACCTGCACCCCGACCGGGCACCTCCGTTGACGGATGCTCCTAGTGCTTCCCGAGGGCTCCAAGCACTACATCAGACACCGTAACCGCCTCAGACCCCACGAACTGCCGCAGCTTGGTTAGGGTCTCGCCGTCCCCTACCCACCCTGGACCTACGACAAGGCTCCAGGTTCCCGTGGGTGAACCTCTCTTTCCCTAGAGAGTGCAGCAGAACAAGCTCTTACACAAGCTTTTACAAAAGCTTAGTGATTATCCAAGGGAATATGGAAGACCATAGCAATCCCTTGTAGCATATTCCCCCAATAAGAGACAGGACTCTAGATTGAGGGTGAACTAGCTCAACTTTATTGAACAAGAAAACAGACTTAATTACAGTTTTCTCCCACAAGGTTACCGCCCAGGTGGACCTTGTTGAGGCCTGGACGTGACATTCACAATCCAATAGAAACAGGGTTTTACACTCAGTCATTCCCATACAGTGTACACAACCCCTTCCCTGTGGCTGAATACATTATCTTATACAGATGAAAGTGTATACAGGAACAGAATTAAACCTAAACAAATTATCTGGCCATCTGGGCAGAACAATGTGGGGTCATTAACATTAGACAATGGGATGGCACAATCCACATTCCCTCGCTATACACAAACAATAGGACAAGGCTGCCAGCGACAGTCTGTGTGTCTCTTTCACATTGAAGCTAGAATACACATTATCTCATTACACAAACAATAGTGAAAACCTGTCTGACATTGAGGGATATGTAATACACACATTATTTAGGAATTACAGATTTCATGGCAATGGGAATAAATCTTCATATTTCTATATGAAGATATTGCTGACCAATAGGACTGTCCCATTTGAAGCAATTCAAACCATTAATTATCTGTTTTTCACTCCTAGTGACGGTTAGTACCATCACAGTCATATAAGAGCAATCAATGTGTTTTTGGGGCAACACCATTCTCCCTCATCAGGGTTTCAAGGGTAAACAATTTCCAAATAAAACAAAAAAATAACATAGCATATACAATTGCGACACAAATAATATTGTGATTAAATGTTATTAAAAATCACCTTTCCTTTTCAATCTGTAGCACTGTCATTTTCTGTAAAATGTATTGCAATATGGCCACCTGTCATTTCCTGAGTACGTGATTGGCAGACTGATTTTCCCAGAAGTCCACACTAAGATACACATTTGATTTTAAGCATCCCCCTACAACAAAAATGTCATATTTGGTGAGATACTCTCAAAGGCAAATCATGTCTAAAGGGATTAAGACCCAGCCACTTTTCCTTATTATAGCCCTGCAGGTGCAGCAGCTGATTGATAAATATAAAACCACTCAGATTCACTCTGCACATGGAGGGCCAGTTCACACCACTGCTGTCCAGTGCATTTTTTTTTTTTTTAATTTTCTGAATTGAAAAAGCATAGATAGTAGATTATAAAGTTTGCAATGGCATAGTTCACACCAGTGAGGTCAGTTCCAGTTGCGTTTCAGTTCCAGAAAAAAAGTAGAACGTGCTGCATTTTTTCTGCAGTGGACTGTAGTGGAACACGGTAAAACACCTCAAAAACATACCGGAATGCACCTAGACGCACTGGAACACACATGTCCTTATTTAAGGTTAAGAAAAAAGAGGTGGTATGTATTGGACTGCATTAAAAATGCACCAAAAACGCGCTGGAACACATCAAAAACATGCATGCAGAAAAGCATCCGGACTGCATTTCTATGGTGTGAACTGGCCAAGACACAGACAAACACACAGCTATTTCTTCAGAAAAACAAAAGGTAGGAATCTGCAACAAAGTTTGTTAAAATCCCTGCATTATACACAGATCACACCCAGAGGGGAATTTTTTTTCCTCAACAAAAGTGGAGTTAATCTTAAGGGCCCTTTCACACGGGCGCTCCGTATGTCCGCAAATCATCCTATTTTTTTGCGGATGATTTGCGGACATAATGTAAGTCTATGGCATTGCGCATGTCAGCGGATGACCATCCACTGACATCCGATTTTCTTCCTGTCAGTTCTGTTCCGTTTTTTGGAACGGAACAGAACCCTATTTTTGTTCCGTTCAAAAAACGGAAAGGAAGGAAAATCGGATGTCAGCGGTGTCATCCGCTGACATCCGCAATCCCCATAGACTTACATTATGTCCGCATATCATCCGCAAACGGATGGGATGATATGCGGGCATACGGAGCGGATGACACAAATGTCATCCACTCCGTGAAAAAAAAAAAAAAAAGGACCGCAGCGGAGCTTTCACACGGAGCGGCCGTGTGAAAGAGCCCTTACACAGGATAAAACTCAGGGGACTCAGAGAAAACAGTGACTTCACTAATCTATATTAGAACCAGTATTAAGCTCTCTACATGGAGGTACAACTTGACAGCAGTTGCTGAGCAGCTTTTCTTTTACAACACCGAGATTGCTGGGGTGCTGGTAAAGAAAGAAAACGCTTGCATTTACTAGTTAGTTTGAGAAAGATCAAGCAGCTGCCCACATGGATATCTTAGGAACAGTAAAATTGGCCTTACACTGTTATGTTTTTTCATCCCCCCCACCGATGGGACAATGTAATCTTGCAGTGGCACCCACCGCTGTTAGAATTCATTGATGAGCAGCTAAAGCCGCTGATCACGGAGAATTTCCAACATGTCCCTTCGAAAGAAATCTTTCAAACTATCGACTTCTGTGGAATGGGGACAGCCACACACTGAGTGAAATTCAGCCCATCCTCGCTGAAACTGCTGTATTAAGATCAGTGTATGGCCAGCTTTAGAAGTAATAATGCACATTTTAATAGTACTTCACTGCCTTTTGCAACCTTTTTACCATAGAGGAACCCCTGAAATAAATCTCAGGTCTTGGGGAACCAAACCAATTTATTAGGGGGTTAGTGGGAAGAATGCTTCCCTTACAGTAGTGGTCAAATTGCCCCCCTAACAGATAGCTAAAAACATAATTTCTCTTTTGGTTTATTGACAGACACAGCTCCTGATCTTCTTAACCATTATTTTATACTGCCCCCTACAGGAGTAGGACACTAGGCAGAAAAAAAGTCTGGCTACACCTATGGGCAGTCCCAGGGGGTATACTCCCTCTCTCTGCTTTAGGTACTCTGCTGGGATCTCTGGTCCTGGCAATTTTTTCTTTTTAGATAGAATTTTTTCTCCTGTTTTTTTTTTTCCTGTGAGATCTACAACCAACTGCCGGACTGGGCGAGGGGCTGGATAATCTAGATCCAGTGGTCACCCCAGTCTGGCCAGCGCACGAGCAGACTTCAGCTCCGCGCTAGGTCGGCTGCGACATAGCCACACCGGACGTGGTGGTCCCTGTGGGCAATATTGCCCCCCTTCATCCACCCCTCCCTCTCCTTTACTGATGCTGGGGCTGTGGGGTGGCCTGGTCCACCGCCCGGAATGGGGGCAGGGTGCTGTTCTGGCGATGGGAGTGGGGTGTGCGCTGCCGGCGACCGGGCGATTGGCTGGGGGGGGGGGGCTGGCGGCCTTTAAGGACCCAGCTGACAGGAAGGCTGAGGCTGTGGCCCGCAATATGTACAACAGGAAAGCGTAGCCGCTCAGGTGTATGTCTAAGAGCCTGGTGCAGGTCGGAGCCGTAATCCGGAAGCATGCAAAGTATGAAAGGATTGACCGCACTCTGGTAGAAATATTTCTTGAAATCAAAGATGTTTCCTTTATTGTTCCAATAAAATCAAGTGACAGACAGTGTACAAGCAGACAAAGGTTGACGCGTTTCACGACATTACCAGTCGCTTACTCATAACCACACATAGCTTGTAGTCTAGCAGAGAATACTCAGGCAGGACTGACAACAGTGCTTGGGATTTCAGTGCGGCAGAGGCAGTTTAGTCAGCTCACTCAGAAAATTAGGATCACATTGGATTTCTGGCAATATCAGTTTGTACTTGCAATGATTTTAAAGAGACAAACTGTGCATATGTGTGCATGTATTGAAGGAAATACAAATTATTTGTTTTGTTTTATTTTGCAAAGACATTCTGTAAACTTCAAGCCTTGGTGCCAATGTAGACAAATTGGCAGCAGTTGGAACAAAGCTGTACAAGTTGTGGCTTTCCAGCGTTGTCACCCTGTCACCTGCACTTCTGGTGGAGGCTCATTGCACAGGCATGTTTTGCTGTTGTCACCATCAGGAAGCTTAACTTGATGATAATTGGTATAAATGCATGTAGACATGAAATGCAAAGAGACTGGAGGAAGGCATCAGCAATGGAATGCAGAGAAGGATAAAAGAAAATGTGAAAACATTATTTCCTGAAAGAAAAAAATGGTAATACATTATGATATAAAGTGCTTTGGAAAACTAAATGTCATCCACTTACGGTTTACATCCACTTCAACTCTTGTATGTACAGTATAGATTTCTGTTACTGTTTACACAGAGCTGTGCTGTCAAATATGAGAGCATTGTCAATTCAAAAGCAATTTGTTTTTTTGTTTTTGTATTCAGTTTGAAAAATTCATTACAATTTTTAGGTCATTCAGCAAGCATTGAACCGTCCTCCGAGCTCTGCAGCCCAGTATCTTCAGCAGATGTATGCAGCCCAACAGCAGCATCTAATGCTGCAAACAGCAGCCCTGCAGCAACAACACCTGAGCAGCGCCCAGCTTCAGAGTCTGGCCTCTGTCCAGCAGGTATTCTCTTTAATGCAGTTTAATAACATTCTTATTTATAGTGTCTTATGTAACCATGGAATAATTCCATAGAAAATATAAATTCACATATTGTGAAAAGGATTGCATTATTGTGTGTGTTATACTAATGCCTTGTGTGTATTCTCATGCTTTGAAAGATCCATTTTAATGCTATAATAGAAAACGAATATAAAAAAATGGTGGCATGACTGCATAACTTGCATGTCCTTTTTGTCGTGTTTGGGGCTGAATTTTATACTTTAAGGGACACTTTACTGTGAAATCACATGCTCAACTTCCCAATATATTTTCTCTTTCTTTCAATAACGGACATAGCCTCTCTTCCTTAGTCTTGACTAAACCGAGTTTCTAGCACCACCTACAGGAGTAGGACAATAGGCAGAAAAAAAAAACTCAGCACCTCCTATGGGCATTAAACCCCTCTGCGCTGTGGGCAAGCCAGGTATTTCTGCCTAATGTTCAGGAGTTCAGGAGGACCAGGTTCCCTGCTGGGACCTGTAGTTCCACAATCTTTTTTTTTTTCTTTGTTTTATTTTTTTGGGGATTTTTTTCTGCTCAGATCTTCTATAGCAGCGGAGTTGGGCGATGGGCTGGATAATCTAGATCCACTGGTCACCCCAGTTTGCCCAACAAGCGCACGCAGTCCCTTAGCTACATGCTGGGTCAGTTGCGACAAGCCTCATCCTGGACTTGGGTGGTCAGCGAGTTGTGGGTACTCCCTAGGCTGGTTGGTTCTCCCGCCTGGCCTCCAGTGTCCCCTTTGCCCCCCCTCTTCTGTCCTCATTACCTGGATCTGTGGCTGGGTGACCTGGGTCTCTCCCTTTGGGCATGTCTGTGTAGGAGAGTGTCTCTTTCTGCAGCCTTCACAGGTGTCCCCTGTGTTGCTTCCCTTCCTGGGGTCCAGGAGGCCGCATTACGGCCGCCATGTGCACTACATTCGGCCAGCAACCCTCTATTGGAATCTTTCTTTATGATGCTGCTTGTAACTAACTAACTAGCTTGCCTATAGCAGAGAGGAGGTTTTATGCCTAGAAAGTACTGCCAAAGGGAGGCTGAGGTTTTTTTTTTTTTTTTCTGGCTAGTGTCCTACTCTTAGGTGGCTCTGTAAAACCCTGTTTTGTCAAGACTTAAGAAAAGAGGCTGTGTCCATCAAGGAACTCAGAGAAAGGGATTTAATGGTAACAAAAAAAAATCCAATTTGTCCATTTTGCGCTTTAAGAAAAAGCTGCTGTAAAAAGAATTACAAAAAAATATGCTGTTCTTGAAACGTTGCTCATACTCTCAAATATACCCTACATTGGGAGCTGCATGTACAAATACATCAGAAAGCCAAGAGCATGAATGGTATGCTGTGATGGCTGAAGGCTCTGTAATTTGTCTCATGGTATGACCCCAGAGTAGAAAAAGAAATGTTAAGATATCCTTGATGATGAGAAAGTATTCCCTTTAAGACCCATTTTTTTTATTTCCCCCCTATGTCATTCCAGTGAGCACCTGATTGTGTGCATTTCATTCATGCCCAGATAATGCTCTGAGCTCTTGTGGGAGGACAGTTTTTCCTAAACAAAACAGGATGGGGTTGTAGTACAGTACATTTTAATCAGGCAGTGTTGTGAGAGATTAACATAGACACACAAGGTAATCTGAATATATATTTACTCATTTATTTGGATTGCAGAAGATTCTGGTGGCTCTTGTAAGCACTCTTTTATGATCTAGATAAATAACTCTGTAAATAAATAAGAATGATGATAATAAAGCTAGGTGGCATGGAAGAAATGAATAATTAATGAGCTGTGTAAACATTTTCTTACTGAGAAAGATGTTGCTACGAATTTCTTAATCGTTTCTGCATATCTGAGAAGTTCTCCAATTTGTTTTCATTTCCCAATCAATTAAATATATTTTTACTAGGATAACGTTTACCCTAATTATAAAATATAATTTCCAAAGTACAATGTGTGTCATACTTTACTGAAGTTCTTCAGATTATATGATGGGGTCAACAGGAGGATCTACTAAGCAGGTACACTAACATCCTCTGCAGGTAAATCTTCTTGGTGCATTTGTTTTAAATTACAGTAAATTATTCACCGCTAGTAAATGTTTGGTTACACTCACATTTACTACTTTTTACCCCATAGTGTTTGTGATGGTGCAGAAGCCTCCAGGATTTTGTGTCCCCCAGGGCCTACAGCTATTTGGGGACCTGGGCAGTCATGGGATGCGGATTAGGCTGCAATGTGGGACTGTACTGTAAGTGACGACCTTCTCACTGCTTCAAATTTCATCCAATCCTATACATCTAGCCTCCAGCTGTGTGGTTGAAAAATACTGGGTTTTAAGCAGACCATAGATGATACAATTTTCATGGTTGCAGGAAGGAAAATCGCTCAATCTCCCCATCAACACAGTCAGTGTTGATGGGGGAATCCCTCCGGCGGAGCTATTGTGTTCTACCGGCATGGGGTGTCATCCCTGCTGGAGGAACACAGTGATTATTACCAGCAGCTGTAGCCACATCCTACAAATCTGACATGCTGGTTGTACCCAAGTCGATTGATGGATCAACTTAGGTACAATCAGTCTGCTCATACATGGTTCAAGTCTCAGCAGGTCCTTGCTGAACTGGCCGTGATTTGAAATGTCTATTTCCGGCATTACAGGGCAGTTCATTCTTGCATTCCAAACCTTTTTAGATTCACCCAACCCTGTAGAAAATTATTATTATTGTTACATGTCTTTGCATCTACAATTTATGCAGCACTTTACATATTGTATGATCACATCATGGTCACAAAATGCTGTTCTCCAATGCAAGGGGACAGATTAATGACCAGGATTAGTGAGTTTAGTAATACTTGGACAGGAAAATAAGAAAATATATTACCCCACTCCTCACTCCAGGACGGAGACCACAGATGTCCTGTAAACTGCGACCAACCCTGGTCACACTCCAGGCTCTTACAATATGACCTTTATGCCAGAGCTTTGGATGGAGGAGGAGAATGCTGGAGTGGGATGTAAGGTAATTAAAGCTGCTTGTACCTTAATCCCTAGACATGACAAGCATTTAACCCTTGTATTGTGTGGATTTTCATGGAGTTTGGCTTTAATTACATTGCCATCTCATGTATTAGAGAAATCATTCAACAACCTCCCAGAGAAGGCAGTAGTAACTGTTTTTAAAGTGAATGTGCAAGGGGGTTGAAACGGCGCTACCTAAAGGTGATCGAGTGCTCCAGCAGACGTCCTCTGACGAAACGCGTAGGGCGGGTCCATTGCGTCATAGCGTCACTTCCGGTTTCGGACCTTGCAGCCGTGGAACGCGGAAGCTTCCTGGCGTGGCTCAACACTGATCCGAGGCAGCTTCACCGTGAGTTTATACTATTTTTGTACCGGCATTTTTACTATATATTGCTTCATGGGGCTCCCCTCTCTCTCCCTTATGTGAGATCAACAGCCTGTGCCTTGCTGGATTGTGGAGAGGAACCCCGGACCATTTCATTCAACAGGTTGTATATGCTACACCTAGTGGTCTCTCAGGTGATTGCAGCACCTAACCTTTGTGGGATATATCACTCTTGGAATTATTTCCCCACTTTACCACTTCACCACCAGGAATTTCTTTTATTACCATCAATACATCTTTAATATTTATTATTTATTTGACCAATCAATTTGCACTGTATTATTTTAATATTGGGAAAAATTCACTATTGCATAGAATTTGTTCATTTGTTGCACCTCCGGCACTTTTTTGATAAATTTCACCACACACCAACAGATCCAATCGGTTGCTTTGGATTGACACAACAGTGTCTTATTTTGCCCTTTGGTATTTATAATTTATAATTTGTGGGTGTCACCCCCCCCCCTCAACATATGAGATTTTTGCACATGACTGCACTTTAATTAGCACTCGATCACCTTTAGGTAGCGCCGTTTCAACCCCTTTGCACATTCACTTTATTCTTAACCCTTCGGGGTTTGGTTGTTGGCTGCTCACACCTACTATTCTATTCACTGTTCATTTCATACTCCATAGCGCTGGTCACCTTTGTCTTTTACTTAGTAACTGCTTTTGGCCAGGAATTTTATAGTAGAAAATCTCAGAGGGTTTGTGGAGGTAGCTATAAAAAAACAGTAGATGCTGGCGCAAAAAAACAGTGTAATCGTAAATGATAAACTTTTTTTTTTTTCTTTTTCAAATAAGAAAGGTTTTTATTGAACATAACACAACCAATTACAAGGCGATGACATTGAAGTAAAATTAACATCGACAAATCCTGTATCAATTTCCAATAGCACAGGATACATTGAAGTATTTATTACTACAGTAGCAATTACTTTATCAATACGAACAGTGTAACCATCACTTTATAACGCCATGCTGCATGGCGTTATAAACAAAGGTTAAGGTTACTCATAACTTATGTCCAGTAAAGGTGGAGCTTAGGACATCTCCATATGAGATGGATAAGGTCACACCTATATCTTTGACAGCTTTAACATATAGGATCTGCAGTCACTCCCATATGGTGGAGCCTAGTAGGAGTATAGTGTGCTCTCAGAATTATATAGAATTAGGATAATCTCTGTGAGGAAGTCGTGGAACTTGTTACCACAGCCAGTAACGCCTTCTCCCATTGGCCTCCTGATAGTGGACCTACATCCATCTCCCATCTCTGTTTCACCCCAGTAGGCTGAGCATCCAGAAAATCATTCAGCATCATGCTATAGCATTGAGATATAAGGCTCTTGGCATTAGTGACTATAGATATAAGATGGAATACTGAAGCCAGTGACAAAACCCATTGCGTATCCTGTCCCCGGGCTCTAACAGCGTGTTACAATTGGGCATAATAAAATTGCAGATATTGGGGAAGGGAGAATTTCTGCTGGAGAGCTATGAAAGGTATTAGGAACCTAGTGAAAAATTTGAGTTAAATGAGTCACCCCAAATGCTATCCATCTAGAGCCCTGCTGTAGTTTAGCAAGTTCATCATATGTTTGGTTTCCCCATATCGGGCTGTATGAAGTAAACCCCTCCACTTTCTGTAGCTGTCAGGGCTTTATTCCAAATTATTTGCAATAGGTTGTAGGTGGGATAATGTTTATGGGGTCTAGCAAAAATCCCTGCCTCCAATCCCTCAGGGATTGCCCTAGTAAATTGTAGCATAATACTAGTGGCTGATGATGGGGAGCAAGCAGGTGCGGTTGAATTGATGGTGAGGCTGGAGAAATGCCCGACTGTTGAAACCATGTGCTTCCAAGGATATACCCTCACTTAGGGTAGGCTGTGTGTGCTCACCATTGCCCGTGTCTTCTTGGTCCGAGTCTGCTGGGCGCCATCTTAGAGCTCTGGAGCTGCCGCAACCGTGGCTTCTTCTCTGCCCTTAAGGGTCATCATGTCGGCAGCTAAAAGGTAAAGGCGGATCGGAGTACTCTCCCTGTCACAGGCAAGCTGGCTGGGGTTGTGCTGTGCTGGTCAGCGGCGGAGGGAAGGATCGTCAGAGGAAAAGATGAAGGAGTCTAGTGAATCACAATTCACATGCCCATGCTGGCCACACCCAAGGACAAACTCTTTAGGGGGGCACATTAAAAGCAAGAGATAACTTAGTCCATACAGTATATAGTAACACAGATATGGACAGAACGGCGCTAGTTCATGAGCAATAACAAGTCCTTGGTGAACTTACAGTGTCTAGTGATTTTGGGCCACCATGAAGAGATAGGTCCACAAGTTTTTAGGCAACCATCAGCAAGTGGGGGGAATGACTGAAGCAATTTTCCCAAGAATTGAAAGAAAAAGGAAATACAGAGGCGCCTCTAAATGCAGACTGTAAAATGATTTAATGTGGAATGACAAGCTGTTAAAAACTTGCATATCCCTTGTATGCATAAAGCCTGGAAATGGGGGTAAAGAGTCCCTCTGTGGCATCCTGGACAGTGGAGCTTGAGTGCTTCCAGCAGATTTAGCAGGCCATTTTCCTCTATCTCCCTGTAGATGTTTAGGCTGGCATCCAGGAAAAGAAGATGGAGACTGACGGAAGTGAGGGCTGGAACACAGTCTGCATTTAGAGGCGCCTCTGTATTTCTTTTTTCATACAGTATTTAGCTCAGCTATAGAAAAGTTTATAAGTCCATGATATAAGTAAATGGCGGCAGCTATCCTCCAGAGTAAAGCCAGCTCTGTGGAATAAAACAAGGGAGGGAAAGTAGGAAGCGCTGCATGAGCATAGTATTATAAAAGACAGTTTATTCGCAAAGGTAAAAAACACTCACAGTCTATATTTATAGAGTCTATAAGCTATGGTGCCAATCATTGAAAATTGATCACACCTGATGTACTGACGGCCTATCTCATTTCTTGAGACACTAAGGCCCCTTTCACACATGCGGACCGTTCATTTCATAAGTTCGGTCACGTCAAAATGGATGAAGTATTCATCGGTGCTCATCAGTTTTTATCAGGGCTCATCAGTTTTTCATCAGTTTTTTTTTCCACTACCAATTCAAAAACTGATGAAAAACTGACCATTTTTCAGTTTACATCCGTTCTTCTTCCGATCCGTTTTTCTTACTGAATTAAAATAGAGCTTTCATCAGTTAAAATGGCAAGCAGGTTCTGTCTGGAGTGGTGCCCACCTGGTTCCTGGTATGGTGAGTAGCTATCCCCTCTTGAGGGGTTTTGGGGTGGACGATGGCTCCTCCCTAGGACGGTCAAACCCCCGGTTTCCCCTCTTTCCCGTTAAGCCCCACTTGAGTCTGATGGTCCTGTGGGTCATCTATCCCCCTCTCTGCTCCCCCATCCCCCCTCCACCTATACTGGGGTCGTATGGTGGTCTGGCTACCTTCTGGGGCAGGGTGCTGTATTGGCGATTAGGGGGGGGGGGGTGCGCCGCCGGGGACCAAGCAATCGACTGTGGGGGCTGTAACTGGTGGAGGGCTCCTGCTACGCCCCCCCTTCTTGCTCTGTGTCTTGCCAGGGATCCCTGGGAGCCTCGTGGAGCCGCCATTTTGTTGTAGCCTATTTCCTGTATAGGCTGGTGGCTATGTTTGTGTAGCCACAGGGCCATTTTGCGTTGTTTCCGGCATTGAAATGAATGGCAACCATTACTATGGAGCCTTCTGGGTGGCCATTTTAGCTGTGGGAGCACCTACTTATCCCCTGGTGCTGACTCCTGGGCCTCTTTCCTTTCTGGATGTGTAGTGCTTTAATCCTGGTGCAATTGGTGATTGCCTGGTGGGGTGATGATTCTGGTGGGGTCTTCTTCCACTCTCTGCAGGCACGATTGGGGGTTGCTTTGTGTCCCAGGTGGAGCTGGCTTTTGGGCTGCGGGGTAGTAAAAAGCAACCCCCCTGCCTTCCCCTGCTTCACCTGTCACCTCAGATTCTGAATCTGATCTGATTGCTGCAGACAGGGCCCGCCATAAAGGGGTCTGCGGTCATGCACCCTGAGTTCTCAGATAATGGGGATGATTCCTCCACTCTTGTAGCTGCGCATGAAAAGGCACTGGGGAACATGCTGATTGTGTCTGTGAATGAGACTTAAAAAATGGAGGCACCGGTTCCCTTTGGCATTCACAAGCTGTCTAGAGCAGCGAAGGTGTTTCCTTCCTATTTTCCTATTTTGACAGATTTGCTGCAAAAGATTGGGAAAGTCCAAAACGTCCCTTTGTGGTCCCTAAGCGATTCACAATGAGGTACCCCTTTGAAGAGTCCCTCCTTAAGAAGTGGACTGTTCCACTGGTGGTAGTTCCCCCAGTTTCCAGGTTGAATAAGGCAACCATGATTCCAGGGGAAGAATTGCTGGCTTTTAAGGATCTGGCTGACGGAAAGGCTGTGGCCCGCAGTATGTTCACTGTGGCTGACTCGGCACTCAGACCCATTTTCACCATTGCCCTGGTGTCTCTGACCAAGTGGGCTAAGCTTTTACGCCGTGACCTGGAGGGTGAGCTGCCTTTGCGGAGCTGGCAGACCAGTTTATCCAGGGGCTGCATTTTATCTCTTTGGATGCGACTCCCCTGATTTCTAGGTTGTCTGTTTCGGCAGTGGCCCTTAGGTGTGTTTTTATGGCTCAAATGTTGGTCTGCAGACCAGACCTCTAAAAAAAAGCCTTAGCTGATCTTCATTTTCAAGGAGATCGCCTGTTTGGAGCTACCCTGGATGACATCATCAAGAGTCTCACAGGGGGAAAGAGAACCTTTCTTCCGCAGGCTAGTAAGGGTAAGGAACCTTGTCGCAGACATGGCTGTCCTCCTCGGCTCACAGGAAGTTTTTTCGTCTCTCAGGATCCCCTGAAAAGGGTTCAGTCTTTTGAAGCCTCTTCTGGAGGATCCAAGCAGTCTGCCAAGCCCAAGGTGGGCTTCTCCAGACCCGCAGACAAAGCTCCTTCTGCATGAAGGGGTGCCCTCATCCGTGCCTGGGATGGGAGGAAGTCTTCACTGGTTTCTCGAACATCCTTGGTGCAAGGCAAGTGGGTCCACGAAGTGATATGCCCGGCTACAAGATCGAGTTTAGTTCTTGCTCTCCGGAGAGTCTCTTTCCTTCCAGTGTGCACCTGTCCCGGGAGTGCTTGTAAGCCCTCTTCGGGGCGGTGCAAGACCTGTTGCTTCAAGGGGAAATTGTTTCGGTTTCAACTCCGGAATGTTTTCAGGGGTTTTGTTCAAACCTGTTCATGTTCCCCGAAGAAAGAAGGCAAGGTGCGTCCAATTCTGGATCTCAAGGCCCTGAACTGCTTTGTGCGGGTACATAAGTTAAGAATGGAGTCAATTCGAACAGTGGTGGCATCCTTCCATCAGGGGAATTTCTTTGCCTCTATCGACATCAAGGTTGCTTACTTACAAATTCCATTATGTGTCTGTCACCAACGCTTCTAATGCTTTGTCGTGGGAGAGGAGCATTATCAGTTTGTGCCGTTACCCTTTGGTCTTGCATCTGCTCCTCGGGTCTTCACAAAGGTGTTAGCTCCGGTGCTTGCATTGTTACGCCAGTGAGGGATCGCAGGGCTGGGCTACCTGGATGACCTTCTCTTGCAAGCAGAGTCTCCTACTGCTCTGATGGATGACGTGGACATCACTATACGGACTCTGAGGGAGTTTGGCTAGCTTCTGAATTACCAGAAGTCTGCTCTGGTTCCTTCCACAAAACTGAACTATCTGCTCTAGCCAGAGTGTTCCTTCCTCTGGACAAACTCCAGAAGTTGCATGCTGTGATTTCATCTTTTGCTGTCCAGCAGGTGGTTGTCCCTCCGGACTTGCATAAGGGTGCTGGGCCTGATGGTTTCTACCTCTTTGAGGTCCCATTTGCAGTTCCACACGAGGTCCCTGCAAAGGGAGATCTTGATCAAATAGAACAAGAGTCCGAAGTCTCTGGACAATCAAATCCAGCTAAGCCGAAAAACAAAAGGGTCTCTGATCTGGTGGCTTCCGTTTCCAGGTCTTCACCAGGGCAAAGTTTTCTCCCCCTGTATTGGACAGTGACCACCACGGATGCCAGTCTGTCTGAGTGGGCAGGTGTCCTGGATCAGAACTCCGTTTAGGGAGCTTGGACACTGGAAGAATCCAGACTTCCAAACAATGTCCTGGAACTCCGAGCAATCAGGCTGTGCCTGAATAACTGGATGGATCACCTACAGGGTTGTCCGGTGCGAATCTATCAGAAAATGCTACGGCCGTGGCTTATGTCAATCGCCAGGGTGGAACAAGAAGTGTATTGGCAGCTCTGGAGGTAGCCGGCATTCTTCGGTGGGCAGAATGTTTAATTCCAGGCCTTTCTGCTATACACATTCCAGGGGTGGAAAATTGGCAGGCGGATTATGTCAGTCGGCAGGAGTTGAACCAAGGGGAGTGGTCCCTTCATCCGGAGGTGTTTCATCAGGTGTGTCTCCAATGGGGCACCCCCGAGGTGGATCTGTTGGCATCTCGGCTCAACAGGAAGGTGCACAGGTTTGTGGCACGGTCACAGGATCCGCTAGCGGACGCTGCAGGCGTGCTGGTGGCCCCCTGGAGCCAGTATCATCTTCTGCCTTACCTCTTCTAAAGCTTCTGCCGAGACTCTTGCATGGGATCAAGGTAGAAGGAATTCCGGTCATTCTAGTGGCCCCAGATTGGCCTCGTCAGTCTTTGTACGCCAAACTGGTGCAGCTGGTCGCTGACACCCCTTGGAGACTACCTCTCGGAGGACCTGCTGTCCCAATGGCCCAATCTTTCATCCTGCTTTACAGTCTCCAGCTTTGATGGTTTGGCTGTTGAAAGCCAGGTGCTGAAGGATAGAGGTTCGTCTGGGGCGGTGATTCCTACACTACTGAAAGCTAGGAAGTCTACTTCTAGGAAGATCTACCATCTTACGTGGGAAGCGTACATTTTGTGGTGTGAAACACTTGGTGTTCACCCTCGCTGTTTTTCCATGGCTCGGGTCTTGACTTTGCTTCAACGGGGGGTTGAGCAGAAATTGGCCTTGAGTACCGTTAGGGGCCAGGTGTCGGTCATGGCGATCTTCTTTCAACGACCCTTGGCCATGCAGTCCCTGGTGCGTACTTTTATTCAGGGGGTTCGACATTTGACTCCACCAGTGCGGTCCCCACTACTGCCTTGGGATCTCAACTTGGTGCTTTCAGCTCTACAGAAGCCTCTATTTGAAAATATTCGGGCGCTTCCCCTGCTTCTGCTATCAAAGAAGGTGGCCTTTTTGGTGGCTATCACCTCTGCAGTGAGGATGTCGGAATTGGCGGCAGTGTCTTGTCATTTCCCTTATTTGGTGGTCCACAAAGATAAGGTGTCCGTCATTCCTTCCAAAGGTGGTCTCTGAATTCCATCTGAATGAGGACTTTGTGTTGCCTTCCCTGTGCCCCAGGCCAAAACATCCTAAGGAAATTTCGTTGCATACCTTGGATGTGGTTCGGGCTATTCGGGTGTACCTGGCAGCTACGGAGTCTTTTAGGAAGTCAGACTCGCTATTTGTGCTTACGGATGGGCCTCGAAAAGGACTATCTGCTTCTTCTGCAACCATTTCTAGATGTATCAGATAGACTGTGATTTAGGCCTATTCGATTAACCTCTTTACGACCGATGCGGCAGGCAGCCGCTCCCAGGTGAATCGCCATAACTGTACGGCGCTCGCTGTTGGGGCTCTGGGGCGTGCTCCTGCCTGCCCTCCGTCCCCGCGATGGTCTGATTCTGTACAGAACCGATCAGTCAGTTTTGTAACACAGGCACAGGAAACTGTGCTCTCTTCCCTCCTGGAACCCAAATTTGTCCCTTGCCAGACCATTTGGCTGGAAACCTATAATGGTTTCTGAGTTTAAGACTTTTCTGGGCCTATGCCTCAACATGGGCATAACTAAAAATAGTGAGTTGTGGTCATATTGGTCCACTGACCCAATTCACCATATGCGTGTGTTCTCTGCTTCCATGGCTAGGATGATATGAGCAAATTCTGCGGTTCATGCGCTTCAGTGACAGTGAACTCAGTTGACACAGTTTGACACAGTTCCCCACACACGGCTAATGTGTAAGGTAAAGTCTACGGGCTTGGAAAGATCAGTTTTTAATTGGATAGAAAATTGGCTAAAAATAGAATTCAGAGAGTAGTGTTAATGATTCTTACTCTGAATGGTCTAAGGTTATCAGTGGTATACCTCAAGGTTCAGTGTTGGGTCCCTTACTTTTTAATATCTTTATAAATGATATAGGGTCTGGGATTAAAAGTACCATTTCAGTCTTTGCAGATGACACCAAGCTTTGCAGTGGAATACCCTTACAGGATGTCTCCAACTTACAAGCTGACCTCAATGCACTGTTTCATTGGGCAACTATGTGGCAAATGAGGTTTAATGTTGATAAATGTAAAGTTATGCACTTGGGGGCTAAGAATATGCATGCATCATACATACTAGGTGGAGTAGAACTGGGGGAATCCATAGCAGAGAAGGATCTGGGTGTTCTGGTAGATCATAAGCTTAATAATAGCATGCAATGCCAAGCTGCGGTTTACAAAGCAAGTGAAGTCCTTTCTTGTATTAGGAGAGGCATGGACACCAGAGAGAGAGATATCATTTTGCCCCTGAACAAATCATTAGTAAGACTTCATCTGGAAAATGCAGTTCAGTTTTGGTCACCAGTTCTTATAAAGGATATCGGGGAACTGAAAGTGCAGAGAAGGGCAACCAAACTGATAAGAGGCATGGAGAAGCTCAGCTATGATAAAAGATTAGAGGAGCTGAATTTATTATCTCTTGAGAAGAGGAGATTAAGGGGGGATATGATCAACATGTATAAATACATAAGGGGCCCATATAGTGAACTTGGAGTTGAGTTGTTCACTTTAAGGTCAACACAGAGGACAAGGGGGCACTCTTTACGTCTAGAGGAAAACAGATTTTGTCTCCAAATACAGAAAGGTTTCTTCACCGTAAGAGCTGGGAAAATGTGGAATAGACTCCCTCCAGAGGTGGTTCAGGCTAACTCACTAGATTGCTTTAAAAAAGGTCTGGATTCTTTCCTGGGTGTACTTAATATAAGTGGGTGCTAACATTTTTTTTTTTATTTAAAGTTGATCCAGGGAATATCCGATCAGGAAGGAATTTTTTCCCCCTGCTGTAGCAAATTGGATCATGCTTTGCTGGGGTTTTTTCACCTTCCTCTGGATCAACTGCGGGTATAGGATTGTGTATATGGGATTGTATGGTTGGGTTTTCAATACTGTTTTTTTTTTTTTGGTTGAACCAGATGGACTTGTGTCTTTTTTTTCAACCTGACTCAACTATGTAACTCTGTCGTCCTCGGGGAGACCCTGGATATGACCGGCTCCACAAATTTCGTCCCCTCGTAAACCACTTCAATCAGCGGTTTGCAGCCTTGTTTATTCCCCAACAAGTTGTCTGCGTTGATGAGTCCCTGATTACGTTTTATGGCCGCCTTGTTATCAAGCAGTTTATCCCCAGCAAGCGTGCCAGATACGGGGTCAAGCTGCATAAGCTCTGTGACAGGGCCACAGGCTATACAGTTAGTTTTCGTGTTTACGAGGGTAAAGATAGCACGGTGGAGCTCCCCAACTGCCCAGACTACATGGGGAGCAGCGGCAAGATTGTGTGGGACTTGGTGTCGCCCTTATTCGTAAAGGGGTACCATTTGTACGTGGACAACTTTTATTCAAGCATGCCACTTTTTACTCACCTGCTTGAATTTCAAATTGGTGCATGTGGCACCGTGCGACCTAATCGCCGGGGCTTCCCCCAACGGCTTGTAGATTCCCGACTTAGTCGGAGGGGGGAGAAAGCCTGCTTGAAAACAGACAAATTGCTTGCAGTGAAGTGGAGGGATACACGGAATGTTTTCGTTCTGTCCAAATTCCTACGCCAACTTGTGTCCACTAATTAATCCTTAATATGGGAGGGGTGGACCTGAACAACCATATTTTGTCGCCATACTTTAGTTGCCCATAAGGCCAGACGCTGGTAAAAAAAAGTGTCTGTTTATTTATTTCAATTGGATTTGCTGAGCGTCAGCACGAAGTGGATCCTTCCTACAATTCCAGAAAGAGATCATCACAGCCTACCTGTATCCAGGAGATCCTCTGACCCAACTTCCCTTACCAGATGCAGTGAGCCGGCTGCATGAGAGGCATTTTGCACATGTCCTTCCGAGTACCCCTACCAAAAGAGCGCCCCAAAGAAGATGTTGTGTCTGTAGGAAGCGCGGATTTAGGCGTGACACCTGTACTTATTGTCCCTCCTGTCCTGACCAACCTGGTCTCTGCATCGGGTACAGCACGGCACAGTCCAAGGCACACTTACACTGGGTCTCGAAAGATGTTCGATGGCGATCGTCATTTTGAGAGACCCTAAGCTGGAACGTTAAAGTTAAAAGAAAAAAAAATTTACAAAAATAACCCATAAATTTAAAAAAAACAAAAATAGTTGTCATTTGAGTTAATTTTCTGTTCCTACTCTGCTCTTCTACTTCTACTCTTTCTACTTTTACTGTTCTTTATTGTTACTGTTTTTCATTGGTAACCATTTTTTTACTTTTCAGGTACCAATGTAATGTTTTATTTTTACTATTCTATTGTTAACCAGTTTACCTTGCAGGTACACCCATCAGCTGCCACACTGATTTGTATATATTCTGACACAAACAGTGTTTGTGCTCAGCATATATGGAAATCTGTGATGGCAGCGCTGTAGGAGGTGATTTCACCACCGCAGTTAAAAAAATAAATAAGAAGCCTTAAATGGCTTTCATCATGTATGCTCATTATTAAAGAAGTGGGTGGATGTTTTGCGCGGTCTAATGATGGGTATACTACACATTTTCTGATGGAGATTTCTTCATCCACATCAATCGAATCTGTTAGGTTCTCTTTTTTTTTCGTTCAGCCCACAGGCTGCATGAAAAAAAAAAACAATATATGCCAAACAAGGACCAGCAATGTACTAGTACGTCGCTGGACTTTGAGTGGTTATACCAGGATGATGCCTGCAGATTTAGTAAGCCAGTAGTCGGCTTACATGTAAAAGCAATCCTAATGGATAATTAGCCGCTAGAGTACTTTTACAAGCAGTGGGAGGGGACTCCCCCCCCCCCCCCATCTCGCCGTTTTCCCTGGTTTTTCTCGAGTTCTCCTCTGCCTCCGGGTAGCCCAAGAGTGCAGCCGGTGGTTCCATTATCTGACCATAGAGCTGATTGGAGATGAGAATGGCTCCAATCATCTCTATGGCCTAAGATACCGGAAGCTACGAGCAGTTCATGACAAACAGCGCCATTGGGAAATTGGGAGAGCATCTTATCACACCAATCTTGGTGTGGTCAGATGCTTTAATGGCAGAGGAGAGATCTAGAGTCTAATAGACCCCAATTTTTTTTTAAAAAAAGAGTACCTCTCACTAGAGATTGCTATCATAGGGGATATTTAAATTCACTCTGAAAACAATAAAAATTATTAAAAAAAAAAAAAAAGAAAAGAAAGGGAAGGTGTCAAAATAACATAAAAAAGCAAAATAAAATAAAAATAAAAAAAATTCAAGCACCCCTTTCCTCCCGTGCTTGCACACAAAGGCGCACGCAGGCGTCGGCCTAGTGTCATATGTAAACCACAATTGCAGCATGTATGTGAGGTATCGCCACGAAGGCCAGGTTAAGGGCAGTAATTCTTGCAGTAGACCTCCTCTGTAAGTCTAAAGTGGTAGCCTGTAAAGACTTTTAAAGGCTTTTAAAAATGTACGTAGTTTGCCGCTGCACGGGCGTGCACAATTTTAAAGCATGTCATGTATAAACAAAAATTGCGTTTGGAAAATCTGTGCGCAAATACCGTGTGACATAAAAAATTGCAACATCCACCATTTTGTTCTGTAGGGCCTCTGCTTTTAGAAAATATATAATGTTTGGGGGTTCAAAGTAATTTTCTAGTAAAAAAAAATATTTTTTCATGTAAACAGAAAGTCACAGAAAAGGCTTGGTTTTCAAGTGGTTGATGTGTGGCTAAGATTGAGCATAAAATGCCAGGACAGTTCAAACACCCACCCCCCCCCCCCCCCCAAATGACCCCTTTTTGGAAAGTAGACACCCAAAGCTATTTGCTGACAGGCATGTTGAGTCCATGAAGTATTTTATATTTTGCCCTAAGTTTCGAGAAAATTACAATTAGTTTTTTGTTTTTTTACACAAAGCTGTCACTAAATGATATATTGCTCACGCATGCCATGGGTATATGTGAAATGACTTAAATATTTAGTGTTTGTCACTAAACCACCTGCGCAAAAGATAATTAATTGTGAATGTGTATATTGTGATTATACCACTCAAGGATTGTGATAGTAATACATTTAGATTATATAATTAACAAATTAACAATGTGTATGTGGAATATTTCCAACTAGTGAGCAGCAACGTAAAACGTGAAAAAATGTACAATATGAAAACGTATAAATAAATTCCACGCTGAAACTGACAGGCAGATCCGATCGGACCGTATGTGCGAAAGGGGCCTAATGCTGTTCAGTTTACTTTTTTTTTATATTAAGGGGAATGCAACAGGTGGAGTGTTGGAGGTAAGCTGATATGCCAGAGGGTGTTTTGGGAATTTGGAAAAAAACCTTGCCTGGAGAAGATAATGTGAGCTCTACAATCAGTCCTGTGTCATGCCAACAGTAAAGTATCCTCAGATTATTCATGTGTGGGGTTGCTTCTCAGCCAAGGGAGTGTGCTCACTCACATAAGTTTGCCTAATTTTTAGCCATGAATAAAGAATTGTACAAAAACATCCTCCAAGCGCAACTTCTCCCAATCATCCAAGAACAGTTTGGTGACGAACAATGCCTTTTCCAGCATGATGGAGCACCTTGCCAAAAGGCAAAAGTGATAACTAAGTGGCTTGGGGAACAAAACCTCAATATTTTTGGTCCATGGCCAGGAAATTTCCCAGACCTTAATTCCATTAAGGCCCAGAAGTTGATTGACAGCATGCCAAGGTGAATTGCAGAGGTCTTGAAAAAGAAGGAACAACACTGCAAATATTGTCTCTGCATAAACCTAGTGTAATTGTATATAAAAGCCTTTGACACTTATGAAATGCTTGTCATTATACTTCAGTATACCAACCATAGTAACATCTGAAAAAAAGATCTAAAAACACTTAAGCAGCAGACTTTGTAAAAATGTATATTTGAGTCATTCTCAAACTTTTTAGCCAGGGCTGTAGAGCATTCCATAGTGGGTGTACCTTACTGTTTCTTCATGCAATGTAAGTGTATGAGTTGGAAAACTCATTGAAAACAATGTTTTTCCTGAGTGGCTTATATATACGATTCAAAATATGAAAGGGCAAGCATGCGAAATTGTTACTTTAATTTTTTAATAACTCAAAATATGCACTTGCTGAAAAACACTATATTAACTCTTTAAAATAGTGTTATTGCTGGCCTATGCTTAGTGACTATAATATTACTGTATGATATGTGATTCCTCATGTTTTTAATATTGTTTTCTTCTTCTTGTCCTTGTTCCCAGGCAGGTGTGTCTGGCGACAGACAGTCTGTTTCCCCCACTACAGCTAACCAGCAATCAAGTGTCCCACAGCCATCTGTAAGTGCCAGAACATCTATTGTTCCCAGTGCTACTACTGACCTTTAGAATTTATTGTCATCCAACCTTCCCATAATTAAACTATTTTTATTCGTAATCTACTAAAACTGTTGTTCTGTAACCATATTATCAGCTATTAGACTTTCGTACAATGATATTCAGCTAAGATGTTGCTCTCTACTGTTTGGTAATTAGTGTCATTATTTTTATTGCTGTATAATTAGTATATCGATTAGAACATGTCCCTAAGTGGAAGAAAGATACAGCTAGTAGTAAAATATTTAAAAAACGCCAAAAAGCAAAGCTTCCGTAAATTTAGGGAGGGGGGGGGGGGATAAAAGTGTTTTCTATATCTAGAAGTGAAAGGTCTCTGTTAAAATGTTTTATTAGATGTAAGCATACTCTGATAACAATTGTGTATCCTCCTATTAATATTATAGTTATCTCTCATCATGGTTTTCAGTGGTCAATTTATTTTAGTTCTTTATCCTCAGTTTGCATACATGCATCATCTACCTTTTTATCAAAAAAAAATCCTACTTCTAATAATTGTATTCTTATTTTTACAGTAAATGGGTGTGTGTGTGTGTGTGTGTGTGTGTGTATGTATGTGCGTGTATATATATATATATATATATATATATATATATATATATATGTGTGTGTGTGTGTTGCGCTGTCTAATAAAATGAAAACAATTCCTATATGATACATATCAATCAAATAGATCCAAAATTAAACATGTGAATAAATAGTGATAAAAATTCAACTAGTACATAAAGTTCTGAATACAAATATAAAAAAGTAAAGGTTTGCTAGTTCCTATTTGAAGCTCTTCTGTCCATAGCACACATGCAAGGTGGTCTTGCAGCCAGGGTTATCGGGCTGTTCCATTCCAAGTTTCCATTACTAAAAAAAGAGAGCATGGCAAAAAAGAAAAAGCGATGCATAGGGGTTTATTCATAATTGTTTTCCCAAGATTCACACAACTTTCACCCAGGATTAATACATTTCTCTAATGTGAATCATTTAGAAAAATATGTAAATATTGGGTGAACCTTATGTGAAGACTCCATATGGCTTTACACTTAGTACCTTTGACTAGTGACAGAATCTGTTTAATCACTAGTCATAGATGAGTCACAGACTTGTATTGCTAGTAGATCTTGAGAACACAGTCTAGATGGTTTTAATGAAATGCTAATTGAAGGGCTTTACACATTTGCTGTAAGCTGTGAATCAAGTGAAGTAATGAACCATAACTAAGATTTTGGTATACCTCCCCTTGGCATGTTTTTATTTCACAATTAGAGGGTGTTTATGTGGGAGAATAGAGGATTCCTGAAAATCAAAGGCAGAACAAGATACCTTAGGTAGCTGTTAAGGAAATCATTCTAATATTTAAAAAGCAAAAACCAATGTATTTATAAGTATTTTTGCTTTGTGTTTATATCCCATGCATAGAATGTATTAGCTGTTGGCACATGTAAACATTTAAATAATATTCAGCGTTCTTGGACAGTGCTACATGGGTAAAGTTTTATATTTGATTGTATCTGTTGAGGGGAATATTGTTAGCTTCCTAGGATCCAGCTTCAAGTTATACAGTAATAACTTTTCCTGGAAGTCCTCTCGGGTACTGTTAGGTCCCATTCATACTTTGCATAGTGGGAACTCGCGATTTTGCATGGGCAAATTCACATTTCACGCATAGGTCAGCCCATTCACTTTAGTGTGCTGTCCAATGTGTGTTTGGCACCCAGAAGAAGCCCCTGCTCCTTTTTAAGCGTCAATCTTCATGTGAATTTTAAAGCTGCGTTTTGCAGTGATTGTAGCTTGATTCTGTTGCACTACAATTGCTGCAAAATGGTAACGCATTTGAGGTACATTTTAGGATGAATGGCACAAAAAAGCGCATTGAGCAATTTTCACTATATGCCACGTGATTTAGAATCACGGGGATTCCAAATTGCAAAGTGTGAATGGAGTTTTAAGTTAAAGCGGAGTTCAGGCCTCAAAATCGATAAAATCGATTTTGGGCCATCCGCTTGCTAAGGGGAACCTGAAAAAGAAATGGATAATGGCGATTTTTTTTTTGGTCACTTTCCTTATTAAAAAAGAAAATATACTCACCTTCCTTCCACTTCCTTCCTCTGCGGCCGCGGCCTGCGCCATCACTTCCGGTTTGCGATGATTCCTGGGAGCTGAACGTCATCGCTCCCAGGAATCAATGCGCCTGCACTGGCCCCGCTCGTCACTTCCGGTGCAGGCGCTGTATTCACTGCTAAACAGCTTCTGGGCATGCCCAGAAGCTGTGCAGGGGTGCCGCGCTGCACTGGAAGTGACGAGCGGGGCCGGTGCAGTGTGTTGTGGGACTCCGACGTCACGAAGAGGACACGGAAGAGGACACGAAGAGAGACGATGCGGCTTCAGCTGCCCACACCTGAGATGGCAGCGCTGGAGAAGAAATTTTCAAGGTAAGTATTTCTTCTTTCAGGTAAGTGCGACCCGGGACAGTTCAGAGGCTATCCATTATGGAATGTACTAGCCCTGACTGTCCCGGGGGTATTTCTATTACGTCCTCTAACAGTCTCCGCCCACTCATACAGTCTTCACCAATGGGTATTGACCTCTTATCCATAGGAGCAAGCTAGGCATAAGACTTGTTAAAAACAAAGTAATTTACATAGACACACCTATGGGGGCTGTCCCACTGGTCCAATACCCCCCTGCTATCAGCCATCCCAACTCAGTTTGTCTTCTGCCTAGTTAGGAGTGAGATAGGCTCTCCCTGTGCTGAGGCTACAGTCTCAGCCTTTTCTTCTGTTGTTTTTATGATTTTATTTCTGAAAAACTAGTTTTTTCTTTGCACCAGTGGGACAGCCCCCATAGGTATGTCTATCTAAATTACTTTGTTTTTAACAAGTCTTATGCCTAGCTTGCTCCTATGGATAAGAGGTCAATACCCATTGGTGAAGACTGTATGAGTGGGCGGCGACTGTCAGAGGACTCAGAGAAAGGAATTTTACAGTAAGATTTTACAAAAATTCAGTTTTTTAGCTCAAATTGAACCCCGAGGCCGGAACTCCGCTTTAACCATAGATGGATTGAAATTTGGCTGGTTCAGCAGGGACTGGCTGAATTTAGATCCATCTATGGCCAGTCCTGTTAAATAGCAATCAATCTACCGACTGACCACTCACAAACAGGCTTGCTAAAAAAATGTTGGGTTCTCTAATTGCTGCAGTGCTGATCAATGTATTATGACAGTGGAGGAGTCCAGCTGACTGTACAATGACACAGCAGGAAGGATTCCTCCATCCACCTTAAATATGTGGAATTGGTTCAGTTTTTTGCTAAATGAAAAAAAACTGAGCCATGTATGGCCAGCTTAACTCTAGCACAGGGATCTTCAAACAACGGCCCTCCAGCTGTAGCAGAACTACACATCCTATGAGGCATTGTAAAACTCTGATATTCACAGACATGACTAGGCATGATGGGAATTGTATTTCCTGAACAACTAGAGGGCCATAGTTTGGAGACCCCTGCTCTAGCAGAAGGAAAGGAACACAGAAGCAGCACAGTTATATAAAATGACTGACAGCCCTATGTCCTAGTCCTGTTTTTCTGCAGATAACTTTATCATGTAAACTTCACAAAGGTAAACTGAACTAAAAAAAAAAAAATTGTCTTTGCCTTTCCTGCTAGCTTAATCTATCGTCTTCACCTCCACCTACCCAAATCATAAGCCGATCACAGACATCTAGTACTACAAGCAGCAGTATCACCCAAAAAACAATGCTACTGGGAAGTACATCACCCACGCTGAGCTCAAGCCAGGCTCAGATGTACCTGCGAGCACAAATGGTGAGTGTCTCTTTGTCCATTGGTGTGATGGCATCTTCCTCACCTGACAATGTGTGTAATTTTACCCCAGCATAAATATGTGAATTAGATCACATACAGTATCTCCATGACATGAGTTGTTAGTAAGATTACATATACCTACGACAGGAAGTTTAAATAAGATAACACATCTCTGATTTGCATGTAATATATTTTCTGTTTCACTTCAGCCTTTCTGAATGTGAATGTAAAGCTTCACAAAGCTGAAGGGGGTTGAAGGAAGGCAAATAGTTACAGCCAATCAGATTAAAGGTTGGTTCCCACAAGATGAAGTCCAGGGCATATTTAATCTGCATCAAAAACACATGCACAATGTTTGCCATGTATTTCAATGGCCCTAGTTCACATCAGTGCAATGCGTTCAACTATAGTCAACAAAAGTAGAACATGCTACATTTTTTCTGTATGGAATGGAGCAAACCACATACAAAAAATGCACTGGAATGCACCAAAAAGCACTGGAATGTATATATCCTGAGATGAAGAAAAGGGTACAAACGCACCAGAATGCATAAACAATGCACAGGTAGAAACATATACAGAACACAGAAATGGTAGCATGAACCAGTCCTAAAAGCAGTATTATACCCAAATCCAAAAATGTAATATATTGTAGTTTACTATTCGTTAGATGTGGTGGTTGCATCTTTTTTTTTAGTCCTTTTTCCCTGTTTCTACCTGATGATCTGGCCAGTTACACACCTCCTGTAGTAGAATGCCCCCACTCTGGATTAAGGAGCACAAGGGGAAGCTTTGGACAGCAGCATTGTCAGTCTGGGGGGAGGGGAGTGTTAGATTTACTTTTAACGTATAAACTGTAGATATAAACCGGCAACTCGTTGGACTCAAACATTGAACATTTTTATTGGCTACACAAGTACATCCAGTAAAACAATTGTTTTATTGGATGTACTTGTGTAGCCAATAAAGATTTTTAATGTTTGAGTCAACTGAGTTGCTGGCTTATATCTATCAATGGTAAAATTACTGAGAGACTGTAAATCCCAGCCACGAGCACCATTTTTTAACCTTGGATAGCATCATTGGTAGTAGAGCTTGGGCATTGTATTTAGTGATTCTATGTGTTAGATGTACTAGCAGATTTAAATACACTAACAAGTTGAGGGTAAACTCCAGCTAACACTTTATAAGCAGTTACAGCAACAGTTTTTTTCCTTTTGGGATAAAGGTTTTACATAAATAAATAAAAGCTGATCATTGTAAGTGTTGCTTTATTGTTGATTTGTCCTGTTTTTAGGGGCAACAGACCTACCAATCCTGGAGCCAAGGGAATGTTCACATTTTGTTTGTTGCCATATAGGATATGTAAAGTGAAATTTTATAGCTGTACACACTTTACATTATTAACTGCATTCAGGTAATACACTTTATTTATCTGAGCCCCTTTGATAAGAGCCATTTATGATACTTCATATCAACCAGTTGGAGTCTTTGGGGTTTATTTTACTAAAGGCAAATATGCTGTTTATGTTGCACAGGACATTGCACATTGCAAGGGAATTTTTCCCTAGAGCTTATTGAATGTGGCAACTGGCTCACTTTGCAAAGAATCCCCAATCACATTCAAGAAAAATATTAAAAACTGCATTTTTGATTGCACATGTATGGATGATAGAAGTCAGCAGAGCTTCACCACATTCATGAAACTCTGGGTAAAATTTCTTTGCAACGTTCAACTTCCTTTGCAAAGTGAACAGTCTATTTTGCTGCTCAGTAATTGCAGTATTCTAGTCTGCATCTCCCCAAGGTGATACTTAAAATCTGGCCTGTTAGTGGGTCCTGAGGACCGGAGTTGAGAACCACTGCACTAGAGGGTATTGCCTCACAACTAACTTCTGATAAGCAGTTGCCGACCATCCGCACTTCTATTGTTTGATGGACTCTGTGACGTATTTACCCGAGCAAGAAAAGAGATTCAACAATAATGCAATATTGTAATATTATCTGATTTATTAAAACCTCCTAAAAGCACTTACAAACATAAAGTAAAAGTGCATCAAAATGTCCTCTACAAAAAGAATAGCATAGACCACACTCTTCTTCAGCAAGCCAGACACCCAGTGTCTCACCACCTCACGGCTGAATATCTGCCACGTCACTTCTGGAATCATGTGCCTAGGTCACTTCTGGCATTCATGCGGTTACGCCCTGTCACGTTTCGTCCTATAGACTTGTTCATAGGGCCAATATTTCAATGTGCTTTTATTTTATATATTTGTAAGTGCTTTTAGGAGGGTTTAATAAATCAAATAGTGTTACAGTATTGCACTATTGTTGAATCCTTTTTCTTGCATGGTTTATTACATCATGGAGTGCAGATGGTGTGTTGCGTTTGATAAACAATATGATTTTTTTTTTTTTTATTAATCAGACATAACATTACATGGGACAGTCTGTTTAGTAGTTTTCACAGACACAGAAAATCAGGTTGTGTTTGAGTGGATACTTCTCAGACCAATGGTGTTGCATACAATGGGAACTTGGATACCATTGTTGTATTCAGTTGACAGTTTCAGCAGTCTATTGTCTCTACAGCTTCAGTATACAGGTAATGGCATGTAATAGACCAGAGTGCCATCCTGAGGTAGAATTTAAGAACGGCTCTCAAATTGAAAATGGTACAGTGCAGCAGTCTATTTTGTTGTTAAGGTAAACAAATTGGTAACTATGGTAAACAACCTGATATATAAAAATGTTGTCAGGCATAAGCTGGACAGGGCTCTCATCATACCTTAACACCAACCAGGAAAAGTATATACCATTCAAGGAGAAGATACCCGATTTCCAGCAACTGCTTATAGAAGCTTTGGGTCCTCCTTGGCTATGGAGATCACAAGCACACAGTAACTGGAATTAAGTAACTTTTAAGGGTATTTTAACTGTGTATAGACCATAATTTCTGTTTGCTAGGCATTGTTATATCTTTCAGTCTTTTATTGTATTCCTATTATTGTAATAGTATTGTATGTACAGCATTTTTGTATAGTAAAAGCACATTTATACACTGCAGAGGTCTGAGATTCCTTGATTATACTGCAATGATAGGCGAAAGCAAAACAATTGGGGGCTTATCCGAAACACTTGGGGGCTCATGCCATGATTGCGCTATAGGTCAATTGAAGCAGACCTGTTTTTCTGTGGTGTGTTGTGTAGCTTGTGCTAGGTAAAAATGTTGCGTAAGCTGTTTAGGAAAAGCAACAGTGGCTTGGTATTTTCTTCATGCTCTGTATACTGAATCCCAAAGGAGGAAGAAGGTAGAGGCAGAAATTAAGGCATTAAAAGACCAGCTAGTCAGGTTGATTATTTGCAAGAGCGGTGTGCAGCCCTCATGACTAAATCAATTAATGCCTTAAAGAAAAGGAAGGGCCTTAAACCTGTTAGTAAAGCCAGGGTACGTGCCATTGCCACATCCCAAAACTGGGATTGTGAGGATGTGCTCTCCTCAAATGATAGGATGTGGAGATAGAGTTAGATGTTTCTGATGATGGTCACCCAATGGGAAAGAAAAAGTGTGCCAGACCCCTCATTACTAAGCATAGGAAAAGGCAACATAATAGAGAGGATATGGCGGATGGGGAGGTGCATTATGACAACCCCAGAGATGTTGAATTTGAAGAAGTAAGGGAGTTTACATAAACTGAACTCCATGAGCTGGCAAAACAATACAAACAGGTCCAGGGAACTCCTATTGAGTTGGCTCCTAAGTTTGTGGGCTGAAGGGGTGGATAGTGTTGTTTTGTCAGGCAAGGAAGCAGTAACTAGTATTAATCCACAATTGCGTCAGGCCATGCGAAAAGCTTGAGAGTTTATTGTGAACCTTTCACTGTTTGACCTCGTGAGAGATGGTACAGTCCGAGTATACCCTAATTCTAGTGACCTGGTAAATACCTACTTGTGGAGAACAATAGGAGAAGGAGTTTATAGGTTAAGAGAGATGGGTTGTATAACCGGATTAAATATGTTTCCAGAATGGATGGGTCCAGATATGGAACCCTTCACGTCTTCTCTGCACTCTAAGCTAATGAAGTCTGCGCCACTTAATCTCAGGGCTCTGTGTACTTGCTGGGAGGCCTGGGATTAAACCGCAAGATTCATGAAGCCACGACCCTCTTAAGCCAGTTGTGGGAGCTCTAGGTGACTAAAACAAAACCTGTTAGGCCGTGGATAAGGACAGGAACAGGTAATGTTACATGGACCCCTGTCTTCGTTCCTCCACCAGTGAAGCCATTCTGTCTCAAGCAGTACAGACTTCCTTAAGGCCACAAAGAAATTGGGAAGACTATTCAAGAACTTTTGAGAGTAGGGATCCTTAGACCTTTTGTAAGTCCATTCTCGTCTCCGGTGTTCCCAGTAAAGAAACCTGATGTGACATATAGAATGACTGTGGATTACAGAGGTCTAAACAAAGTGGCACCTACATTAAAGTCAGCTGTCCCTGATATGATCTCAATCGTTGAGAAAATTGCTAAAGAGGCAGGAGAATATCATGCAGTGATAGTCCTGGCTAATGCTTTCTTTTCGATTTTGATAGACCCAGAGTGTCAGGACCAGTTCGCTTTGGTGTGGGATGGCCAACAGTACACTTCCACTGTCCTTCCTCAAGGCTACCTTCATTCTCCTACGATTTGTCATGGACTGCCTGAGATTTAAGCACCCTGAATCTGAAAGTCGCTGTATTTCACTACATCGATGACATCATGATCCCTAGAGCAAAGAAAGATGTAACTGAACCACTGCACCTGCTGATACAGCATATGGAGAACAGAGAGTGGGCTACCAATAGAGACACCAAGGACCTGCCACAGAGGTGAAATTCCAGAGACAGTTGTGCAAGCTATCCAGGCACTGTCACCCCCTACTACCAAAAAGGAGGCACAGAAGTTCATTGGATTTGGGGGATTCTGGAGATCGTTCATCCCACATCATGGACTAATTCTGAGGCCTATATACAATGTCACAAAGAAAAAGACTAAGTTCTCATGGGGTTCAGACCAGTGGACCGCATTCCTGGCTGCTAAGGAAGTCATTTTGCAGCATCTGAGATTGGGACCTATAAGACAAGGAGTACCATTTCAGCTGGATTTAGTGGAGCAGGATGGTACCATATCTTGGAGTCTGTGGCAGCCAAATGAAAAGAAAGGACAGAGAGCAATATCCATTGGATTTTGGTCTAAGCAACTGACAGGGGCACAGAAGAGATACATGCCCCTAGAGAAGTACCTGTTTTGGGCCTACACAGCTCTTCAACATGTAGAGACCATTACAGGAAAGGACACAGCCACCATCCATACTGCATTGCCAATAGCAGGATGGGTGAGAGATAATGGACTGAACACTAAGGCAGCTGTAGCCCAGAACCAGACATTGATTAAATGGAAGTGTTATCTACAAGAAAGAAGGGGTATTTCAGCTGGGGATGTCAGAGACATTTCAAAACAGTTGTCAGGGCTTGTCACTTTTACCAGCACCCAGCCAGAAGAGGAAATTCCTGTGCTGCAGTCTACCACTCAAGAGGCTCCACCCTTTGCGTCTCAGAATATATGAAAGAGTCAGCATGGTTCTCTGATGGTTTAGCCATAGTCCCCTCATCTGTGCATAAATGGATAGCAGCAGCCTACAAACTGAGTAGAGACACAGTCCTGCAGGAGACCGGAATTGGGGAGTCCAGTCAGTATGCAGAGTTGAAAGCTGTAGTGATGACTTGTCAGGAGGATCTTTCCATGTTACTATCTACACTGACAGCTGGGCGGTCTTTAAAAGACTGGCAACTTGGATGGCCTGAATGAATGGATGTGTCAAGGTCTTACCTTGCCCTCCTGTTGACCGCCATCTTGGACACGTGTAGACTGCTGCCTCTTATAGACTCTGATTGTATCATCACTTGCCTGCTGCCTGGGCATCGCACAGTGATGATGCTGCACACCTGACAATATCACCTGATGTGAGGAAAGGGGAGGTAATATGGCGCTGTCAGGCTAATAAATAGGAAAAAATAAATAAATATGTCTTAAAGTGCACTGGTGATAGGTGAATAAGAACCAGAATATATAAAGCTTCATAAAGTGAATCCTTAAAGAGTGTAAATAAGTTTGAATAAATTGGTTATAAAATGTGTATCTATATAATGATAAATAAATAAAAAAAGTTTAAGATATAGGTGATACAAAATCAATGTGTAATCTTAAAAATATATATATAACTATATAAAAAATTTTTTAAAGTGATGTTGTAAAAATCTTCCACATATACTTAAAGTGCTAATTAATCAATCAGATATATATTGTGCTAATGGGCCAAACGGTAAATAACTTTGTATAAATCTGTGCACATAAAAAATCATAAATAGTGTCCAACAAATAAGATAGCATAAATAAATAAATAAATATAAAACGAATATATAGGAAAATTGTCCATATAAATAGCCAAATATAGCAAATATAATCGAGTCCCAAAAAAAGGGGTGATGAAGTAGGGATTTGACAGGATAAATGGATTACAGGACTTCCAGAATGATGGGGGTGCTCAATACAGGAATCAGTGCTCCCCTCCTATTATTCCCGCACTCCTGTATTGAGCACCCCCATCATTCTGGAAGTCCTGTAATCCATTTATCCTGTCAAATCCCTACTTCATCACCCCTTTTTTTGGGACTCGATTATATTTGCTATATTTGGCTATTTATATGGACAATTTTCCTATATATTCGTTTTATATTTATTTATTTATTTATGCTATCTTATTTGTTGGACACTATTTATGATTTTTTATGTGCACAGATTTATACAAAGTTATTTACCGTTTGGCCCATTAGCACAATATATATCTGATTGATTAATTAGCACTTTAAGTATATGTGGAAGATTTTTACAACATCACTTTAAAAAATTTTTTATATAGTTATATATATATTTTTAAGATTACACATTGATTTTGTATCACCTATATCTTAAACTTTTTTTATTTATTTATCATTATATAGATACACATTTTATAACCAATTTATTCAAACTTATTTACACTCTTTAAGGATTCACTTTATGAAGCTTTATATATTCTGGTTCTTATTCACCTATCACCAGTGCACTTTAAGACATATTTATTTATTTTTTCCTATTTATTAGCCTGACAGCGCCATATTACCTCCCCTTTCCTCACATTTACCAAATATAGTTATCTATATTTTTGAGGTAGGCTGCAGTCAGTTATTTATTTAATTTTCTCCAAAAGCGCGGAAACTTTCCCCCTACAAATATCACCTGATGGGTTGCAGTCCTCGCCCTTGTGTTTGTGCTCCAAGGTGCATCTCTGCTAGTAGTCTTCTGTTCTTCCGTGTTCCTCCATGTATGACCTGGCTTGGCTGACGACTCTCATGGCTCTCGACCCATCATCGGCAGATGACCCGGCATCGGCAGACTACCCGCTTCTGGACTCGACCATGGCTTGGATGACTACCCGCTTTTTTACTTGACCCCGGCTTGTTCCTGCTCCCACTTCCTCACTCTTGCTGTGCGTTTATTGTTTGCTCCAATAAACTGCTTAATTTTATCTGCATCCCCGTGGTCTGGTCTCCTGGCACCCTGACAGGATGATTCATGGAAAGGTGGTGCGGGGAGGCAAGGAAGTCTGGGACTACATCTGGTAGGAAGCTCATTCCTGCACCATAAAACATGTGCCCCTGGTCCCAGAATTTAATATCTATAACAGAGTGGCAGATGAAATTGCCAAGGTGAATGCAGTTCTGCCAATTGATCTTGTCTTGATAAATGTGGCCAACTGGGCCCACAAGCAATTGGACATTTGGGGCAGAAAGCAACATATGAATGGGCACAGCAGAGAGGATTGTCCATATCCATGGACATAAAAAAGACTGTAATACGGAACTGTACAGTGTGTGAAGAAGTGTGACAATGGCCATTACAAAAGTACTCTACCGGGTCGATTAAAAGGGCCGAGAGGCCTGCAGAGATTTGTCAGATTGACTTAATCAGTCCCCTGTCCCGGGGAAACAATGGACTGAGATATTTTTGCACTGCAGTGGACACCTATTCAGGACTTTTTCTTGCCCATCCTTGCAAACATGCAGATCAAGCCGCAATGCATCAACTGCTACAAAAACTTAATGGTAAATAGAGAGGAGACCCGCCTGCGCTATAACAAGATGAACAGAAAGGGACAGATGAGGGGAAAAATAGATATATGCTAGAAGTAAGGGATAGCTGCGGCTCCTATTTCAGCCTTTCACAATTGTGAAAGGTGACTTAATGTGTAAGGTGGCTGTGTAACAACAACATTTGATCAAATAAATAAATACAAAAAAGATAAGCTTAATAAAAAATGTCCATACAACTCATGAATCAAAAAATTACAGCATGAAACATAAATAGCAGCATGAAATAAGGTGGCGGTGGCGTGAAAACCTGTGCTGATATCAGGTGAGCGATTTAAACATCAGGTGGTGAGCGGTGAGATAATCAGTAAGTATGTCCGCTATCATCCGATCCGATCCCTGAACGGATGGAAAAATAGGGTTTCCATCCGTCCAGATTTCACGGACAGGATCGGATACGGATGGCAGCGGGTGTCAGCAGAGGGGTCTCTGCTGACATCCGCTGCCCCATAGAGCTGCATGGAGGATCCGATCAGATCCGCCTAAAAAAATGACAGGCGGATCTGATCGGACCGCCCGTGTGAAAGAGCCCTTAAGCGTATTTAACTGTGTATAGACCAGAGTTTCTGTTTATTTGCTAGACATTTTTTTCAGTCTTGTATTGTATTCCTAATATTGTAATAATATTGTATGTACAGCATTTTTGTATGGTAAAAGAACATTTAAACACTGAAGTGGTCTGAGCCTCCTTGATTATACCACAATGTAACCTTGCTAGATAGACACAAGCAAAACAGATGACCAAGGGGTGCTTATCAGAAGTTATATAATTTGTAAAGCTGATTTTGCCTATCACTTGTGAGGCAATACCCTCTGGTGGGTAAGATTAAACACGCTTTTGGGTGTGGTGATCACGGACACAGGCATGGTGCATGGCATAATACTATTCTGAAGATCTGTTATTTTCTGTACACTCATAGATTGGTGGACTTTATCATCTTTTGGATTAATTGATAGACTTTTCATGAATTTTGAGTTCACATAGTTTTATAGTTTTAAAACATATATGTCACATAATTTTCTATAAGGTATTTTTTCATGTATTTTTAACTATTTTTTATTAGGTACTTCATGTTTTGTGTCACCTAATTCCTACACAGCGACACACTATTGGACATTAGTCAAATAAATAGTTAAATTGCAAAACAGGTACATGGCCTATACAGCATTTTCCAGTGAAAAGAGCAAATGTGGAACGGTAAAACAAGAAGACTCCCTTCAGTAAGCTTTTTGGGTCATATAGTATCTTTTTTACCTTTTATGTTTATTTGTTTATTGGTTTACAGCTTATTTTTACACCTGCTGCTACTGTTGCAACTGTGCAGTCGGACATTCCAATGATTTCATCATCGACCTCTTCAACTTCTTGTCAGTCGTCAGCTACTCAGGTGAGCTGCTAAGTCCATAGTCAGTTACTTACTAAAGAACTTGTACATCCCAGGGTATTTAGGGTCCCTAAAGGCATAGTTCACCTTTAGCAGGTAAGGAGCATCTGTAGGTAAAAACAAACTGAGCATCTTTGACCGAAGTTGAATACTGCCCTTGCAAAAGGTGTAAGCCATTTATGTACCTCATGAAGCCTGAATGCAAAATTTCCCAGAGATTGCATCTCTTCATCCTGCCTTGTTGCTAGAATGTTGCTAAGACACTCCCATCCATTACTGTTAACCTCCAACATCGCAGCAGTGAGCTGTTTCTGTAATTCAAACCTCCTAACATGCTTTTTCTTCCCCCTGATGCAGTAGCTCTGACCTCAGCATTTAACCGCTTTAGAGGATTTGGCCTAAAAGCTGGAGTTGAGCTTTAATATGGAAGCTGCATTTACAGATGCAGTCAGCGGTTGTAGGACTCATATTTCTATGATGATAGGTTTCCTTTAAGGCACAAATCTACCATCTGGGTTGAGCCATTATTTCTATTGTCACGAATATACAAAGTTCTAAATTGGAATCTGTGGTTTTCTCTCCAGTTTGTCTGGGATTGGGACTGGCCTGCATTGGTAGTTGTAAATTAAACAGCATATTAAGAAACCTAATCAGAAAAGCTGGTTTGCAAAGGTAATTGTGAGCATTACTTTTTTGAAAAGAAAAAAAAAAAAAAACGAATAGGAAGAAACAATTTTATATTGCATACAGCTTACGTTTTCAATGTAATGTATTGCGTGATATTTACGTATTTATTTACAGGCATTATAGCTTTCCACATTTATTAGCTGACTTGTTACGAATAGACCTTCATTTCTTTCAGTGTGAGCTTTGTCTTGTTGACTTTCCCAAAGAACAAAAAGGGTGAGAAGCTGTGTGTTGAATTATTAAGATGAAGGCATAAGCAAATAATCTAGTTTCTCTGGTTTCAAGTTTTAAAACCTGATATGAAATGACACCTTTGTTCTGTAGCGAAAAATCTGAAGTGCAGTAACTCAATAGAGCAACCAAGGAGAACCCATTATATACTGTTTTGTTTTTGTTTTGAGAAGTATATGCAAGAGTTAGACCAGTGGTGACCAACTGGAAAATTATAGAGGGCCTCAAGTGCAGCTCCTCATACTTCCATGGGGCAGCACAAAAGCAGCATGTTTTTGTGCATTGAGGTGCTTTGTGTCAAGTTAGGCAGCCCATTTCGAAATGAACAGGCTGTAACTCACCAAGCCCAGGACACAACTGGTCGCACACATAGAGACGATGTTGGCTCGGTGGTTAGATCCTAATTTTTTATTGGCTGTCTGTGTTCCCGCTAGTTACTATTATAACAGAGACAGAAAATGAGGGAAATTCATAGTAAGATGTGAGGGGAAATCCTCCATTTGGAACACCTGTGATCTAACACGGAAATTTAACCACTTAAGCCCCGGAAGATTTTACCCCCATTCCGACCAGGGGGTATTTTGCGATTCGGCACTGCGTGACTTTAACGGACAATTGCGCGGTCGTGCGACGCTGTACCTAAACGAATTTGGCGTCCTTTTTTTCCCACAAACAGAGCTTTCTTTTGGTGGTATTTGATCACCTGTGCGATTTTTTGATCACGCGCTATAAACAAAAAAAGAGCGTCAATTTTGCAAAAATAGCAATATTTTTCACATTTTTTTATATGAAATTCCCCAAAAAAAAAATTTAAAAATCAAAATTTTTTTACTTTTTCGGCCAATTTGTTTTATGCTACCTATGTTTGGTAAAAAAAATCGCAAAAAGCGTATTTTGATTGGTTTGCGCAAAAGTTATCGCGTTTACTAACAAAGGGAAAGATTTCTGTCATTTTTGTTGTTTTTTTTTTTTTAACGTGTAATGGCGGCGATCTGCGATTTTTTTTGCGGTACTGCGATATTGCGGCGGACAGATCGGACCCTTGACTGACATTTTTGACACTTTTGGGGCTACCAGTGACATTTCTACAGTAATCAGTGCTATATATATGCACTGTTACTGTAAAAATACACTGGTAGTGAAGGGGTTAACTTTATTTGGGAGGGAGTGGCTGTGTGTATCCCTAGGGGCGTGCTTTCTACTGTGATTGGCTGGGGCTTGAGCTGTATGGACACTGATCAACGGATCTACATACTAGATCCGAGTGATCAGTATCCTAACAGCAAGGAGAATGACAGGTGGCTTGTTTACACAAGCTGCCTGACATTCTCCCTCTCCCCCGCCGATCGCCGAGTGACCGGCGGACATCGGGTCCGCCGGTCACACGCGCGGGGGGGTCCGTGATCACGCGGGAGCGGGAGCGCGCCTCCGGGGGCGCGCGCTCGCTCCCTAGACCCTCACAAGCTAGTGACGTAGCCCTACGTCACTTTGCCTGTGAGGGGCTGACTGCCGACGTAGATCGGCGTTAGGCAGTCGGCAAGTGGTTAAGTAGAACTTTTGGCAATTTTTTTTCATTTTAGATAGAGTAAGGAGGGGTTATAAGCCCTGTGAGATTTATTTTTGCCATCTTTGTCCCGTTGCAGAGATTTCCCTTCACTTCCTGTCCATAACCAAATAGGAAGTGAGAGGAAATCCCTGCAAATTAAGGTAATTCCTTGGTGACCCCCGGGTTACCAGAACTAGTGTCCCCATTGGAAGATTTCCCCTTTATTACTTTTCTGGGGACAACCCAAAATTTTGGGATTTTATTTTACTTTCACTTTGAATAATAATGCAAAAAACAAATAATTATGGCGCTCTATAATGGACTATAAAAAAAGCTATAAAAGCTTTGATTGAGTATTCACCCACAGCTAAGAGGAACACCATGGATGATAATGATAAAGATAAACAATTTATTGTAAGTCAAATAGAAATAAGAGTTCAAAAGTAGCTGTGAACGGCTGTAGGCAATGTATAGAAAAAAGAAAACAGTTGTTCATGAACCATCACCCTGAACAATGATCACCATAGGACTACACATATCAGAAACCCAAACACTGAATGGAAGGCAGGAAGTGATCTGCCTGGGAAGAAACCGACCTCTCTCCACAGTGTGGTGAGCTGTGTCTCTGTGGTGTGTCACGATGAGCTGAAAATGATGATAAAAACAATAGAGGAGAACAGCTATAATTCTCTGGCTGTGTGTCCTGCTTCGCTCAAAGCACTGTCTTGGAAGCTGCAGTGGTTGCCCCATGAACCACACTTTGATCAGCAGGCAGGGAGGCTGGAAGTGGGCGATCCTGCTGTAGTTGGAATCCCAGATACGAAATGGGTCCAGCTTGACAGCTTAAGCCACGCTCCTCGTATAGGGAAAAAGATCAAACGGAGGATGGATCTAAAGCCTGGCCGTTCATTACAAAGCTGTCACCATGACAACACGTTTCGGGCATGGCCCTTCATCTGGTCATGTGGTGTGGACAGCCAGTAAGAATATATAGATTGTTAAGGGAATAAGGGTTCTCTTAAAGGTAAATAGTTTCCTTCATCCATGTCAAAGTTAAAATTAAAATTCTCCCATCCAGGTACTAACCAGGCCTGACCCTGCTTAGCCTCCAAGATCAGACAAGATCAGGCGCATTCAGAGTGATGTGGTCCAGAAATACTAATGACACATGGTCAACCACATGAGTGAATTTGAGACCTAATGTATTGTTATTGCAATGTGTAAGAAAGGTTGTAAAATCCTCATGGCTATCACTCCAGAGTAACAGAATATCATCGATGTAATGACCAAACAGGACAATACATCTGGCAAAGGGGTTGTGATTCCATTTATAATTCTTCTCCCAGAAACCCATGGTGATATTTGCATATGAGGGAGCAAAATTCGCTCCCATTGCTGTGCCATTGGTCTGGAGATAGAACTTTGTCTTGAAAAACAAAGTAATTATGCTCCAGACAGACCTGGGTGGCATCAACTAAAAATTGAGGCTGTCGGTGATTCATATTGGGATCCCTAAAAAGATACAGTGCCTTGCGAAAGTATTTGGCCCCCTTGAACTTTTCAACCTTTTGCCACATTTCAGGCTTCAAACATAAAGATATAAAACTGTAATTTTTGTGAAGAATCAACAACAAGTGGGACACAATCATGAAGTGGAACGAAATTTATTGGATATTTCAAACTTTTTTAACAAATAAAAAACTGAAAAATTGGGCGTGCAAAATTATTCAGCCCCCTTAAGTTAATACTTTGTAGCGCCACCTTTTGCTGCCATTACAGCTGTAAGTCGCTTGGGGTATGTCTCTATCAGTTTTGCACATCGAGAGACTGATATTTTTGCCCATTCCTCCTTGCAAAACAGCTCGAGCTCCGTGTGGTTGGATGGAGAGTGTTTGTGAACAGCAGTTTTCAGTTCTTTTCACAGATTCTCGATTGGATTCAGGTTTGGACTTTGACTCAGGTCTTTTGAAGACTCCATCAGGTTTTCTTCCAGAATGGTCCTGTATTTTGCTCCATCCATCTTCCCATCAATTTTAACCATCTTCCCTGTCCCTGCTGAAGAAAAGCAGGCCCAAACCATGATGCTGCCACCACCATGTTTGACAGTGGGGATGTTGTGTTCAGGGTGCTGTGTTGCTTTTACGCCAAACATAAAGTTTTGCATTGTTGCCAAAAAGTTCGATTTTGGTTTAATCTGAGCAGAGCACCTTCTTCCACATGTTTGGTGTGTCTGCCAGGTGGCTTGTGGCAAACTTTAAACAACACTTTTTAAGGATATATTTAAGAAATGGCTTTCTTCTTTATTGGATATTTCAAACTTTGTTAACGAATAAAAAACTGAAAAATTGGGCATGCAAAATTATTCAGCCCCTTTACTTTCAGTGCAACAAACTCTCTCCAGAAGTTCAGTGAGGATCTCTGAATGATCCAATGTTGACCTAAATGACTAATGATGATAAATAGAATCACAAACACTCTCCATCCAACCTCACTGAGCTCGAGCTGTTTTGCAAGGAGGAATGGGCAAAAATATCAGTCTCTCGATGTGCAAAACTGATAGAGACATACCCCAAGCGACTTACAGCTGTAATGGCAGCAAAAGGTGGCGCTACAAAGTATTAACTTAAGGGGGCTGAATCATTTTGCACGCCCAATTTTTCAGTTTTTTATTTGTTAAAAAAGTTTGAAATATCCAATAAATTTCGTTCCACTTCATGATTGTGTCCCACTTGTTGTTGATTCTTCACAAAAAATTACAGTTTTATATCTTTATGTTTGAAGCCTGAAATGTGGCAAAAGGTCGCAAAGTTCAAGGGGGCCGAATACTTTCGCAAGGCACTGTATATAAAGAACACACATCTAGTGAGGCCCATAGGTAGCTCTCATCTCACTGGTATTGTTTGAGTATGTCGATGATATGACCAGAATCCCTGGCAAAGGATGGCAACTGAGAAACAATAGGTAATGGTTCTTGAACAATTGTTTTTTGCTATACATTGCCTACAGCCATTCACCACTTCTTTGGAACTCCTATTTCTATTTGACTTACAATAAATCGTTCATCATTATCATCCATGGTGACTGTTTCCATTCTGTGGAACTACAAATAACAGCCCACTTACAACAGCCAGCGAGTGTGAGCACATGTACTATGATTGGGCTGGACATACTTGCATCCCCCAGCGCTCCACATAGAGGTTCTTTTGTTGTTTGTTTTGAATAATAATGGTAAACCGGACAAAAAGAGAGGACGAATCTCCTAATGGGGGGGGAGACAGACAGCAATAAACATTGACAGGTGTTCTAATCTAACTCTACTCTATCCAGAACTTAAAAAAAAAGTTATGCCTTTAGTTATACTTTAAGTTTACTTCAGAAGGATCATTCGTATTTCCCTCTGCTTTTTCAGGACAGGAACTAAAGGTAAATCTCCCCACCATACACTTTAAAAATGAGCACTGCTTTTTTATAAATGAGGTTGTGAATGATTGTTTATTGGTGTGAAATATGTGTTTGACAGTTTTCAGCCAGTAGCAGATTTGTTGATGCTAGATAGAAATGTTGTGTCTGTACGTGCATATTGCATATAGACACATCTAAAAATAAGCCAAGCAAAGTCTGAAATTAAGGTTGTCAAGCATGAAAAACTGAAGACTTAATAAACTTAATTTCTCTTATGTTCTCTGACAGTCGCAGCCCGTTCAGTATTCCTTCACCATTGGGTAACATGCCCTCTCTGCAGGAGCAGGCTAGGTAGTGAAAAGGTTAACAACAAAAGCTTTACACAGACACACCTCTAGGGGGCTGTGCCTCAGACATTACCCATCAGCCACTTGGTGCTGCTCTTCAGTTTCTTGCTGCCTAGCTCAGGAGTAGGACTAGGGTACCCTGCTAAAACGCCTTATCTCAGTTTTTTATTTTCTTTGGAAATTTTTTTTTCTTTTATTTTCTCACTCACTATCGCTAGTTAGCCAGGGGGATCCTCCTGGAGGACTACAAGCGACAGCAGAGCTGGGCCTCGCGCTGGATAATCTAGATCCTTATGGAGTCCCAGCCTGCCAGCAAGCGTGGGCAGGTTATTGGTACGCCCAGGCCTCGCCACGATGGTGCCCCACTGGATGGATACGAGCCTGCGGAGAGCCTCTTTGCCAGGATGTCTCAACTCCGGAACGCCCTGCCAGGGTGGGAGGTGTTCCGTATTGGAGCGGAGCCCGCGGTCCGTGGTATGGTGACTGATGCTACCCCCCGTGTCCCTGGGACAGTCGCCTGTGGGGGAGTCATTTGGGCCAACTCCTAGGGGAAAGCAGAAATTAAGTTCTCTGTAGTTCCCCCCCCCCCCCTGGCCGATATGGATGGCTTCTGCCTCCCTTGCCCTTTGGGGGTGCTCTGTGGTGAACACTGCCTGGTGGGGGGTGTGGGGGCTTATTGCCTTGTCCTGGGGGTGTCTCTGAGGGATCCCAGCGATGGCCAGCTCCTGGGTGTCCTGACTTTTGGCGCTGTTCGATTCGGCCGCCATTTTGGGTGAGGGCAACTATTCTGGCTTCCCTGTCAGGGCAGCAGCCATTTTCTATGCATTTGTTCGGGCGCCATCTTGACTGTGGGCGGCCGCCTAGTAAGGGCGGTGGCCATTTTGCGAGTGTTTCTGTTCCATTACATTTAATAGGTATCCATATTGCTGTGGCTTCCATCAGCCTCTAGTGATTGCAGATCGCTTCCTTTTGACTACAGCGGTTCATGCAGGGGTCTGGTAGTTTACACTGTGACACTGTGGGGCTATTTTCTTCTGTTTTTACGGACATTTCCCCCTGAAAACTGTGCCTTTCCTGTTTATAAATCATTTAAAATGGGACTCCGGCGGCGGTGCAGATTTGCGGTGCGGACTGCGGAATCCACCGATTTAAAGGGCCAGTGTCCAAAAAATGTTTTCTTTTCAAAATGGAGTCCCAGGATGGCAATTTCCCCACAGACCTGGTTGTTGCTTTGGGAACCCCTGAAACAAAGTCCATGGCCTACTTATCTGCTGCATGTGCAACTTTGGCGTCAAAGTTTGATCTGCTGCTGTCTGAACGTACTGTTCTAAAACGGCCGATGCCCTCTCAGTTTTCTGATCAGGGCCTGCTTTGGTTGCCATGGACAATGTCCCCACTGAGGGGTCCAAGTCCTCACATTTGAAAGGGGAAGTGGTGAAGTCTTCCTCCACTGTGCCGCGGGAACGCGCTATAGTAGAAGCACTTATTCACTCTGTCAGGGAGACTTTTAATATTGATGTTGTGCCCACCCACTCAGGTAAAATGGGTTTCTTTCAAGTCCTGCTAAGCCCAGAAGTCAGGTTGGGTTTTCCCCTGCCCCGAGGAGTTTCACGACACAGTGAACGAACAGTGGTGTCGCATCACATATATGCTGGTGGTCCCTAAGCGGTTTCACCACCGCTACCCCTTGCGGATCCGGTTAACCCCCGTTGGACGACGTCGCCTAAGATGGACCACACATTTCTAGGTTGATGAAATCCACTTTGATGCCCGTGGAGGAATCCCCGGTGTTCAGAGACCCGGCGGATAGGCGCGTGGAGACGCTTTCCCACCACATGTATTTGGTGGCGGGCTTTCTGCTCAAACCTGTGTTTGCTTCTGTGCTCTTTTCACAAACGGTCACTGAATGGTTTAAGGTGCTTAGGCGCACCTTAGTGGCGGAGTCGGTCTCTCCGACTATCCTTGACCTGGTGGATCAAATGACCCAGGCCGTGAGGTAACTATGGGGGAGATTTACTAAAGCTGGAGTGTGCAAAATCTGGGGCAGTTCTCCATAGAAATCAGCTTCCAGGTTTTATTGTCAAAGCTTAATTGAACAAGCTGAAGTTAGAAGCTGATTGGTTAGTATGCAGAGCTGCAGCAGATTCTGTGTGCACCAGTTTTAGTAAATCTCCCCCTATGTGACGCGGCCCTGGATGAGGCTCCTCTGGTCGCAAGGTTATCGGCGGTTGGGGTCGCAATCCGCCGCATTATTTGGCAAAAAAGCTGGTCGACTGACCACGTTCCCTACAAGACTGTGTCTGATGTCCCTTGGGGAGATCGGCTCTGTGGGGATAAATCTCTGAGGGAAAATCACCCCGCTAGGCGGGATCCTTCCTTCAAGGCTCATTCGTGGGTCCTTTCGTGCCTCAGGGGCACAGGAGAAAGGTAAATCCTTTAAGGCCTCCGGCGGTCACAAGACCCCATGATCTGGGCAGCCCAAGGCTGGTCAGTCCGGTGCGGCGGCCCAGTTCTCCTCTGCCTGAAGGGACGCCCTCACCCATTTCAGGGGTGGGGGGACGTCTGCATTGCTTTCGGGAACCCTGGTTGTCCCAAATCCGGGACAGGTGGATTCACAAATTGATTCGCTCAGGGTACAAGATCGAGTTTCGATCTCGCCCCGCAGACCGGTTCTTTCCATCAAATCTCCGTCTGTCTCCCGATCGTTTTCAAGATCTCATGGGGGCTGAGCAAGATCTTCTTGCTCAAGGAGTTATTATACCGGTCCCTCAGCGGGACAGGTTTCGTGGGTTCTATTCCAACCTGTTCACGGTGTCCAGAAAAGAGGGCAAAGTGCATCTGGGTCTGAACCTCAAGTCTTTGAACCGCTTTGTGCGGGTACAAAGGTTCCGGATGGAATCCATCCGGTCGGTGGTGGCGTCGTCAAGTCAAGCAGTTTTTTCTGGCCTCCATCGACTTGAAGGATGCTTATCTGCACATCCCTATCTACGAAGTTCATCAGCGGTTTCTCCGCTTCGCAGTGCCTGAGGACCACTTTCAATTTGTTGCATTACCCTTGGTCTAGCTTTGCCTCACAGGGTATTCACCAAAGTTTTGGCCCCGGTGCTGGCTTTGCTACGCAAGAGGGGGATTGCAGTCCTCGGTTATTTGAACGACCTCCTGTTGAGGATGAGTTTGTGTGCCACTCTGTCGAGCAATCTAACAGTCATGGTTCAGACGCTCCAGGAGCTCGGGTGGACCATCAACTTCCAAAAGTCGGCACTGACTCCGTCAGTTCGTCTCAGTTACCTGGGGATGGTCCTGGACTCCGCTCAAGCGAAGGTTTTTTCTCCCGGAGGAAACACTTCAGACCTTGCAGGGCGAGTTCAGGTCCCTCAGGGACAATGATCTCTCCTCTCTACAGGCCTGCATGCAGTCCCTGCGAATGGTGGTTTTGGCCTTCGAAGCAGAGGATCTTGCCAGGTGGCATAAGGATCCTCAGTTGTTAGACAGGAGGATATGTTTGTGCCGCCTCACGAGGACGGAACTGTCGTGGTGGATTCTATCACCCACTCTGACTCAAGGTAAGTCTTTTCTGCCTGTGAACAGTAGTCACCACTGATGCCGGCCTGTTGGGCTGGGGTGGAGTTCTGGTCACCTTATGTGCCCAGGGGACTTGGTCGGGGGAGTAATTCCTCCCTGCCGATAAGCGATCAAGCTATGCTTGTTTCATTGGTTGTCTCGGCTACACGATCACCCGGTTCGTGTTCAAACGGACAACACCACGACAGTGGCTTACATCAATCGCCAAGGGGGCACAAAGAGTGCCCAGGCAGCCAAGGAAGTGGCCAAGATCCTGTCTTGGGCCGAGACGCACGTTCCAGCGATTTCGGCTGTTCACATTCCGGGAGTGGAAAACTGGCAGGCGGACTATCTGGGTCATCAGTCCTTGGATCAGGGGGAATGATCCCTGCATCCGGAGGTGTTTCATCTCCTGTGTGCCCGGTGGGGGACTCCGGACATGGATCATTCTGTTCGCGTCCTGTCTCAACAAAAAGGTGGGAAGGTTCATGGCCATGACCCGCGATCCTCTGGTGGATGCCACGGACACGCTAGTGGTGCCCTGGCACCGGTATCGGCTGATTTATGCCTTTCCTCCAATTCAACTGTTTTCCAGGTTCCTCCGCGGGTTAGCGACGGAACAGTTGCTGGTGATTCTGGTGGCCCCAGACTGGCCTAGTCGGTCTTGGTACGCAGGCCTCGTAAGGATGGTGGTCGAGCCTCCCTGGCGGTTACCTCTGAGAGAAGATCTACTGTCTTAAAGGTTGATCTTCCATCCTGCTTTACAGTCTCTGACTTTAACGGCGTGCCTGTTGAAGGCCAGGTGTTGGGAGACAGAGGTCTCTCGGATTCTGTCATTCCTACCTTGCTGAAGGCTCGGAAGTCTACCTCCAGGCAGATGTATCATCGTACCTGGAAGGCATATTTTGCCTGATGTGAGTCGCAAGGGTTTTCATCCACTCTCCTTTTTGGTGGGGAGGGTTTTGGCCTCTGTAACGGATCAACCTGCACCCCGACCGGGCACCTCCGTTGACGGATACTCCTAGTGCTTCCTGAGGGCTCCAAGCACTCCACCAGACACAGTAAACACTTCAGACCCCATGAACCACCGCAGCTTGGTTAGAATCGCCTTCTCCTACCCACCCTGGACCTACGACAAGGCTCCAGGTTCCCGTGGGTGAACCTCTTTCCCCAGAGAGTGCAGCAGAACAAACTCTTAAGAAGCTCTTACAAGAGCTTAGTGATTATCCAAGGGAGTATGGAAGACCATAGAAATCCCTTGTAGCATATTCCCCCAATAAGAGACAGGACTCTAGATTGAAGGTGAACTAACTCAACTTTATTGAACAAGAAACAGACTTATATACAGTTTTCCCCCACAAGGTTACCGTCCAGGTGGACCTTGTTGAGGACTGGACGTGACATTCACAATCCAATAGAAACAGGGTTTTACACTCAGTCATTCCCATACAGTGTACACAATGTGCCTCCCCCTAACCTAAACTAATTATCTAGCCATCTGGACAGAACAATGTGAGGTCATTAACATTAGACAATGGGACGGCAGAATCCACATTCCATTTCAATACACAAACAATAGGACAGGGCTGCCAGTGACGGTCTGTGTGTCTCTCTCACATTGAAGCTGGAATACACATTATCCCAATCCACAAACAATAGGGAAAACCTGTCTGACATTGAGGGATATGTAATACACACATTCTTTAGGAATTGCAGATTTCATGGCAATGGGAATAAATCTTCATATTTCTATATGGAGATATTACTGACAAATGACTGTCCCAACTGAAGCAATTCTAACTATTAATTATCTGTTTTTCACTTCCAGTGATGGTGAATACTGTCACGTATCTTCTTCCAAAGGTAGACGAACCAGGTACCAGACCTCCAATCCGTCTGTGCCTGAATTAGTCGGGTAACAAGTCCCAAGGAGTCAATCCATCGTGGCAGCTTCCTTGACAAAGTTCCACATAGTTTGTAAGTTTGTTCGGTAGATGAAAAATGAAATAAAAGACAATATCCCGAACTCACAGGAGAATGAAGCAAAGGGGTTTACAATCCAGGGACAGGGTGATCCGTCACAGCCTCCCTGCTGGAAGGTGTGGATCAGAGCTTGGTGCTGGGTACGATCTAAGGTCAGTTGTCGGCCTTAGCCATTTTTTCTTCCAGCATCCTTTGGTGACTTTTTTCCTTGATTCACACTCTTGTTCAAGGGGTGCGTCATCTGGTTCCCCCGGGGAAGGCTACTTGCCTCCGTGGGACCTAACTTTTTGGGTTTGTCCGTTTTACAACGCCCCCCCTTTTTAAGAACGCCAGAGAAATAGCTCTACCTGTGTTGTCTCAGAGTGTCTGAATGGCGGCTCTGTCTTGCTGTTCGCCTCATCTGGTTGTTCATAGAGATATGGGGGTCCTGTGACCCAATCAGTCTTTTATCCCTAAGGTGGTATCTGCTTTCCATCTCGACGAAGATATTATTTTACCTTGTGCAAAGCCCAAGCATCCCAAGGACTTTGCCTTGCATTCGTTGGATATGGTCCGGGCGATCAGGGTTTACCTATCTGCCACAGAGTCCTTTAGGAAGTCTGATTCCTGTTTGTCCTTCCGAGGGACCTTGGTAGGGTTCGGCTGTGTCCGCTGCAACCCTTTCCAAATGGTTCAGACAGACTATTGTTCAGGCCTATTCACTAGAGGGTCAGGTGTCTCCTTTCCCTGTCAGGGCACATTCTACTAGAGCCGTCAGTACCTCTTGGGTTTTTCGCCATCAGGCTTTTGTGGCTCAAGTGTGCTAAGCGGCGACATAGTTGTCTGTGCACACTTTCATTGAAATTCTACAAACTTGATGTGATGGCATCCTCGGATGCTTGCTTTGGCCGCGTAGTTTTGAGCACGGCAGTTGTTTGAAGAGACCTGTTGTTCTATCTCTTCTTGGGGGTAATTTTTTTTTCTGGGGTTAGCTCCTGTTGAGCTTCTGTTGCCCTGTTGGCTTCATTTTTTTTCTCTGGCCTGGTTGACTCGTTGCCTTTTCTTTGGTTGCGTATTCCCACCCCTCACACCTGCACTGCTTTGGGACATCCCAATGGTGAAGGAATACTGAACGGGCTGCGACTGTCAGAGGACGTAAGAGAAAATAGAATTTTTGTAAGAACTTAATGAAATGAAATTAATTTCTCTGAGTCCTCTGGCAGTCGCAGCCCCCGCCCCTCTTTTTTTGGGTGTTGATTGTCTTCCTGTACTGCTTGCTACGAAACTGAAGAGCAGCACCAAGCGGCTGATGGGTAATGTCTGAGGGACAGCCCCCTAGAGGTGTGTCTGTGTAAAACTTTTGTTGCTTTTCACTACCTAGCCTGCTCCTGCAGAGAGGGCACATTACCCAATGATGAAGGAATACTGAACGGGCTGCGACTGTCAGAGGACTCAGAGAGAATAATTTTACGGTAAGTTCTTACAAAAATTATATTTTTCTGGATGCTAGTGCCAATTGTTTTTTGAGGAAATCTTTGGTATAATTTGGCTTGCAAAATATATGTTAAGCTCCCTTCAATGCTAAGAATTAGGACACACCTAGCAATTATATTCTGTTAAATGTAGTGACTGAAATCCTGGCTGACTATACAGACTTGTACCTGCAACACCCTTTTAAATACTTACTACTCAACTGTCAACGTCTATACTGCAGCCTTAAAAGAACCAGTTTTAACCAATGTAGGTCTGCATATTTTAGGATGCCAAGGCATCTGCTCCCCTGCACCCTGGCAGGCTTTCCCACATTGAAGTCAGCAGTTATATACACTATATTACCAAAAGTATTGGGGCGCCTGTCTATAAACACACATGAACTTTAATGTCATCCCAGTCTTAGTCTGTAGGGTTCAATATTGAGTTGGGCCACCCTTTGCAGCTATAACAGCTTCAACTCTTCTGGGGAGGCTGTCCACAAGGTTTAGGATTGTGTCTATGGGAATGTTTGACCATTCTTCCAGAAGCGCATTTGCAAGGTCAGGCACTGATGTTAGATGAGAAGGCCTGGCTCATAGTCTCTGCTCTAACTCATCCCAAAGGTGTTCTATCAGGTTGAGGTCAGGACTCTGTACAGACCAGTCAAGTTCCTCCACCCCAAACTCACTCATACATGTCTTTATGGACATTGTGCACTGCTTTTCGTAGTCATGTTGGAACAGGAAGGGGCCATCCCCAAATTATTCCCACAAAGTTGAGAGCATGAAATTGTCCAAAATGTCTTGGTATGCTGATGCCTTAAGAGTTCTCTTCACTGGAACTAAGGAGCCAAGCCCAACCCCTGAAAAACAACCCCACACCAAAAACCCTCCTCCACCAATTTATTTGCACCAGTGCACAAAGCAAGGTACATAAAGGCATGGATGAGTGAGTTTGGGGTGGAGGAACTTGACTGGCCTGCACAGAGTCCTGACCTCAACCCGTTAGAACACCTTGGGATGAATTAGAGAGGAGACTGCGAGCCAGGCCCTCTCGTCCACATCAGTGCTTGACTTCACAAATGCACTTCTGGAAGAATGGTCAAACATTCCCAAAGACCAGGGGTGGGGAACCTTTTTTCTGCCAAGGGCCATTTGGGTATTTATAAAATAATTTGGGGGCCGTACAAAATTATCAAATTAAAAATGAGCCTGTTATATTTGGTCAAACATTTAATTAACTCACCCCTAATGTGATGGCTGCAACTGCTTCTCTTTGGTGAGGTGTTTGATGTTAGCTGGTATTGATGATGTTGCTACTCTCAACTGGTTTTCCAGGTTTGCATTGGTCAGTCTAGACCGCAGTCTACTTTTTGTGGTGGTAAGTTTTGAAAAGAACTGCTGGTGGGTACTGATGGTTGGTACTGCTGGTGGGTATAGCTGGCTGGTACTGCTGGTGGGTATAGCTGGCTGGTACTGCTGGTGGGTACAGCTGGTGGGTACAGCTGGCTGGTACTGCTGGCTCAGGCTGGTACTGCTGGCTTGTACTGTGCTGTGGGTACTGCTGGCTGGTACTGCTGTGGGTACTGCTGGCTCTGGCTGGTACTGCTGTGGGTACTGCTGGTTCTGCTGTGGGTATTGCTGGCTCTGGCTGGTACTGCTGGCTCTGGCTGGTACTGCTGGGGGTACTGCTGGTTCTCCTGTGGGTATTGCTGGCTCTGGCTGGTACTGCTGTGGGTACTGCTGGTTCTGCTGTGGGTACTGCTGTGGGTACTGCTAGTTCTGGCTGATACTGCTGGCTCTGGCTGGTATACTGCTTTGAGTACTGCTGGCTCTGACTGGAACTGCTGGTTCTGCTATGAGTACTGCTGGTTCTGGCTGGTACTGCTGTGAGTAATGCAGGTACTGCTGTGAGTACTGCTGGCTCTGGCTGGTACTGCTGGCTCTGGCTGGTACTGCTGTGGGTACTGCTGGTTCTGGCTGCTACTGCTGTGAGTACTGCTGGTTCTGGCTGCTACTGCTGTGAGAACTGCTGGCGGGAAATGCTGGCTAGGAGAAGTGTAGCAGCGTCACGCTGGAGGAAAAGGTGAGGTTTCCTGTATTTGTCGCAGGCGGAGTGCATTTGATAGCTCTCCGCCTGTGACTCACTCAGACTGTCATAACGAAGCACAAACTATACAGGAAGCATCGGCTCCGTTCTAACATATCAGCTGAGAGAGACACAGACTCCGCTGCACAGGGGGCCGGACCAAATTACTTTGGGGGCCGCATATGGCCCCCGAACCGTAGGTTCCACACCCCTGCCATAGACACACTCCTAAACCCTATGGACAGCCTTCCCAGAAGAGTGGAAGCTGTTATAGCTGCAAAGGGTTGGCCAGCTCAGAATCGAGCCCTACAGACTTATGGGCCATACACACTATAAGATTTTCTGAAGACTTTTTCCTTTAGACTTACCAAAACCATATAATATGAGGTCAAACCTAAACACTTTCAATTTGTATGCAATCTGGCAGGCCCTTGCACTACATAGAAAAGGTAAATCTAAAGGAAATCTAACCACAAAAGTTGGATAGTGTGTATCCAGCTTAAGACTGGGATGCCATTAAAGTTCATGTGCGTGTAAAGGCAGGTGTCCCAATACTTTTGGTAATCTATTGTACGTGAATATGGACTTTATGAGATTTTTTAGAATGATCTGTTTGTTATATAACAATAATGGACTGAATAATGGACTGAAGAGGACATTTTACACTGACAGGGATTGATTTGCTAAAAACAGATATGTTATATCACTTTGGAAGGAAAGTTGCCCTTTGCATGGAATTTCCACTAGAGCTTAGTGAATGTGGTAAAACTTCCCTTTGCAAAAAACTCCCAATCCGGTGCAAGGAATATAAAATAAAAGAGTATATTTGCTTGAACTGAGGCCAGTTATAGGTTGGGGTGGTTGCCATTTGTTTGTACTGATAATTGAATGATGGAAGACAGCAGAGCTTCACCTTGTTCACTAAGGTTTGGGGGAAATTCCCATGCAAAGTGCAACTTCCCTTGCAAAGTGAACTGTTTGCCTTCAGTAAACCAACTCCAATGTGCAATGTGTAAACCCTAACAATGAGCTTATCTTATTTGCTCCCTATTGGTCTATTAACCTGTTGGCGTTGCAGATATGCGGCCTCTTGGCGGTTGGGTCTTGGCTCCAAGCAGATGCATATTTGCATGCGACATTGCAAAACCAGCTGTACCGAGAGCACACACCTTGCTCGCTCCCGGCTCAGTTACCAGCAGCTAACGGTGGTCTCCTGCCTCCCGGCATCTGAAAACCCTTAAAGGGCTGGGAGGCGCCGGCGCCAAGGGGTTTAAATATACCATTGGAAGCAAGGTGTTGTATCCCTTTTGATGATAGCTAAAAACCTGATGACATTGTAAGAACTTGAGTGCTGTCCTGTGTCCTCTGCACACATCCTTTGTTATCTCAAGGAGTCTATTTAGCCCTCCTAGTCTTTATCTTAAAATACAGAATTATTAGCCTTTATTTTGTAGCGATCTGAGAGAAGGAGTGGTTGAGTAGTTTAGCAAAAGACCATAAGAAGGGCTGACACAATTCAGTTTACAAAAATGTTGTTTTTGTCAGCTGCAGTTCAACAGATATTTTTTGGTATTTGCAGGGTCTTCATAGGTATAAAATATGGGGAAATGTGTATGTATTTCAGAAGTGTACCACATTTTTTTTATGATACACTTTGAGTAAAATGTCCAAAAATAATGCCATTATTTAAGCTCAAGTAATCATCAAATGTTTTATGAATTTTATTAAAAAGGTAATTGCAGTGGAAACTTGGGGTATTGCTAAATTTAAAAAAAATGTTCTTTTAAAGTCTGAAATCATTACAAATTTGGGAAGAAATATAGCCACATATAACTAAGAATGTCTTTGGATGTGAAGCGTTTGAATTGTTTTAAACAATTTCTGTGTGTCAGCCCAGCTTCTACAATATAAATAGGTTTCTCTTCTGTGCAAGATAGACAGAATGGCATTTGTTCAGTTGCTGCACTTTAACAACCTTGACCCTGCCCCCTACTATCTTTACTATTTTCACAGCCTTAAACTGGCCATAGATGGCTTGAATCTGTCTCGATCCATGTATGGCCAGGCTGATTGTACCCAAGTCATGATGTTGAGCTGCGGTAATGCATGCAAGTACCTGTAATGCACAAAACGTTATTTGTATTTTAGTGCACTGTGATGACATTCATTTTTTATGACACCCCATGCATTGCAATTACCCTATCAACACTGTCGTGAAAAAGTATAATAAAAAATAACTAAGATAAGAGGAATGTGTGTATATCCACAAAAAATAGCAATCCTAAATTCCATAATTATAAACAATTATAAATACCGTGCAGTAGTCAGCAAAGTGCATACAAGAAGCATTAAGGCTCCTTTCACACATGTGCGACTTGTCCTGTGATTTGGGACTGCAAATTCGCAATCACAAGTCGTACTCCATGATTTCCAATGAGTACCGTTCATATCTATGTGACTTCAAGTTGCAACGACTTCAAAGTAGTCCCTGCACTACTTTGGGATGATTTTAATGCGTTTTGAGGTCCAAAGACATAGGCGTTGCTTCAAGTCCAGTCAAAATCATGGCAAAATATTGGTAAAATTGTGTGACTTTTAGGTAGCAGGAATGTGAAAGGGGCCTAAAGTGCATAAATAATCTATCAAAAAGTGCAAATGTCCAAAAGTGCATGTGTGTTTTAGTTACATTGACATTGAAGTAATATTGATTGAGTAAACCTTTGCCCAGATCATGCGCACTAAAGTATTTACATATTCTGGACAAGTAGTAAAAACTTTCATTTATCTCTAAATCTATATGCATTGTAAAGAAAATGGTTTTCACAGTTCACAACACAGGCATTGTTTTTCTAAGAGGACAGAGTCCTCTAATGTAAACAACCAGCTGGTGTTTTTATACTGTTTGGAAACAGACTAAGCCTAGGTTCACACTGATGCGATGTGGGAAACGCACAGGAATCGCTGCGTTTTCCGCATCCTACATGTTCTTGCGATCTGCTGCAGCTGTAAAAACTTCAAAAGCAGGTCGCAGAATGCAGTGTGTTTGCCTGAATCGGACCACATGGGTATGAACACCCATGCAATCTGATTCCAGTGCGTCCAAAAAAAGGTGCCTGCACCTTTTTTATGCGTATACAGTGGGATTTGAGCCATACAAGATGATGAGCTCAAATTGCACAACATAAATTGTGATGTGATAGTGTGCACTGGGGCTAAAACTGGACTTTAGAGCAGGGTTTCTCAACTGGGGTTTGCTAGTGTTCCTCAGGGGTTCTGCTGTTGTTGCAGTGGATTTATACTTGCACAATGGTGGCTTCAGTTTTCCCCCATCAGTTACTACATACACTTCTGGGAAGCTAAAAAGCCATTGGCCAGCAGCTGGCAGACCGGTTGTGTGGATGTGGACTGAGGAAATTGTATCATCCCTGCCCTGTCAACACTAGCTAATGGTTTTTCCTAAATTGATCACCAGTAGGAGAGATACAACCTCACCAGGTACAAGATGGGCAGCTGCTGAGTGATAATACCCTCAATGGAGCAGGTAAAAGACAAGACCCCCCGTTCTTCCCTGGGCACTGTCGCTGCTCATCACCAATGCAATATATTTTCCCTGAGCACCAAGGCAAAGTTTTTTCTTGAGCACCGATGCAAAGTTGTTTTTCCCTGAGCACTAATTCAAAGTTTTTTTTTTCCTAAACCTGTCTGCACTTGCATGGATTTCCTCTTGGTACTACAGTGTCCCTTCCCCCCCACACAGTTCAAAGACCTGCTGGTAGGGTAATTTCTTCCTATCTAGTATGTGTACATATGCATGTAAGGTAGGAACCTTAGATTCGAAGCTCCCCTAAAGCCCCGTACACATGGGCCGAATGTCGGGAGACATCGGCCGGTTAAAAAACAAACAGCCTTCATTCAGCTCATGTGTATGCCAGCTGGAAAACCAGCAACTGACCGACTCCTGAACTGAGTGCTCTAGCGGGGGCGGGTGTGGTGGGGGGGTGCACAACAGCTCAGAGGGGAAGATCGCTGTACTAAGACCTAATCAAAAGAGATTTTGTCTCCAAATACGGAAAGGTTTCTTCACAGTATGAGCTGTGAAAATGTGGAATAGACTCCCTCCAGAGTTGGTTATGGCCAGCTCAGTAGATTGCTTTAAAAAAAAGCCTGGATTCTTTCCTAGGTGTACATAATGTAACTGGACTCACTTTTATAGGTAAAGTTAATCCAGGGAATATCCGATTGCCTCTCGGGGGATCAGGAAGGAGTTTTTTTCCCCTACTGTAGCAAATTGGATCATGCTTTGCTGGGGTTTTTCACCATCCTCTGGATCAACTGTTGGAATAGGATTGTTTATATGGGATTGTATGGTTGTGTTTTTTTTTTTTTTTTTATTGGTTAAGCTAGATCACAAGGCCCTCGGTCCAAATGCAGCCCCCCAGGTCATTTCACGTGGCCCTTGCACCTCTCCTGCATCTGCAGCTCCCCCCTTGTCTCTGTAGTTGGCAGAAGAGAGGACAGAACTCCTTTGCCAGATCCTGTGCAGCTACAAAAAGTCTCGTCCTGGCCCCCCCCCACCTTCTCAGCAGTCCGCAGCAGAGAGGAGGGCAGATCCTGCACCTCTCTGTGCAGCCACAGGACCACCTTGCCTCTGCCCCCCCCCCCCCCTGGTCTCCGCATTCAGCAGACTCTGGAAGCTGACTCCAGCCCTCCTCTGGTTCTCCTCCATACCCTGCACTTCTTCCTAGATCCACCTGCATCTTCTTCCTGGCAGCAGCACAAGGTTAGAGTGTGCATTATGATGTATGGAAGGGTGGGTGACTCTTGACTTCTGATGGTGGGGGGGCTCTTGACATCTCATGTAAGGGTGTAAGGGGGCGTGGGGTGCTCTGGACATCTAATCTTACAGATATAACCGGCCTTTTAAGGGCCCACAATGAAATTGAGTTTGACACCCCTGAGCTAGATGGACTTGTGTTTTTTTTCAACCTGACTAACAATGTAACTATGACAAATTTTTTTCGTTCAACTCGCTGATTAAAAAAAAAAACGTAGCGTGTATTAGGCTTAAGGCAGGGACTGATGTGAAGGTACCATATGCTGTCTGTAAAGTGCTGCATACATTGTTGACACTATATAAATACCTGTAATAATATTTTTTTAGCGTTTCCTATATTTTCATATTTTTAGCTATATCTACAACTCACTGATCACACAAATGCAGCCTTTCTCATCTAGGGTGCCATCTGAGTTTGTTGCCAGGGATCACAAGTGCCCACGCACAAAACCCATGTCATTAGACAGTGGATGACAACTGAAGGCAGTGGGTCCATCATAGTGGCTATGCGCCTTGAGATCACTGTGATGGCCAATCACAAACATAAACACAATTTGTGTTTACATCCAAGAGCCCTCCCATTCCTCCTTTGCTGGTTCATCCTGCCATTCCTCTTCCTTACCCTTCTTTAAGCACTTCCCTCTGATCCTGTGAATAAAACTGCTCCCACTGACCACCAATAAAAAGGGGGGGGGGCACACTGAGCAGCAAGCAGGATCACATTGACCACCACTGAGCAGCAAGTGGGTACATAGGGTGCACACTGACAACCAGTGATGGAGGGCATAGACTGACCACAGTGTAAGAGGGCACAGACAATATCCACCAATGTAAGGGGACCCAGACACTGACCACCAATGTAAGGGGGCACAGACACTAACCACCAATGTAAGTAGGCACAAACACTGACCACCAATGTAGGGGCACAACATTGTCCACCAATATAAGGGGGAAAAGACACTGACCACTTCTATAAAGCATACAGGCATTGACAACCAATATAAGGGGGGCAAAGACATTGACCGCCAATGTAAGGGGGGCAAAGACATTGGCCGCCAATGTAAGGGGGCAAAGACATTGGCCGCCAATGTAAGGGGGCAAAGACATTGGCCGCCAATGTAAGTGGGCACAAACAATGACAACCAAGGTAGGGGGCATATTGTTGACCATTAATGTAAAGCTTACAGGTACTGACAACCAATGTAAGGGGTGCAACACTGAACACCAATGTAAGGGGGCACAGACACTGACCACCAATGTAAGGGGGCACAGACACTAACCACCAATGTAAGTAGGCACAAACACTGACCACCAATGTAGGGGCACAACATTGTCCACCAATATAAGGGGGAAAAGACACTGACCACTACTATAAAGCATACAGGCATTGATAACCAATGTAAGGGGGGCAAAGACATTGACCGCCAATGTAAGGGGGGCAAAGACATTGGCCGCCAATGTAAGGGGGCAAAGACATTGGCCGCCAATGTAAGGGGGCAAAGACATTGGCCGCCAATGTAAGTGGGCACAAACAATGACAACCAAGGTAGGGGGCATATTGTTGACCATTAATGTAAAGCATACAGGTACTGACAACCAATGTAAGGGGTGCAACACTGAACACCAATGTAAGGGGGCACAGACATTAGCCGCCAATGTAAAGGGGGGGGGGGCATAGACATGGACCACCAATGTATGGGGAACACTGGCAGAGCATGTGAGTGGTATTGGACTATGTGCTGCTGCCTTTTATGTGTCAACATTTGTGTGCAGCATCCCAGACTCAGGTTTCCTAATGATTGTTAGTAACATTTACGTGTTTTACATTTGAGACTGGGGAGCATAGTTGTAAAGTGAGCTGTGACTGAACAAAAGGTTGAGAAACGCTGCTCTGTAATCTTTAAGGTCTTTAAGGATGTTTGAGAACTAACAAGTTCACATAAAAAGCAGCTAGAGAGACCAGGGATGACTTGGTTTAACAGCTCTTCTTCTGCTGGTTAAGAATATTTAAAGCATTTAAATTCCCATGCTGGACACATTGAAATGAGTAGGTGCAATCATGTCAGAATACTTGCATGTTGCGGAGTTTACAGAAGGAAAAAAAACACTTTCAATACTTAAAGTGTATGTAATTCTTCCTAATGCTCCTTTTTCTGTTAAATATACTGTTGAAAGGGTTTTGTGATATCTGTTTTTTAACTTCAAAATAATACCTGTTAATCAAGCCAGAAATCTTGTAAGCTATTAAAGTGATTGTAAAGTCTCAATTTTTTTCTAATAAAATAACAAACATGTTATATGTACCTGCTCTGTGCAGTTGGTTTTGCACAGGGCAGCACAGATCCTCCCCTTGTCGGGTCCCTGGCTGAATCCCCTGGCCTCTCCCTCCTGCTGAGTGCCCCCAAAGCAAGAGGCTTGCTATGGGGGCACCTGAGCCAAGCTGGACACAGACCTGCCATTTGGCCCCACCCCCTCTCTCTCCTAATTGGCTAACTGAGATTGATTGACAGCACCTGTTAATTGATACAGGTGAGTTTATTTACAAATTACAGAAGCATCACAAACTTGGAAAGCAATTATTTCTTACAATTTTTAGATGGTGCCAATAATTTTGTCCATTTTTGGAGGTTTTGCGTGGAATGTGGCAGATTTGGCTTTTTGTTTCTCAACTTTTTTGTGTCCTACCAATACAAACAAAAGAAAAAAACATGAGAATGCCTAAACATTTGTAATTGCAACAATTTTCTGGGCAAAGTGGTGCTTTATCTGACAGAAATGCAGGGGTGCCAATATTTTTGGCCATGACTGTATATTACATATTTGTTCTTGGGTTTAGATATGCTTTAGTGTATAACATTTTTATCCTATATTATTCGGTTAATTGATTTCAGATCATTTAGGTCTTTGCATGCACATGCCTTTGCTGGAAAAAGGTTGTAACATATATTTGATGTGTTTAATATTATACTCATAGGATATTAATGTCACCCTTTGTTTAGGTACAGAATTTAACACTACGAAGCCCACCAATTCTGGAAATATCGTGTCCACAAAGCAGTCCACCAAAAATCAGCAACCAAGACCAACCACTGGCTATGTGTCACAAGACTACTGTAACCAGTTCCAAAGCTGTACATGCTGATTCCAATGAGACAAGCCGCAAAGGAGAAAGCCCTGGTTCAGAGTCACGCTGCACAGCGGTAACACGCACAGCAAGCTTACATCAGCTGATAGCACCAGGCACGTCTTCTGGAAATTTGTAGTCGTTGTATAGTAGATAAGTGGGCAAAATAGCTTAGTAAATATGCAATAAATATATGCATTCTGGACATTCTAGGCATGAAGAGAACTAGAATTGGCTTTTGCTGCTTGTAGCGACCAGACAGACAAAAAGGATCATATTCTTTGCTTTTGGCAATGATGGCTTTTGTCTTACCTTAACAATGACACAAAGCAGCACAGGCATCTTTGTCATCCCATATGTTGTACTACATCCACCCTGACAAGGGTGGATAGCGCAACAAGGGATAGCGCAACATTATCAGTATAGTCTGGCAGTAGCCTTGAGGAAGATACTAAGGCCAGCCCGCATCACATGTAGTGCTGTTACTAATCTCTGGCTTAAACATGCTCTCCAAATTTTTATTGCAAACCTTGGCTGTATTCAGAGCCCATGGTATTCTGGACACAGAAAAATAACAGTTATGTACAGGTTAAACCCTTTTTGTCAGCCATTGTACCCGATTGTATTGATGGAACTTAAAGTGGAATTAAACTGTAGTGGGCGTAGCCAGAATTTTCCAAACCTTAATTGCATATTATGATTTACCGTGGATTTGCTCTACTGTAGCGATGTAGGTCTGAGCTCTCATCATCCACTACGTTCCTGCAAGGACCATGTTGTTTCCCTCTTCTTCTGAGTCCACCGTCTTCTTGCTTTGCCCATTTGGTGGGCACTGGTGGTGTAAATCTTGTCTTAGCATGCTGGAGTTACATTATTTCAGCACCTATTCTAGGCATCCTACAGATAATGGGACTGTACACTGTACTTAACATGCTGCACCGCAGTCAGATGCAGACTGAAAGCAATTGCTAACAGATAAGTTAAAAGCTCTTTGGCAGAAAAACTTTATAAAGTATTTTCTACCAAAAAAACCTACCTGTTGGCAATTTTTAGTTTTAATTGTTTACGTCCACTTTATTATTAAAGCAAAGATGCAGATTTAAGTCATTTCTCATTCGGAAAATGTTCTTTCACTTCCTGGTACAGGTCATGGGGGAATCTCCCCATTGTGGACATAGGCAACAATTAAAAAGCTGGCAGGGGTTCTAACCCAACTTCCACTCTAATAACTGCTGATTGACAGTCTATTTTAATATTTGGAAGTTCGCTGGAACATAGTTTACAAGTACCACCCTTTTAAAAGGGAATTTTACTTGGATGTAAGCCTGATTTGGCATTATAAAAGCATAATTACAAGCCTGCAAGGAAAAAAAATGTATCTATTTGTGTGATACACACACCTCTGCTAATCAGAAAGTTAATTTTGTTTCTACTTAGTTTAGCACTGCCCTTTCCAATGACAGCTTATACTGACAAGGCAGAGGCAGTGATATTAATTCACTGTTCAGTATAGAGTAGGCGAGCTGGCAAAGGAAGCTAAATTGCCAAAAGTGAAATTAAGGCCATTTTTTGTAAAATGAGATGCTGATAGCAGGACTTGCATGCTCTTGCTTATTTTTCACTTCCACTTCATACTGTCCTCCAGGCCACACTGCCTGACTTAAGGTATGTAAATCAAAGCTGTGCATTTCCTTCTCCATAGCAGGGATGGACAGTGGCTCCTAAGCTTTGGTTTTGGTTCAGTGTCTCTCATCCTGCTTGTGTCTGTTTAAGGGAGTGACTGCATGTAAGCTTGTAGCTCAAAACACAAGTGCGCACAAAGTGGAGACTCTATTGGTCCCAGTGAACACAGGGGGCACACACATACCTGAAGTCAGGCAGCACAGCTGGGGAACAGTATGAGGAGCAAGCTTTAATATTACCTTAAAGTAGTAGGAAAGGCTAAAATAAACAGGGTATAATACATCGCCTTCCTCCTCTTATACACATGCTACATATGGTTGGTGAAAAAAAAATCTTTGCGTAAATACCTTTTTTTTTTTTTTTACTCTTCTCTGGTGCAGTCATGTGATTGCACAGCTCCTAATCCCCTGTCAGTGAGCAGTTGTTGCGACTTGTGGGATGTAACACCGACAATGGATACTGCTTTGGAACAGTGGGTGACATCACAGCTTTCTGAATTCAACTCTGTTGTCAGACTCGCACAGCTACATAGGGGATCTGGAACTGTTCGATCACATGACCACAACAAGGAGGGTAGAAAAAAGGTATTTGAGATTTTTTGCCAACAGTATACATATTGTGTAAAAGCCGGGGACAGGCAACATTGTAAAACCTGTTTATTTTAGCCTTTTCTACTACCTTTTTTTTTTTTTAAATTCTTTATTTTAACAGAAACAGCATTACCATTCCACAGAACAACAGATAGTTCACGACCATGACCGAGCACACAATTCAAATGGTTAAAAAAAGCACATACCTAAATGTGCTTATATAACGTTATATTGAATCTTCGCCGTGATCATCACCGAGCAACACCGTTTCTCACATTTGTAATATTTTTAATATAGCAGAACTCTAGGGCCTAGCTATGTCCAAGAGGTAGAAATTGGAAAGAAGGTAGAAATAAAAGGATAGGAAAGAACAAAACAAATAAATAAAAGGGCTGGAAAGGACAGCAGGAGAGACCCAGCATGACATATAGGATGAGCTCTATGAATTAGGTTGATGGAGAGGATATTTCTCCGAGAGTAGGGGGTGGGGTCTGTTCTTTGGGACCAGACTTTTCAACATTTCTCGTGTTGCTCTTTCAGCACCATAGTAAGGTTCTCTATTTGTTGGATTTTTGTTATCCTGGCTAGTCAGTGGGATCTGGTTGGCAGGGCGGTACTTTTCCACAATGCCAGGATACACACCTTTTGCAGCAGTTAAAACCTACTACTTTCTTTAGAAACCACACGTCACCTATTTAGCTGTTCAGTGTGGCAACCACAACATTAAATGAAAAAATGGTGTTCCCTTTGCCAAAGAGAAAACTATTAATTTGTAGGCGTGTGCTTGCCACAGTTTGCTGCTCTAAGTGTGCTGTACACCTAGTGCCTAATGTGATATATGAAATGAGCAGCACTAAAGACCTGAGAATTCAATCAATTCTACCATATACTTGTGTTTAGCCCCTTGTGCCAAAAAATATATATATTCCAAAAGAAGTGTATATGGGGGGAAAAAAAATATATATATATATATATATATACACGTACAGGCGGTCCTCGGGTTACGAACAAGATAGGGCCTGTAGGTTTGTTCTTAAGTCGAATTTGTTTGTAAGTCGGAACAGGCACATTTTTTAGGTGTAGCTCCAGCCAAAATAATAATTTTTATGTTTTTTTTACACCCCTGTACCATTTTGTTTGCTTTTTCTACCCCTGTTCAGAAGATTTCACCTCACTTTCTGTCCCTATGACAACTGGATTTTGAAAATTTTGGGTTGTTGTGGAAACGAGGATTAGTGCTAAAGCTTCAGTGCAGACACCTTTTTCCCATGAGAAGAACTCTTACAGGAGTGAATTTCCCTTCCTAGAGGTAGATTTCTCCTCACTTCCTGTTGTCTCTCTCCATTTGTAAATAGGAGTTGTTTGTAAGTCAGATGTTTGTAACCCGGGGACCGCCTGTGTGTGTATGTATGTATGTGTATATATATATATATATATATATATATATATATATATATATATATATATGTATATGTGTATGTATGTATGTGTGTGTATATATATATATATATATATATATATATATATATATATATATTATACACACACACGCACACACAGTATCTCACAAAAGTGAGTACACCCCTCACATTTTTGTAAATATTTTATTATATCTTTTCATGTGACAACACTGAAGAAATTATACTGTGCTACAATGTAAAGTAGTGAGTGTACAGCTTGTATAACGGTGTAAATTTGCTCTCTCCTCCAAATAACTTAACACACAGTCATTAATGTCTAAACCACTGGCAACAAAAGTGAGTACACCCCTAAGTCAAAATGTCCAAATTGGGCTCAAAGTGTCAATATTTTGTGTGGCCACCATTATTTTCCAGCACTGCCTTAACCCTCTTGGGCATGGAGTTCCCCAGAGCTTCACAGGTTGCCACTGGAGTCCTCTTCCACTCCTCCATAACTACAACGGAGCTGGTGGATGTTAGAGACCTTGTGCTCCTCCACCTTCCGTTTGACGATGATACTCAATAGGGTTTAGGTCTGGAGACATGCTTGGCCAGTCCATCGTCTTTACCCTCAGCTTCTTTAGCAAGGCAGTGGTTGTCTTGGAGGTGTGGAGAGGATCATGCTTTGCTTCAGTATGTCACAGTACCTGTTGACATTCTTTGTTCCCTCAATGAACTGTAGCTCCACAGTGCCAGCAGCACTCATGCAGCCCCAGACCATGACACTCCCACCACCATGCTTTACTGTAGGCAAGACACACTTGTCTTTGTACTCCTCACCTGGATGCCACCACACACACTTGACATCATGTGAACCAAATACGTTTATCTTGGTCTCCTCAGACCACAGGACATGGTTCCAGTAATCAATGTCCTTATGCCCCATACACACCTGCAGATTATCTGCAGACTTTTGTCTGCAGACTTACCTTTTCTATGTAGTGCAAGGGCCTGCCGGATTGCATACAAATTGAAAGTGTTTAGATTTGACCTAATATTATATGGTTTTGGTAAGTCTGCAGACAAAAGTCTGCAGATAATCTGCACGTGTGTATGGGGCATTAGTCTGTTTGTCTTCAGCAAACTGTTTTCAGGCTTTCTGGTGCATCATCTTTAAAAGAAGCTTCTTTCTGGGATGACCAGACAAATTTGATGCAGTGTGCAGCATATGGTCTGAGCACTGACAGGCTGACTCCCCAAACCTTCAACCAATGCAGCAATGCTGACAGCACTCATAGGTCTATTTCCCAAAGATAACCTCTGGATATGACACTGAGAACGTGCACTCAACTTCTTTGGTTGACCATGGCGAAGCCTGTTCTGAGTGGAAACTGTCCTCTTAAACCGCTGTATGGTCTTGGCCACCATGCCGCAGCTCAGTTTTAGGGTCATGGCAATGTTCTAGCCTAGGCCATCCTTATGTAGAACAAAAATTATTTTTTTCAGATCCTCAGAGAGTTCTTTGCCATGAGGTGCAATGCTGAACTTCCAGTGGCCAGTATGAGAGAGTAAGAGCGATAACACCAAATTTAACACACCTGCTCTCCATTCACACCTGAGACCTTGTAACACTAGCGAGTCACATGACACTGGGGAGGGAAAATGGCTAATTGGGCCAAATTCTGCCATTTTCACATAGGGGTGTACTTACTTTTGTTGCCAGCTGTTTAGACATTAATGGCTGTGTGTTGAGATATTTTGAGGGGACAGCAAATTTACACTGTTATACAAGCTGTACTCTCACTACTTTACATTGTTGCAAAGTGTCATTTCTTCAGTGTTGTCACATTAAAATATATAATAAAATAATTGCAAAAATGTGAGGGATGTACTCAATTTGGTGAGATACTGTATTTCCCTAGCATGCAGTGTCCTTATGTTCGTGTCTCTTGAACCCACACGAATTTCACAATCATAAAAACCGGAAAAATAAAGTCAAATGAAACAGTCCCACAATATACCAAATGGGTATTCACTGTACACGTTCTTGTACTTTTACCAATCATAGTGATTGGTGATAGTACAAGCACATGTACAGTGAAGATCCATTTGTCACATTGTCGGACCGTTTCATTTGACTTTTTTTTCTTTGTTTTTATGATTGTGAAATTCATGTGGGTTTAGGGGACACGAAAATAAGGACACTGCATGCTGGAGAAATATATATATATATATTTCTATGGTTTTTGTTTTTTTCATATACATTTCTTTTATATATTTTGGATATGGTAGAATTGATTGAATTCACAGGTCCATAGCGCTGCTCATTTTGTATATCACTTAACCACAAAATTGGCTATATACTATAACAAATGCTTTGACAGGTAAAACAGTGTACATATAGGTGTTTCAACTGCGCTTTTTCTCCACTTTATTTCATTTATTCCAAGGCCACTGTGTTAAAATTCACGTAAGAAATTAAATAAAAACTGCACAACAGTCCTTTTAAAGGACATTTTACACCCATATTCTTTAAAGTTACTAAAGCATCTGCCCGCGACCCTACCCGATTCCTCATTGTGACAATGGGAGGGGAATCTTCTCCCTGCACCCATTGTCATAATTCTAAAAGAGCGCAGCCATTCAGGGGTCCACTCACACAGTCACATCATTTCTTTACAGAGTTCTGTGAATGAATGGACTACAACTACCATTTCCACCACGGCAGATAGCCTGTAGTTCTCAATGAACTGTGAGGGTGCTAGTGAACGCTCTCGTAGTTCATTGCTCTTCTTGCAGTTCAGTAACTGCCTGCCTGCATGGGAGGTAACGACAGACACCTGTACTGACAGTCTGCAGAAGCCTGACATTGCAACCCCGACCTGCTATTCGTGGGTGCAATGCTTTACAGGCTCCTAAAAAAACTATTAATAATGCATTTTTTTCCTGCAAAAAATGTCTTTTTTTTTTTATAAGTGAACTTATCCTTTAAGAACACCTGCCATGTATCCTTGGCCAACCATAATTGTGTGAATTTGTCTTGTGCTGATGTGTCAGTTCTGTGTCTTTTTACTGGAAGTCTTTACATTTGCTTTTGTCATGTTTGTGTTGACAACAGTAACAGTCAAGTCAGCGGGGGGACATACTAAAACATTTAATGTGAAAATGGCTTAATGTAGCTTAATGAGTAATAAAGTGCCTAAACCATAATCAATTGCCCTGAAACTTTGCACAGACTAAGTTTTTAACTTTCCTAATATATTCTAGAAGTTTCATGTAGTTTGGTCTTCCAGGAGGCAAACAAGGGACATTAAGCTTGTTTTTTGGGGAGCTTAATGTGGCTTAACGTACAAAAAAGAGCTTAGATGTTAACCAATTTCCCCCAAACTTCACACAATAGAAGACTCTATTGATGCTAAGATATTCTGAAAATTTCAGATCATTTGGTAAATCACACCAAAAGTTATTCACATTAAGCTCTTTTTGTACAATACTAAAACGTTTAATGTCCTTAGCTTAATGTGAAAAGAGCTTAATGTACCAAAATGTGCCTAAACCTCAACCATTTGTCTTGAAACTTTGCACAGCCCAAGTTCTGCACTTCCCAAAGCTATCCTGGAGGTTTCATCGATTTTGGTCTCCCACATGGAAAACTGGGGACATTAAGCTCTTTTTTTAGGGAGCTTAATGTGGCTTAACGTACAAAAAAGAGCTTAGATGTGAACCAATTTCCCCCAAACTTGGCACAATAGAAGAGTTTATCAATTCCAACATATTCTGAAAATTTCAGATCATTTGGTAAATCACACCAAAAGTTATTCACATTAAGCTGTTTTTAGCAATCATAAAAACACGTGGCTTAATGTGAAAAGAGCTTAACGTACCAAAATGTGCCTAAACCTCAACCAATTGTCTTGAAACTTTGCACAGCCCAAGTTCTGCACTTCCCTAAGCTATCCTGGAGGTTTCATCGATTTAGGTCTCCCACATGGAAAACTGGGGACATTAAGTTCTTTTTTGCGGAGCTTAATGTGGCTTAACGTACAGAAAAGAGCTTAAATGTGAACCAATTTCCCCCAAACTTGGCACAATAGAAGAGTCTATCGTTTCCAACATATTCTGAAAATTTCAGGTCATTTGATAAATTACACCAAAAGTTATTCACATTAAGCTCTTTTTGTACAATACTAAAACGTTTAATGTCCTTAGCTTAATGTGAAAAGAGCTTAATGTACCAAAATGTGCCTAAACCTCAACCAATTGTCTTGAAACTTTGCACAGCCCAAGTTCTACACTTCCCAAAGCTATCCTGGAGGTTTCATCGATTTTGGTCTCCCACATGGAAAACTGGGGACATTAAGCTCTTTTTTTAGGGAGCTTAATGTGGCTTAACGTACAAAAAAGAGCTTAGATGTGAACCAATTTTCCCCAAACTTGGCACAATAGAAGAGTTTATCAATTCCAACATATTCTGAAAATTTCAGATCATTTGGTAAATCACACCAAAAGTTATTCACATTAAGCTGTTTTTAGCAATCATAAAAACACGTGGCTTAATGTGAAAAGAGCTTAATGTACCAAAATGTGCCTAAACCTCAACCAATTGTCTTGAAACTTTGCACAGCCCATGTTTTGCACTTCCCTAAGCTATCCTGGAGGTTTCATCGATTTAGGTCTCCCACATGGAAAACTGGGGACATTAAGCTCTTTTTTTGGGGAGCTTAATGTGGCTTAACGTACAGAAAAGAGCTTAGATGTGAACCAATTTCCCCCAAACTTGGCACAATAGAAGAGTCTATCGTTTCCAACATATTCTGAAAATTTCAGGTCATTTGATAAATTACACCAAAAGTTATTCACATTAAGCTCTTTTTGTACAATACTAAAACGTTTAATGTCCTTAGCTTAATGTGAAAAGAGCTTAATGTACCAAAATGTGCCTAAACCTCAACCAATTGTCTTGAAACTTTGCACAGCCCAAGTTCTGCACTTCCCAAAGCTATCCTGTAGGTTTCATCGATTTTGGTCTCCCACATGGAAAACTGGGGACATTAAGCTCTTTTTTTAGGGAGCTTAATGTGGCTTAACGTACAAAAAAGAGCTTAGATGTGAACCAATTTCCCCCAAACTTGGCACAATAGAAGAGTTTATCAATTCCAACATATTCTGAAAATTTCAGATCATTTGGTAAATCACACCAAAAGTTATTCACATTAAGCTGTTTTTAGCAATCATAAAAACACGTGGCTTAATGTGAAAAGAGCTTAACGTACCAAAATGTGCCTAATCCTCAACCAATTGTCTTGAAACTTTGCACAGCCCAAGTTCTGCACTTCCCTAAGCTATCCTGGAGGTTTCATCGATTTAGGTCTCCCACACAGAAAACTGGGGACATTAAGCTCTTTTTTTGGGAGCTTAATGTGGCTTAACGTACAAAAAAGAGCTTAGATGTGAACCAATTTCCCCCAAACTTAGCACAATAGAAGAGCCCATCAATTCCAACATATTCTGAAAATTTCAGATCATTTGGTAAATCACACCAAAAGTTATTCACATTAAGCTCTATTTTGCAATCATAAAAACGCATGGCTTAATGTGAAAAGAGCTTAACGTACCAAAATGTGCCTAAACCTCAACCAATTGTCTTGAAACTTTGCACAGCCCAAGTTCTGCACTTCCCTCAGCTATCCTGGAGGTTTCATCGATTTTGGTCTCCCACGTGGAAAACTGGGGACATTAAGCTCTATTTTTGGGGCGCTTAATGTGGCTTAACGTACAAAAAAGAGCTTAGATGTGAACCAATTTCCCTCAAACTTGGCACAATAGAAGAGTCTGTCTATTCCAACATATTCTAAAAATTTCAGATCATTTAGTAAATCACACCAAAAGTTATTCACATTAAGCTCTTTTTAGCAATCATAAAAACACGTGGCTTAATGTGAAAAGAGCTTAACGTGCCAAAATGTGCCTAAACCTCAACCAATTGTCTTGAAACTTTGCACAGCCCAAGTTCTGCACTTCCCTAAGCTATCCTGGAGGTTTCATCGATTTAGTTATCCTACATGGATAGACCCAGGCCAGAACAGGTAGGTACAGGCAGGTCACGGTGCAAGAATAATATCCCAAGCCAGGCCCAGACCAGAGTGTGCAGATATCATTATATATATATATCATCATGGATGGATGGATCATCCATCCATCCATGATGATATATATAATGATATCTGCATACTCTGGTCTGGGCCCGGCCTGGGTAACTTGATAAATCTTGCACCGTGACCTGCCTGTACCTACCTGTTCTGGCCTGAGTCCATCCATCCATGATGATGATATCTGCAGCAGATATCATTATCATCATGGATGGCATGGCAGGCAATGGATGGCAATGTCATGGCATGGATGGCAGGCAATGGATGGCAATGGCATGGATGGCAGGCAATGGATGGCAATGGCATGGATGGCAGGCAATGGATGGCAATGGCATGGATGGCAGGCAATGGATGGCAATGGCATGGCATGGATGGCAGGCAATGGATGGCAATGGCATGGATGGCAGGCAATGGATGGCAATGGCATGGATGGCAGGCAATGGATGGCAATGGCATGGATGGCAGGCAATGGATGGCAATGGCAAGGATGGCAGGCAATGGATGGCAATGGCATGGCATGGCATGGATGGCAGGCAATGGCAAGGCATGCATTTTTTTTGTGAACAGGCGTGAGGAGGAGGAGGAGGACTGAGGACTTACCGGGCTGCTGCAGCACAGGGCTGGACTCGTCTCTCTCTTCCGACCCGAGGCCTGGATCCGAATGCGGTCTGCCGTCTGTCCACGAAGAAGGCCCACCGCCGCCCGATCCGACTCCTGGTCTCCGTCTCCTCCTGGTCTTGGACTGGTCCTCCTGGTCAAGCGGCGACTCGGCGTCGGCGAGAGCTCTGAGCGGACGGGAGTCTTCTATCTTCTCTCAGCCGTGGGAAGGAATGGAACCCGAAAGACGGAAGCGGTGATCGTGACGCCGGGGCGGTGCACCGCCCCATGCGTCACGTGACCAGATGATGTCCTTCTGTGATTGGTCCAGGCTGGAGTCTGGACCAATCACAGCCAGGTGGGGGTGGCCAAGCGCTCTTTTCTGCACCCAGGTTACGCCCCCAGAAGGCAGCCAATCGGCGCCTCTTCTGGGTCATAAACCCCACCCCCCCTTTAGCCACCACATAGGCCGGTAAGGCCGGCGAACCGATTTTTTTTTTCCTAACTTTATTGTTTTTTTTTGTCTTTTTTTTTTTTCTATGCACGGGCTGCCACTGGCTAAATGTAAGCTCTTTTTACATTAAGCTGTTGACATTAAATATTTTAGGAATGTAAAATGAAGCTTAATGTGAATAACTTTTGGTGTGATTAACCAAATGATCTGAAATTTTCAGAATATGTTGGAATCGATAGACTCTTCTATAGTGCCAAGTTTGGGGGAAATTGGTTCACATCTAAGCTCTTTTTTGTACGTTAAGCCACATTAAGCTCCCCAGAAAAAGAGCTTAATGTCCCCAGTTTTCCACGTGGGAGACCAAAATCGATGAAACCTCCAGGATAGCTTAGGGAAGTGCAGAACTTGGGCTTTGCAAAGTTTCAAGACAATTGGTTGAGGTTTAGGCACATTTTGGTACGTTAAGCTCTTTTCACATTAAGCCATGCATTTTTATGATTGCAAAATAGAGCTTAATGTGAATAACTTTTGGTGTGATTTACCAAATGATCTGAAATTTTCAGAATATGTTGGAATTGATAAACTCTTCTATTGTGCCAAGCTTGGGGGAAATTGGTTCACATCTAAGCTCTTTTTTGTATGTTAAGCCACATTAAGCTCCCCAAAAAAAGAGCTTAATGTCCCCAGTTTTCAACGTGGGAGACCAAAATCGATGAAACCTCCAGGATAGCTTAGGGAAGTGCAGAACTTGGGCTGTGCAAAGTTTCAAGACAATTGGTTGAAGTTTAGGCACATTTTGGTACGTTAAGCTCTTTTCACATTAAGCCACATGTTTTTATGATTGCTAAAAAGAGCTTAATGTGAATAACTTTTGGTGTGATGTACCAAATGATCTGAAATTTTCAGAATATGTTGGAATCGATAGACTCTTCTATTGCGCCAAGTTTGGGGGAAATTGGTTCACATCTAAGCTCTTTTTTGTAAGTTAAGCCACATTAAGCTCCCCAAAAAAAGAGCTTAATGTCCCCAGTTTTCCGTGTGGGAGACCAGAATTGATGAAACCTCCAGGATAGCTTAGGGAAGTGCAGAACTTGGGCTTTGCAAAGTTTCAAGACAATTGGTTGAGGTTTAGGCACATTTTGGTACGTTAAGCTCTTTTCACATTAACCTCCCTGGCGGTATGATTATGTCTGGAATTACATACCAAAAGCGGTACAATTCTTTTCATGGAAATTTGGCGTTATGTATTATAGGCCTATAATTCTTAGTAATTACTGACTTAAACCTGACCAAAACAAGACTCTAGTAGACATCCCAGATGTGATAAATTTGAAACACAAACGCATGAATTATAATCGAATCAATAATATTATTTTATTATTTAATATATAATATATATAATAAAATTATATTATTGATTAGATTATAATTCATGCATTATATATTATATATAGATATGTGTGTGTATATATATATATAATATATAACGCATGAATTATAATTGAATCAATAATATAATTTTATATATATATATATATATATATATATATGCATATATATATATATATATATATATATATATATATGCATATGCATATATATATATATATATATATATATATATATATATATATGCATCCATATATATATATATATATATATATATATGCATATATATATATATAATATAATATAAAGTGTGTTTTGTGCAACGTTTTTTTTTTTTTTTTTTTTTTGAATTTCCCTCCCTAGTTCCGCTCCCATGCAGCATTGCTGCTGCAGGGAACGGAACTAGGAAGTGATCGTACCGACGGAGGGACGGAGGAGCGGCGGGACTCTTGGCTGGCGGTCGCAGCAATGAGAGATCATCGCTGGATCGCCAGGATAAGGTAAGAGAAGCTCCGCTGCGCTCTCTGCAATCCACCCCGAGCGTGACTCGGGGTTACCGCTCCTGCAATGAAAAATCAACCCCGAGTCACGCTCGGGATTACCGCTAAGGCGGTTAAGCCATGCGTTTTTATGATTGCAAAATAGAGCTTAATGTGAATAACTTTTGGTGTGATTTACCAAATGATCTGAAATTTTCAGAATATGTTGGAATTGATAAACTCTTCTATTGTGCCAAGCTTGGGGGAAATTGGTTCACATCTAAGCTCTTTTTTGTACGTTAAGCCACATTAAGCTCCCTAAAAAAAAGAGCTTAATGTCCCCAGTTTTCCGTGTGGGAAACCAAAATCGATGAAACCTCCAGGATAGCTTTGGGAAGTTCAGAACTTGGGCTGTGCAAAGTTTCAAGACAATTGGTTGAGGTTTAGGCACATTTTGGTACATTAAGCTCTTTTCACATTAAGCTAAGGACATTAAACGTTTTAGTATTGTACAAAAAGAGCTTAAAGTGAATAACTTTTGATGTGATTTACCAAATGATTTGAAATTTTCAGAATATGTTGGAATAGACAGACTCTTCTATTGTGCCAAGTTTGAGGGAAATTGGTTAACATATAGGCTCTTTTTTGTACGTTAAGCCACATTAAGCGCCCCAAAAAAACAGCTTAATGTCCCCAGTTTTCCGCGTGGGAGACCAAAATCGATGAAACCTCCAGGATAGCTTAGGGAAGTGCAGAACTTGGGCTGTGCAAAGTTTCAAGACAATTGGTTGAGGTTTAGGCACATTTTGGTACGTTAAGCTCTTTTCACATTAAACTATGCGTTTTTATGATTGCAAAATAGAGCTTAATGTGAATAACTTTTGGTGTGATTTACCAAATGATCTGAAATTTTCAGAATATGTTGGAATTGATAGACTCTTCTATTGTGCCAAGTTTGGGGGAAATTGGTTCACATCTAAGCTCTTTTTTGTATGTTAAGCCACATTAAGCGCCCCAAAAAAAGAGCTTAATGTCCCCAGTTTTCTGTGTGGGAGACCAAAATCGATGAAACCTCCAGGATAGCTTTGGGAAGTGCAGAACTTGGGCTGTGCAAAGTTTCAAGACAATTGGTTGAGGTTTAGGCACATTTTGGTACATTAAGCTCTTTTTACATTAAGCTAAGGACATTAAACGTTTTAGTATTGTACAAAAAGAGCTTAATGTGAATAACTTTTGGTGTAATTTATCAAATGATCTGGAATTTTCAGAATATGTTGGAAACGATAGACTCTTCTATTGTGCCAAGTTTGGGGGAAATTGGTTCACATCTAAGCTCTTTTTTGTAAGTTAAGCCACATTAAGCTCCCCAAAAAAAGAGCTTAATGTCCCCAGTTTTCCGTGTGGGAGACCAGAATTGATGAAACCTCCAGGATAGCTTAGGGAAGTGCAGAACTTGGGCTTTGCAAAGTTTCAAGACAATTGGTTGAGGTTTAGGCACATTTTGGTACGTTAAGCTCTTTTCACATTAAGCCATGCGTTTTTATGATTGCAAAATAGAGCTTAATGTGAATAACTTTTGGTGTGATTTACCAAATGATCTGAAATTTTCAGAATATGTTGGAATCGATAGACTCTTCTATTGTGCCAAGTTTGGGGGAAATTGGTTCACATCTAAGCTCTTTTTTGTAAGTTAAGCCACATTAAGCTCCCCAAAAAAGAGCTTAATGTCCCCAGTTTTCCGTGTGGGAGACCAGAATTGATGAAACCTCCAGGATAGCTTAGGGAAGTGCAGAACTTGGGCTTTGCAAAGTTTCAAGACAATTGGTTGAGGTTTAGGCACATTTTGGTACGTTAAGCTCTTTTCACATTAAGCCATGCGTTTTTATGATTGCAAAATAGAGCTTAATGTGAATAACTTTTGGTGTGATTTACCAAATGATCTGAAATTTTCAGAATATGTTGGAATTGATAAACTCTTCTATTGTGCCAAGCTTGGGGGAAATTGGTTCACATCTAAGCTCTTTTTTGTACGTTAAGCCACATTAAGCTCCCTAAAAAAAGAGCTTAATGTCCCCAGTTTTCCGTGTGGGAGACCAAAATCGATGAAACCTCCAGGATAGCTTTGGGAAGTTCAGAACTTGGGCTGTGCAAAGTTTCAAGACAATTGGTTGAGGTTTAGGCACATTTTGGTACATTAAGCTCTTTTCACATTAAGCTAAGGACATTAAACGTTTTAGTATTGTACAAAAAGAGATTAATGTGAATAACTTTTGGTGTGATTTACCAAATGATTTGAAATTTTCAGAATATGTTGGAATAGACAGACTCTTCTATTGTGCCAAGTTTGAGGGAAATTGGTTCACATATAGGCTCTTTTTTGTACGTTAAGCCACATTAAGCGCCCCAAAAAAACAGCTTAATGTCCCCAGTTTTCCGCGTGGGAGACCAAAATCGATGAAACCTCCAGGATAGCTTAGGGAAGTGCAGAACTTGGGCTGTGCAAAGTTTCAAGACAATTGGTTGAGGTTTAGGCACATTTTGGTACATTAAGCTCTTTTTACATTAAGCTAAGGACATTAAACGTTTTAGTATTGTACAAAAAGAGCTTAATGTGAATAACTTTTGGTGTAATTTATCAAATGATCTGGAATTTTCAGAATATGTTGGAAACGATAGACTCTTCTATTGTGCCAAGTTTGGGGGAAATTGGTTCACATCTAAGCTCTTTTTTGTAAGTTAAGCCACATTAAGCTCCCCAAAAAAAGAGCTTAATGTCCCCAGTTTTCCGTGTGGGAGACCAGAATTGATGAAACCTCCAGGATAGCTTAGGGAAGTGCAGAACTTGGGCTTTGCAAAGTTTCAAGACAATTGGTTGAGGTTTAGGCACATTTTGGTACGTTAAGCTCTTTTCACATTAAGCCATGCGTTTTTATGATTGCAAAATAGAGCTTAATGTGAATAACTTTTGGTGTGATTTACCAAATGATCTGAAATTTTCAGAATATGTTGGAATCGATAGACTCTTCTATTGTGCCAAGTTTGGGGGAAATTGGTTCACATCTAAGCTCTTTTTTGTAAGTTAAGCCACATTAAGCTCCCCAAAAAAAGAGCTTAATGTCCCCAGTTTTCCGTGTGGGAGACCAGAATTGATGAAACCTCCAGGATAGCTTAGGGAAGTGCAGAACTTGGGCTTTGCAAAGTTTCAAGACAATTGGTTGAGGTTTAGGCACATTTTGGTACGTTAAGCTCTTTTCACATTAAGCCATGCGTTTTTATGATTGCAAAATAGAGCTTAATGTGAATAACTTTTGGTGTGATTTACCAAATGATCTGAAATTTTCAGAATATGTTGGAATTGATAAACTCTTCTATTGTGCCAAGCTTGGGGGAAATTGGTTCACATCTAAGCTCTTTTTTGTACGTTAAGCCACATTAAGCTCCCTAAAAAAAGAGCTTAATGTCCCCAGTTTTCCGTGTGGGAGACCAAAATCGATGAAACCTCCAGGATAGCTTTGGGAAGTTCAGAACTTGGGCTGTGCAAAGTTTCAAGACAATTGGTTGAGGTTTAGGCACATTTTGGTACATTAAGCTCTTTTCACATTAAGCTAAGGACATTAAACGTTTTAGTATTGTACAAAAAGAGCTTAATGTGAATAACTTTTGGTGTGATTTACCAAATGATTTGAAATTTTCAGAATATGTTGGAATAGACAGACTCTTCTATTGTGCCAAGTTTGAGGGAAATTGGTTCACATATAGGCTCTTTTTTGTACGTTAAGCCACATTAAGCGCCCCAAAAAAACAGCTTAATGTCCCCAGTTTTCCGTGTGGGAGACCAGAATTGATGAAACCTCCAGGATAGCTTAGGGAAGTGCAGAACTTGGGCTTTGCAAAGTTTCAAGACAATTGGTTGAGGTTTAGGCACATTTTGGTACGTTAAGCTCTTTTCACATTAAGCCATGCGTTTTTATGATTGCAAAATAGAGCTTAATGTGAATAACTTTTGGTGTGATTTACCAAATGATCTGAAATTTTCAGAATATGTTGGAATTGATAAACTCTTCTATTGTGCCAAGCTTGGGGGAAATTGGTTCACATCTAAGCTCTTTTTTGTACGTTAAGCCACATTAAGCTCCCTAAAAAAAGAGCTTAATGTCCCCAGTTTTCCGTGTGGGAGACCAAAATCGATGAAACCTCCAGGATAGCTTTGGGAAGTTCAGAACTTGGGCTGTGCAAAGTTTCAAGACAATTGGTTGAGGTTTAGGCACATTTTGGTACATTAAGCTCTTTTCACATTAAGCTAAGGACATTAAACGTTTTAGTATTGTACAAAAAGAGCTTATTGTGAATAACTTTTGGTGTGATTTACCAAATGATTTGAAATTTTCAGAATATGTTGGAATAGACAGACTCTTCTATTGTGCCAAGTTTGAGGGAAATTGGTTCACATATAGGCTCTTTTTTGTACGTTAAGCCACATTAAGCGCCCCAAAAAAACAGCTTAATGTCCCCAGTTTTCCGCGTGGGAGACCAAAATCGATGAAACCTCCAGGATAGCTTAGGGAAGTGCAGAACTTGGGCTGTGCAAAGTTTCAAGACAATTGGTTGAGGTTTAGGCACATTTTGGTACGTTAAGCTCTTTTCACATTAAACTATGCGTTTTTATGATTGCAAAATAGAGCTTAATGTGAATAACTTTTGGTGTGATTTACCAAATGATCTGAAATTTTCAGAATATGTTGGAATTGATAGACTCTTCTATTGTGCCAAGTTTGGGTGAAATTGGTTCACATCTAAGCTCTTTTTTGTATGTTAAGCCACATTAAGCGCCCCAAAAAAAGAGCTTAATGTCCCCAGTTTTCTGTGTGGGAGACCAAAATCGATGAAACCTCCAGGATAGCTTTGGGAAGTGCAGAACTTGGGCTGTGCAAAGTTTCAAGACAATTGGTTGAGGTTTAGGCACATTTTGGTACATTAAGCTCTTTTCACATTAAACTATGCGTTTTTATGATTGCAAAATAGAGCTTAATGTGAATAACTTTTGGTGTGATTTACCAAATGATCTGGAATTTTCAGAATATGTTGGAAACGATAGACTCTTCTATTGTGCCAAGTTTGGGGGAAATTGGTTCACATCTAAGCTCTTTTTTGTACGTTAAGCCACATTAAGCTCACCAAAAAAAGAGCTTAATGTCCCCAGTTTTCCGTGTGGGAGACCAAAATCGATGAAACCTCCAGGATAGCTTTGGGAAGTGCAGAACTTGGGCTGTGCAAAGTTTCAAGACAATTGGTTGAGGTTTAGGCACATTTTGGTACGTTAAGCTCTTTTCACATTAAGCCATGCGTTTTTATGATTGCAAAAAAGAGCTTAATGTGAATAACTTTTGGTGTGATTTACTAAATGATCTGAAATTTTCAGAATATGTTGGAATTGATAAACTCTTCTATTGTGCCAAGTTTGGGGGAAATTGGTTCACATCTAAGCTCTTTTTTGTACGTTAAGCCACATTAAGCTCCCCAAAAAAAGAGCTTAATGTCCCCAGTTTTCCGTGTGGGAGACCAAAATAGATGAAACCTCCAGGATAGCTTTGGGAAGTGCAGAACTTGGGCTGTGCAAAGTTTCAAGACAATTGGTTGAGGTTTAGGCACATTTTGGTACATTAAGCTCTTTTCACATTAAGCTAAGGACATTAAACGTTTTAGTATTGTACAAAAAGAGCTTAATGTGAATAACTTTTGGTGTGATTTACTAAATGATCTGAAATTTTCAGAATATGTTGGAATTGATAAACTCTTCTATTGTGCCAAGTTTGGGGGAAATTGGTTCACATCTAAGCTCTTTTTTGTACGTTAAGCCACATTAAGCTCCCCAAAAAAAGAGCTTAATGTCCTCAGTTTTCCACGTGGGAGACCTAAATCGATGAAACCTCCAGGATAGCTTATGAAAGTGCAGAACTTGGGCTGTGCAAAGTTTCAAGACAATTGGTTGAGGTTTAGGCACATTTTGGTGCGTTAAGCTCTTTTCACATTAAGCCACGTGTTTTTATGATTGCTAAAAACAGCTTAATGTGAATAACTTTTGGTGTGATTTACCAAATGATCTGAAATTTTCAGAATATGTTGGAATTGATAAACTCTTCTATTGTGCCAAGTTTGGGGGAAATTGGTTCACATCTAAGCTCTTTTTTGTACGTTAAGCCACATTAAGCTCCCCAAAAAAAGAGCTTAATGTCCCCAGTTTTCCGTGTGGGAGACCAAAATCGATGAAACCTCCAAGATAGGTTTGGGAAGTGCAGAACTTGGGCTGTGCAAAGTTTCAAGACAATTGGTTGAGGTTTAGGCACATTTTGGTACATTAAGCTCTTTTCACATTAAGCTAAGGACATTAAACGTTTTAGTATTGTACAAAAAGAGCTTAATGTGAATAACTTTTGGTGTGATTTACCAAATGATCTGAAATTTTCAGAATATGTTGGAATAGATAGACTCTTCTATTGTGCCAAGTTTGGGGGAAATTGGTTAACATCTAAGCTCTTTTTTGTACGTTAAGCCACATTAAGCTCCCCAAAAAACAAGCTTAATGTCCCTTGTTTGCCTCCTGGAAGACCAAACTACATGAAACTTCTAGGATATATTAGGGAAGTTAAAAACTTAGTCTGTGCAAAGTTTCAGGGCAATTGATTATGGTTTAGGCACGTTATTACACATTAAGCTACATTAAGCCATTTTCACATTAAATGTTTTAGTATGTCCCGTCAGCGGGTATATACAAAAAGCTTTTTAGCCAGTGGTAATATGAGATTAGACATTAGGAACATCACAAAAGCATGTTAGGAATTTCTTGTTTGTAATTCGGAATGCTTAAGGCTCCGTTCACATGTAGGCGTTTTGGGGCGTTTTTGGGGAGTTTTTCTGCTCTATGATCAGCTCTCAAAACGCCCAACAAGACAAATCCTATTAATTTCAATGGCCCCTGTTCACATCTGAGTGTTTTGACGCTGTGAGCAAAACGTCCAACGCTCAAAAAAGTACATGAGCTTCTTTTTGGGCAGATTACAGAAGTTTTCCATTGGTCTCTATTCAATCTAAAAACGCCTGCACAAAAAACGCCTGTAAATCGCGGTAAAAATCGCGGTAAAAAAACATGCGAAAACGCAACGCTCAGGTGTGAATGTAGCCTTAAGTGTTACTAAACCCAGGACCCTGCATTCACAATATCTGGTCTCCCACAGTACACAGAACATGGAAATTCAATAGTTTTAGTAAATATAAACTGCTAAATACCTTTTCCCATCAGCAGTTAGAGCAGTCTTGTGACCTTTATCAATGTCCAGCAGAGCTCTGGGAAAAAAGCTTGTAGGAGGAGTTTTCATTCTCCCCGATTGTCCTATGAGGCTCCAGGATCCCCCACCCTCTGCCTGGACAGTGCTGATTGGCCCTGTGCTGATCACATGCACTCTCCCAAGAAAAAAAAACTCTTTAGCAAAAGACACCAAAGTGAGCATATGCAGTTTGCCCCCAAGGCTCAGTTCTATCAGGAGATGGTTTGGGGACTGTCGAAGAAGGGGAGGATCAGAGAAGACAGGACAATGTGCAGGATTAACCCCGTTCCACAGTGAGTATAACAAGCACGCTTTACTGCATATACAGACTGATTTTACGGTTGTGAGTTTAGTAACACTTTAATATGATAATAATAAAAACATGTTTTTTTTTAAAACATTAAAGCTTAAAATACACAGTAAAGCAGTGAAATAAAATTGTGTGGGTTACTTTTTTAATTAAAACACCAGGACAGAAAGGCTTATAAAAATGTTTTTATTGAGTGTTCTCTTTTTTTTTTGTTTTGCAGTATCATATTCTTCAGTCCAGCCACATTCTCTAACTAAGCACCCCACAATCCAGCTACACCCAGATCCACCGAAGCTGCCACATCATCAAATGATATTACAACAGCAGCAGCAGATACAGCATCGACATCAGATTCAGACCATTACATTACATAACCCAACATTAGAGTCTCCAACATCCCAACATTGTGTGCCAATGCAGAGCCCAGCATTTCTACCACTTCCCAACAGTGCTCATCCACATCACAGTACCCCTGTACCGACTCCTCCCCCTGCATCACCCACATTCTCTCAGTCTGCCCAGCAGTCTGTGGTAGTGTCTCCTCCACCAGCACAATCCCCTTGTCAGTCACCCACTATCATTATTCACCCCCAGGCCCTTATTCAGCCACAGCCACAACTTCTTGTACAGTCATCTCTTCCATCCAGAGAAAATTCACATCTAATACAGACAACGCTGCATTCGACATCACCAGTGGCTCTTCCAACCTATCCTTCATCTACAGTAACACCGGGAGGCCATCTTGGATCAGCACATCAACAAACTGTAGCAACATCTGGGCAGCCATTAATGTCATCCATAGTACCAACCAGTCAGCCATCGCTCCAAACTCTTCGTCCATCATTGGCATCATCTCCTAATTTACCCACGTCTCATTCTTCCCAGCTACAAGCCTTGCCAATGCAATCTATGCAGGCAATATCTGTGCAGCCTGAGATGTTGACCCCAGGCCAAGTTCTGGTGCAGAATGCTTTGCTTACCGAAGAAGAACTTCCTGCAGCAGAAGCACTTGTTCAGCTGCCATTCCGGACACTTTCACCTCCTCAGACTGTTGCAGTCAACCTCCATATACCGCCAGCACAAGTAGAGCAACCAGTGGTAAGTTTCCAGTGTGATTCTTAAAGTGGACAATTGGACAAAACAAAAAAAGTATATGCTATAGTCCCAATAGCCTTAACACCGCAGTTTTTGTTTTTCTGAGTTCCCCTGTCACAAATTTTTGATACCTGTTGATCCTGCTAGGAGATCAATTTTTTTTCCACTTGTGCTATAACAGGGTGACAATAGTATTCATTCTGTAGCAAAATTGCACAGCAACATAGCTAACCAGTGGACAGGGTAGTCTTAGATGAATATGTAGTTTTAAATTGACTTAAAAAGGATCTTCAGTCAGTTAAAAAAAGGACACTTACCTGTCCAGGAATCCAGCTCTGTCCTCTCCCAGGCCAATTCTCCAGCAATCTTCAGCTCCCTGGTGCAAGATGGATGTGGGAAACCGACTGTGCCTCCTTGCAGCTTCACAGCCGGCTTGCCATTGTGCATGCACAAATCGTGCTGCTCTTTGTGAATGGACCCGCAGCCTTTTGGGAGTTGTGATGTTGTTACCTAGGAGGATACGGGCAGGGAGAGAGGGAGTGGAATGTCGGTTGGTTTCGCCTAGTTCGAATGGGTACCTGCCAAAAATAGGTACCTGCTCCCTGAAAAAAAAAACGACAAAAATTTGAGAGGGGGGCTTGGTAAAAACAGAACTTCCCATTTAGGGTGAAGTTTTACTTAAACCTCTTGGCGCCAAGCTCATGCAAATATGCGGCCTCCCGGCCGCCGGTCCTTGGTGCCGAGTGGCCACATATTTACACGCAGTAGCGCCAACAGTGCTGTGCCCAGAGTGGGCTCCTGGCACAGTGACTGGCAGTTCACAGAAAGGCAAGGAGCGATCTGGAGTTTTGGGATCATGTAACAGCCAATCATGACGGTCACATATCTGTAAGCTGCCCCCCCCCCCAGCATAGAAAACCCCTTAAGGGGCCGACGGAAAATGGCGCAAAGGGGTTAAAAACAACAAACAAATTAACCAGCTACTGGGGCCATTTTATTATTTATCTGAAACTTAAAAAAAAAAAAATCTGCATTTTTTTTGCTAGAAAGCCACCTAAAATCTCCCAAACAAATATATGTTGTCTAAAAATAGAGGCCCTGTAGAATAAAATGGACTCAATCGCAGTTTTTTATGTCACTTGATAAGTTTGTCTGTTTTTTAGGAAAGAATAAATAAAATAATTTTAGCGCAAACTCCATATAATACCCATGCTGCACAGTCACAGTCCCATAAAGGGGATCGGGCAACTCTACAGCTGTAAAGTCTGATTTGCTCAGTTACATTCAACTGGTGCTTTCCAGGTTTTTTCAACTCTACAGCTGCCTGGATAATTACATAAAAACTGGGAGCTGCTGCAGCCAGGAGCTTGTTTTAACCCTCTGTATACCAGGAACGCTTTTTTTAAACATGCATTGGTAGATAAGTGGCTTTAGTTTTTTGTTTGTTTCTTTTTTTTTTTTTGGAAAAACATTGTAAGCACCCCTGTATTGTTTTTTGGTTTATACCAAGCCCTGTAACTGTCACTTTAGCTGGACAGCTTGGTCTGTGTGTAATTGTGAGGAAAATATTATTAATGGCATGTGAAGAAAAATCACATATGAATACAGAACTATAATTTTGCATAATACCCTATACAGTTCCCAGAAGACAATATTTTCTATATAGTAGACCTTTTAACAACTTGGGCTCTTCTTGTGGTATGTCTGAAGTGGCTAAAACAAATCTATGGCTGCAGCAGCAGCAGCCTTGAGCTTGTGTCTCTTTATTTTACAGCCAGCTCCCAAGTTTTATGTACAAGGGATTGCTTTTACATTACACAATATGCGTTACCCCCCCCTCCCCCTTGGTTTGGGGCTCTCAACAAATGTCAAGATGTTGAGTGAGAGGAGGTTCGGGAACATCCTTTCCCTGATCTCCCCTGCAAAAGTGTGAACTAAAAAAACTCAGCTCTGAGTACTACCATTTCAGTGTTGACAAAATGCTGGTTAGAAAGCAGCATAAACAGCTGATGGAGCAAAAATCTTTGCTCAGTCGGGTGAAGCAAAGGACATGAGAGACATTTGAGGTCTAAAGGCCCGTACACACGTACCGATCGTCGGCATACAAACGTCGGCGGACGAAAGATCTGCCGATTGTACGCGTGTTAGTATGGTGCCTCCGACAGATGTCTGCGCACAATCCGCGGACAAAAGTCTTTCGTGCAAACATGAAAATTTTTGTCTGCGGACACCAGAACGGACGATTGTTCGCCTGTCAGTACAGAATTCGGCCGACAGACCGCAGATTTGCAAGACTGGGCATGCTCAGAAAATTAAAAACACAGGGAAAGTTAACCATTACATGACATCACTTCTGCAGTCAGCTGAAGTCTGCAGACAAAATTCTTGTGCTGTCCTTGTGCTGTCTTTGCACTTTTCAACAGACACCGACATCCCGGGGAGAAAAGACGAACATTTGTATGCCGACGATCGGTACGTGTGTACGGGGCTTTACAGATCCCTGATGTCTAGAGAACCTATCACCTGCCCAATGCTATCTAATCACAGCAATAAAATTATATGCAATAAAAATTGTTAAATAAAATATTAAAGCTAACACACAAAATTTAAAAGCACCCCTTTCGCTCCACACTCACACATCCGAATGCAAATGTACATGTAGGGTATGTACATGATTGCCCCATGCATGTTACATATCATTAACCTATAATAATATATAAAATTAACATATAGTTCTAGATCCCGCATTTATGGTTAACTCTAAACTGATGAGATGTAAAGGCATTTAAAGTGTTACCTATACAGTGTGGAAAATAATTATTTGATCCCCTGCATATTTTGTAAGTTTGTCCACTTTTAAAAACATAAAGGGTCTATAATTCTTATGATAGGTGTATCTTTAATGATAGAGACAGAATATTAACCAAAAATCCAGAAAAAAACATGATACAAATGTTATAAATGGAGTTGAAGTTCATTGAGTAAAATATGTATTTGATCCCCTACCAACCAACAATAATTCTGTCTGCCACTGAATGGCTGCAGTATGTGCTCATGTGGTACACAGATTAGTCCTGTCCATTTAAGAAAGTGCTCCTAACGACAACTCGTTATGTGTATAAAAGACACCTGTGTACAGAATCTCTTTCTTCCATTCATACCCACCATCATGGGCAAGACCAAAGAGCTCTCAAAGGAGGTCAGGGACAAGATTGTAGACCTGCATAAGGCTGAAATGGGCTACAAGACCATTATAAAGAAGCTTGGTGAGAAGGAGACAGCTGTTGGGGCGATTTTTCACAAATGGAAGAAATACCAAATAACCATCAATCACCTTCAGTCTGGAGCTCCATGCAAGATTTTCCTCATGGGGTAAGGATGATTATGAGAAAAGTGAGGGATCAGCACAGAACTACACGGGAGGAGCTTGTGAGTGATCTCAAGGCAGTGGGGACCACATTCACAATACGCCAATATGGATTGAAATCCTGCAGGGCCCGCAAGGTCCCCCTCCTCAAGAAGACACATGTACAGGCATGTCTGAAGTTTGCCAGTGAACATCTAGAAGGATTGAGAGAAATTGCTGTGGTCAGATGAGACCACATTTGAGCTCTTTTGCATTAACTCAACTCGCCATGTTTGGAGGAAGAAAAATGCTGATTGTTACCCTGAGAATGCCATCCCTACAGTCAAGCATGAAGGTGGAAACATTTTGCTTTGGGACTGTTTCCCTGCTAAAGGTAGGGGCAGACTTTTCCGCATTGAAGGGCCAATGGATGGGGCATGTATTGTAAAATCTTGGATGAGATCCTTCTTCTCTTATTTAGAACACTGAAGATGGGTTGTGTATGGGTCTTCCAGCATGACAATGGCCCAAAACATACCACCAAAGCAACAAAGGAGTGGCACAAGAAGAAACGCATTAAGGTCATGGAGTGGTTTAGCCACTCCAGACCTTGAAGTGATACTAAAGTCTAATTTTTTTTAAATTAAAAATAACATGTTATACTTACCTGCCCTGTGCAGTGATTTTGCACAGAGCAGCCTAGATCCTCCTCTTCTCAAGTCCCCTCTCCGGTGCTCCTTGCTACTCCCTCCTGTTGAGTGCCCCCACAGCAAGGAGCTTGCTGTGGGGATATTCAAGCTGAGCCGCAGCTTCCTGTGTCCATTTAGACACGCAGCTGCGGCTCGGCCCCACCCCCTTTCCCTCCTTATAGGCTCACTGACTTTAAATGACCGCAGCGGGAGCCAATCGCACCACGCTGCTGTCTCAGCCAATGAGGAGGGGAGTTCAGGACAGCCGAGTGTCTCGTGCAACATCGCTGGATTTAGATGGATCTCAGGCAAGTATTTGGGGGGCTGAGAGGGGCTGCTGCACACAGAAAGCTTTTTATCTTAATGCATAGAATGCATTAAGATAAAAACCTTCTGCCTTTACAACAATTTTAATCCTATAGAAAATTTAGGGAGGGAGCTGAAACGTCGAGTTTCCAAGCGACAGCATAGAAACCTTAAGGATTTAGAAAAGATCTGTAAAGAAGAGTGGACCAAAATTTCTCCTGAGATGTGTGCAAACCTGGTAACCAACTACAAGAAATGTCTTACCTCTGTGCTTGCCAACAAGGGGTTCTCCACCAAGTACTAAGTCGTGTTTTGCTTGGGGATCAAATACTTATTTTATTCACCGAACTACAACTCAATTTATAACATTTGTATTATGTGGTGTTTTTTTTTTCTGGATTTTTGGTTTTGTATTCTGTCTATCATTTAAAATACACCTATGATAAAAATTATAGACCCTTCATTTTTTTGCGAGTGGGCAAAATTACAAAATCTGCAGGAGATCAAATATTTATTTTCCCCACTGTCCATATAGCCAAAAATACTGATTTAAACATGTGTGAAAAATGAAAAAAAAATTGCTCTAGAGGGGATGTGGTAAAGTACTGCTTGAAGACTTGGAAAAATAGGAAGGAATGAGTACCCCAAAAAAATGCATATTTAAAGGTGATTGAAAGTTGCGTCAAGCACATCAAGCCATCGCGTTACGGTTGAAAGGAATCCCACTTCTTCAGGGCTTTTGCTGCATGCTATTAAATCGGAAAAGTTCCCACGCCGGTTATTTATTTGCGAGGTATCAGAGAGCAGAGTGACAGCTGAGGTTGCAGGTGCAACAAACTTTGTGTTTCGTGTTCATCGCCATTATTCAATACTGAGCACAACCCACTGGAGGGATTCCTTCCCGTTTGCCCACATAACCAACAACAACCAGTGACCATTACAGTCAGTCCAGCGCAGTCTCCAGCATACACAAACTACTGCTTAACCACTTGCCGACCCCTGCCCGACTATATAAGGTGGCGGTCAGCCCCTTCCAGGCAAAGTGACGTACCGGTACGTCACTAGCCTGGGAGCGAATAGGGGGCGAGCGCGCACCGCCGTAGGCGCGCTTCCGCCCCCGCTCGTACCCTAAGAAGCCGGCGCGTGTGACTGGCGGACCCGATGTCCGCCGGTCACTGGCGATCATCGGGTGGAGAGGGAGAAAGGCAGGCGGCTAATGTAAACAAAGCCGCCTGTCATTCTTCCCTGTGTAAAAGCACAGATCACTTGGTCCTGCTATGTAGGACCGTTGATCTGTGCTGTTACACACACAGCCACATCCAATCACAGTAAGAAACACGCCCCTAGGGACACACTTAACCCCTCCCTCTCCAATAAAGTTAACCCCTTCCCTCCCAGTGTCATTTTTACAGTAACAGTGCATATGTATAGCACTGATTACTGTAGTAATGTCACTGGTAAAAGTGTCAAAAATGTCAGTCAAGGGTCCGATCTGTCGGCCGCAATGTCGCAGTCCCGTAAAAAAAATCACAGATCGCCGCCATTACTCGTTTAAAAAAAACAATAAAAATGACAAAAATCTTTCCCTTAGTTAGTAAACGCAATAACTTTTGCGCAAACCAATCAAAATACGCTTTTTGCAATTTTTTTTTTACCAAACATATGTAGCAGAAAACACATTGGCCTAAAATGTTAAAAAATTTTGATTTTTTTACATTTTTTTTGGGGGGGGGGGGGGATTGCATATAAAAAAATGTGAAAAATATTATTTTTGCAAAATTGTCGCTCTTCTTTTGTTTATAGCGCATGATCAAAAAATCGCACCGGTGATCAAACCACCAAAAGAAAGCTCTGTTTGTGGGAAAAAAAGGACGTCAATTGCATTTGGGTAGAGCGTCGCACGACCGCGCAATTGTCCGTTAAAGCCACGCAGTGCCGAATCGCAAAATAGGCCCTGGTCAGGAAGGGGGTAAAATCTTCCGGGGCTTAAGTGGTTAAAGACATTTTAACAAAAGTAAGGCTGGCCATACACTATACAATTTTCTTATTCCATTTCCTTTAGATTTACCTTAAACTATGTAGTGCAAGGGCCTGCCTGACTGCATACAAATTGAAAGTGTTTAGGTTTGACCCTATATTACATGGTTTTGGTAAATCTAAAGGAAAGTTGAACAAGAAAATTGTATAGTGTATGGCCAGCCTAAGCTGAGGATTCAAGCAAATGGATGCAGCATGTTTTCTTTTTTTGGGCGTCAACAAATACTAACATTTCAAAAGCTGATGCTTGTTATGTATTGCCTAGCTGGAATGTTGTCTAGCTGATAGACATACATATGTACAAATTTCTACATTTTTTCACAGGTATAAACATGTTGTGTTACATGAAGTAGAGAGTGATTTTATGTCTAGAAACTAGATAATGAGATAGGGTTTCTATTGTTATGGATGGGTATTTTTCTAGTTTTCAGACAGAAGTGGAAATGTGAGAATTTAGAATTTACAAAAGTACCGAGAACTACTGTATATATTCAGAATCCATAGAATCCATAGTACATTTTTATTTAAAATGACTGTATGCCAAGAGTCAGCTAGGCAAGGTGCCTCATTCCTGCTGACACCTGTATTTATTTTGTGGATACACATCTTCCCTGTCTGGGTAAATCAGAATCCATATTATATAGGATAATTGAACTATTGGTTGTCTAGAATAGATAGCGTCCCTTTAATTTTGTAGTGTAATTCAGAAATGTGTGCCATGTATGCCCTATTTCTCCAGGGAGAACAGTTGACAGATATTGATTTCATAATAATGGGCATGTTTGATCAGCTGCACTGTAACAGAGGAAACCAAATATAAGATTTCATGTTTCTGTTTGGATACCCTAGTATTTTATTTAACTGTGTACCCTCTTTCTTTCATATAGGTTTACCAGGTGGAAAATATGTGCCCAGAGGAAGTACCAGTGGTTCAGCAAGACTGTAATTGTGTCATTACACAGACCCCCACACCTCCAACACTTTCTCCCCCAGCACTTCCTGTAGGCACTGGAGAGGAGCTTCCTGTAGATCATATCTTTCAAGGTAAGAATGTAAATATTTAGTCTGCTTGTGCTTGTATGAAATCAGCTGATTCAACTTGTTGCTCCCAATAACACAATTTTAGCGGAGGTAGAAATAGACTAATGTAATTAAACATAACTGCATTGGAAGGGTCAGTTTAAAAACATATGCACCTAAAATATTTCCATTTTACAGACCTTCTAAAATGTTATATCTCCCAGAAACCCCAGTGATTAGATATCAACATCAAACTTTAGACTCTGCATACCTATCATAGACATAGCAGTGCTAAAAGGTGTTGACATGCTCCACCAGTATAATTACTGTATTGTAAAATAACTACTGAAAAATTAGTAAATTACGCCATCGTTCTATTTTTGTGAGAGGGGTAGAGATGCAAATTACTGCAGAGAAATCTCATTACTGGACTTCCTGAAAGATACTGTATTTGGCATTAGCAGACGTTTAAAGCAAAACTTCAATCACATAATAAAAATGTACAGTATTTATCATAATTTATTGTATTTTTTAACCCCTTCCTGCCTGCCCCGACATCCCTTTAAATAGTTCAGAACACCCAGGGAGCGGGAAAGATTGGCGATCATGTGACCACCCACTTGCTACTGAGCTTTTGGCCAGACCAAGAGCAGTCTTTGACAGCTTGGTCTTTATGCTTGAAGCGCACTCACAACATATAAACATCAGCCATCCAGTGATGCATACAATATTTTCGGCATGGGGGCGTTAAAGCCCACCCTTTTTCCACTGCACAAATTGATTGAGCAGTCCTAAAGGGGTTAAATATAAATTGTATATGTAAGTGAATTGTTTATTCTTATGCCTCGTACACACGCAACGATTATCGGCCGACCGATCGTCCGACTTTTGTCCAGTGTTGTTGTGTTGGTTGAAATGTGTCTAGACTGCACACGAATTTTCTCGGCCAACAAAAATCTACTTCAGAAGTGATGTCATGTGCTGGTTTACTTTCCCTGTGTTTTTTCTTCTCTGAGCATGCCCAGTCTTGCTCATCAGATTTTTGTCTGACGAAATCTGTACTGACTGACGGAAAATCGGCCGTTGTGTTGACGGCCAACAAAAATTTTATAGCCTGCACACCAGATTTTATTCGGCCGAAAAGTCGGAGTCGGTTGTCGAAAGCATCATACTAACAAGCCGAAAATCGGCCGAACGGACGCTGGCCGAAAATTCCCAGCCAATAATCGATGCGTGTATACAGGGCATTAGTATTGGTGTTGTCCTACTGGGATCCGCTGATCAGGTACAGTTATCGGAAGACAGCTGTCTCTTCTGGGTTCAAGCAGCCAGGATTTAATGATGTCTGCAGCTCCTCCCACCAGCCTCTGTAAACTCTACTCCTGCAGCCTCCTCGGATATGTGGAGGGCTGAGACAGCAGGGACACACAATTCTAGCCTAGGCAAGAATGGTGGCGGGTGGGGCCAGACCTAAAGTTTAAGAAAAAAATAAAGAGCTAGAAAAAAGTGCTGATTCAAATTGATGAGGGTAGCGGCAGTGCACAGAGCCTTGAGACCTGTACACATGGGCCAAAAATCAGGTGGTTTCGGCCTGTTCAGTAAAAAACAGTCGTCATTCAACCGTTCGGGGCATGACTGAAAAAGGTTTGCTGATCTGCACTTGATCAGCGCTCTGACAATAGCTGAGCGTGCTGGCGGATGTGTTCTGTTGGGGGGCTGTCCCCCCTTTTAGAACACCATAGCTCAGTGGGGGAGATCACTGTACCAACATATGATCGCATTGGATCGTTAGTACAGCAGCTCCTCTTGAGCTCTTCAGCTGAATGAAACAAAAAACTGTTAGAGTGTACCAGGCTTTAGTTGATCTGGGGGGTGAGGGTATAATTAAATTACTTTTTGTTCTCTTCCTCTCAGATGCAAACTGTCAGCTCAATGTGGAGCCTCAAAAGATGCACTTTTATCCCATGCTGAATTCAGTGCTGAAAGCAGACACCTTTTCTTGGCTTCTAAAGAAGAACTTTTTTTGAGTGTCTGATTTAGATAATTTTTATTGAGTGTCTGATTTCAAAACTGAGGTGAGGCAGAACAGTTGCCCTCAACCCTGGTCCTTAGGGTCCACTAACAGGCCAGGTTTGCAAGATAACTGAAATACATCCCAGGTGATATCATTTTCTGCTCAGTGATTGAAGTACTCTAGTCTGCATCTCCCCAAGGTAATACTTAAAATCTGGCCTGTTAGTGGGCCCTGAGGACCGGAGTTGAGGACCACTGAGGCAGAAGATAGGACAGCCTCTGTGGAAGGTTACAGCTTGCACTGTTTGGAGAGGAAAAGAACAATCTCCCATAGAACTATATGATAGTCTCTCAATTTTCCAAAAGTTAAGGCTATATTATTATGGAAATTCAAGAATGGAGATGCACATTATTTTTTTTAAATGCCCATGATTGGTCTCTTTAACTGCAAAAGGGGAAAAGTAAGACATTTTACCTGGCTATGTTGTCTGCAGGAGGATCTGGATCACTGAATGGAATAAAAAATTATTTTGACATCTAAAACAACCTTGTTTAGCTGTTTCCCTGGAGTTCGGATTTAGCCAAATGGCACCTGTTCAAAACTGTAAGATTAGCATTGTTTTTTATTTTAAAGCCCGTAGCGTGTGCAACACACTCAAAAGACTCCACCCGGTGCATAAAAAAGTGCACACACACAAGGTGAGAACACAAAAAAGCACAGGGTGTGCGAAATCGAATGGTCTTCCCTCCGAAGAGGTAGGACCCGAAACCTCAATCCCCCGGGGCGCAAGACTCCTGACAGGGACATAAGGTACTCATGGTCTGTCTGGCCGAAACCAGACAGACCCCGTTCTTCAGGGGGACTGCCGAAACAGCCCCCACCGAGTACTAAGTAGGGCTCCCCCGAAGGGAGACCCCATAGGAGAAGGCGAACTAAGCCAAAAGGCCATATCCACCCCCTCCCAAGACTTAAGGCTGGGCCCGAAGACCCACACACTCTCGTCGTGCAAATAAAGAAAAAAGGTGAAAGTGCAGGTGACGGACTCCAAATAAAAAGACAGACAAACAAAAAGGTGGGGAAGGGGAGTGGGGAAAGTGCTTTGGTGCCATGTGAAGAACCAAGGCAGGCCTTCCAGCCGGAATAAAAAATTCCTCTGGTGCAAGCCAAAAGGCCTGTCCCAAGAGGCAGGTGTGAAAAAGGTGTGCATAGTGCAGTGACCAAGGTGCCGAAAAAACTCACAGCGAGCTGCCCCTCACCAGTGAGAAATTAAGGCACCCCTGGGCTGCCACCCCAGGGGCACTTACACTACGGGCTTTTTCAATCTCAGCCCCCGGCCAGACCGAGTGTAGCCTATCCCCACCAGCAGACATCAGAACCTGGACAGCTTAGAGAGAGCTCACCTCCCCTGGGGACAGGCCCGTTAGCCAGCCAGATCAAAACCCAGGAGTGGGAACCCTCCCCTCGCCATCCTGTTCCTCAGCCCATTACATCCAGGAGCAGTTCCACCGGGCTCACCCTCCAGACCGGCTTTCCTGCTCCCTTCAAACTGGTTAGGACAGTTCAACCCATTCAAATCAGAAGGCGGCGGGCCCCACATGCTTTCCCAGATGACCTACTCCCCATACCTCAATACTCAGAGCGCTCCGGGTTTCGGTCATACTGGTACTAGCTAAGGCCCATACCAACTGATAAGAACAGATACTACACTTGATCTTAGCCAAAAGGCCGAGAATTAGCATTGGTTATAGTTGACCTTTAACAATTCAGAATGCAATGAAAACCGGTGTGCAGTAGCTTGTGGCAACCAATTAGAAATCAATTTAATGGCTCATTGAGGAAAAGAGCATTCAGAGACGATTGGTTTGTACTACCAACTGCAACTGGTTTATACTACATGCCTCAGTTTCTTACTAGTGTTCTAGGAGGCTGGATGTTTTTACTCTGCTGGGAAACATTGACCCATTTTACTAGCCATTTTTTTTAACTTTTTCACAAGAATTTTTTCTCTTCAGTCAAGACTTCACCTATGTACTTTTTGAACTAGAATTTGACCATGGAACACTGAGCTCTGCATTGTGGCACTTTTTAGACTTCTGTGTACTGGCAGCTGCAGAACACTTTCCAGGTCTAAAGCCTCTGCTGTGACCTAGTATCTACAGACTCATTTTATGAGTAGACTGCATGGGCCCAGCATTGCAAGGTACTTTTTTTTTTTTTTTTTTTTTAACTGTTTTGTGCCATTATTATCCCTTTTTTTTCACTTGGTTTACCATGGAATTGGTTGTAACGCTGAGCAATTAAATGCAGAGGCTCTAAAAGTGTTACAAATGTACATTCTTATTCTTGCCATTCAGCAAGAAGTAGCACCGTCCCATCACTGCTCCTTATCACAAGAGACACACATGGTTTTACCTCAGATAATCAATGTTGCTGCCTACAGTGATCTGGTCACTTCCAGTCATTTGAACCTCCCCTGCTTCCAACAGTGTATTCATGAATGCTCAAGGTTTTATCTTGTGTAAGGGGTATTTCGCTGCTTGAGGTGTAATATGTCTGTTCCCTAACACATGAGGAGCAGTTGAGGTGGCCGACTATAACAAAACTGACTGGTACTGAATTTCAGCAGGATGACTGACAGACTGTAGCTGACTACTTGTACCCGCTAGCAGCTGGATAGGCTAGTAATGGATAGTAACAGTACTACTAGCAGCAGACTTTAGCAGGAACAACTGGTGGTGACTGCAGCAGGCAGGCTGTAGCAGCTTGACTGTTAGAAGACTGTATAAGACAGGTGATGACTGTGTAAGACTGGTAGAGACTATAGTAGACCGGTGGTGACTGTAGTAGACTGGTAGAGATTGTAGCAGACTGGAGGGGGTTTGAGTGCACTGACAGGTGTCAATGAGTTGACTATATCTTAATTTCTACTAATGTTAGTCTTCTTCAGGGCAGTCCCGTTTTCACTTCAAACTACTACAACTCAACATCCTGTCATCCTGAGACAAATGGTTGTAGTCCCTGGACAAACCAATTTGCCAGTCACCAAAGACCAAGTCTTCTCTGGCCTGATAGTTCAGAAATCTATCTCTGGAGTTGGGGAAAACCTTTCTTCTGATCCTTTTCAAAGGTTGGGTATGAGTCCTAGTCACCTTTTCGGAGCATGGGACTTGGACTCCCAATCAACATTCTGAAACTTTGGACTATTTGGTTCACCTTACAAACTTTGATATACCAACTGGAGAATCCTGTCCTTAACAGAACTTCATTGTCTGCCATTCACAATGAAAGTGTGGGAAATTGGCACGCAGATTACCTCAGTCAGCATCGCCAGGAACCAGGAAAATGGTCCCTACCATTTGGAAGTGTTCCAGAACCTGAGTCACAGCTGGTGGATACCATATGTGAACCTCTTTAATTAAAAATTGGACAAATTTGTTTCCAGGTTCAGAGATCCCCTTGTGGCTCCATGGTTTTATTACAACCTGATCTATACCTTTCCTTTGCAGGACCGAGAGGCCATTTCAGTGATCTAAATAACTCTGGACTGTTACAGGGAGATGCGGTACCCTAATCTGATTAGGTTCTAGCAGAGAAAGAAGCTTTCATTGCAGAGGGATGAATCGTGATCTTCTTACAATCAGATCTGGATCAATTGGCCCTGACTTCGACCAAGCTTCTGATCTTGGCGTTAGCATTTTTTTCCAGAGACTGCTACCCTCCCATTGTTTGTTTATTGTCTTTGTACATGCTCTCACTTCTGTAACTCCCGCTGTGCACCCACCCATGTCTCTGTGGGATTTTAATTTGGTTCTCTCAACACTTCAGAAATAGTATTTTGAGCCTACCATATTCCTCTTTCCACATTCCCAAGGTTGTTTTCCTTGTCTTCATCACTTCTATAAGGCATATATGTAAGAAGGCAGCTTTATCCTATAAAGAACCTTTTCTGATCTTCTGACGGCCATACACGGTTCTTGCTGAACTGGCCGATATTGGAACCATTAATGGACAGGCTGAATGTACTGATCAACTTTGGTACAACCAGCTTGCCGGATTCTCTTGCAAATATCGCTAGTGGCTACTATAGCTGCTAGTGATAATTTCTGTTGTCTCCCAGCGCGTACAGGGAGCAGACAGTTGCTTGGCAGGAGGGATTAATGGGGCGATCATGCCAATTTCTTTCTTGCAACCTGTGGTTGCAGGAAAGAAATTTGCACTGTGTATGGCCTGCCTTAAACAAGGACACGGTGGTATGAAGACTTAGGGTCTCCTTCCTTTCTAAGGAGATTTTGACCTTTCATCTCAAACAGGACATTATGCTTCTTTCCCTCTTTCTAGCCCCAGAAGGAGGTTTTCCTTCATTGTCTGGATGTTGTTTAAGCTGTGCCCATCTATCTCACAGCTACTGTTTTCTTTAAAAAGACTAACTCGCTTCATAGTCCCCACAAAGAGGTGTCAGCTTCTTGTTCCAACTTTTCTTAATGGCTTAGACAGCTCATAGTGTGGTGCTCCAGCTTGTGGTTTTAAGAACTGGGTACCACTCTTTCCTGTCAAAGCACACTCTTATTAGCTCTATGAGCATTTCTTGGGCTTTTCCGCTCCAGGTAACTATTTTTAATGTTTGCAAGGTCAATGGCAAATTTGCCATTTGGTATTCTGTTCACATGTTTTTAAAGTTTTACCATGTAGATGTTCAGGTCTCATCTGATGCCAGCTTCGGGTGTAATATCCTTCAGCCAGCCTCTTTTAACAGCAGGCATCCCCTAGTTTTTTCTGTTATTTATAGTTGGATAACTATAAATCCATAAATCCATAATACCCTTAATCCTTTGTCTCTCAAAGAACAAGAAATAAAAATAGGATTTTTTTACTCACCTTAAAATCCTTTTCTTGGTGTTTACAGTCTTGCACTCAGGACTGCTTGTTATAAACTAATGGCATGCTGGAAGTGTGAGGGGTTATGTGAGCCTGGTCACATTGTTTTTTTTACCAGTGTCCAAATCCTCTTGTAGGCAGCAGTCTAACTGAATGTTCTCTGAATCCTGTCTCTAGGAAAATAATTTTACAATGAATAAAACCCAATTTCTTTCATTGACAGTCACAGCTCCTGATCTTCCTAAATATTGGGTTATACTACCCCTACAGGAGCAGGACACTAGGCAGAAAAAAATCTGTCTACGCCTATAGGCAGTCCCAGGGGGTATACTCCCTCTCTCTGCTATAGGTACTCCGTTTTTTTCTGCCTAGTAAGGACCTAGTTCCTTGCTGGGATCTCTGGTCCTGGCAATTTTTTCTTTTTGGATAGAGTTGTTCTCCTGTTTTTTTTTCTTCCTGTGAGGGTTCCACTCCTTCCCATTAGGCACCCTCCTCATCGGTCTGGTGGTCCCTGTGGGCCATATCACCCCCATCTGCCCCCTCTCCTCCTTTACTGACACAGGGGCTGTGGGTTGGCCTGGTCCACCGCCTGGGGTGGGGGCAGGGTGCTATGCTGGCGGGGGTGCGCCGCTGGCGACCTGGCGATCGGCTGTGGGGGGGGCTGTACCTGGTGGGGGCTTCTGCCAGGGGCCCCTCTTCCTGCCTGTTCCGTTTTCTGACCCCTCCTGGGTCCCTGGGAGCCTTGTGCTGCCATGCGGGCCCGCCATTTTCTTGTAGCCTGTGTTCTTAATGCACAGTGGCCATGTTTGTGTAATCCGGCGGACATTTTTTGTACTTTGCCATTGAAAATAGCGGTGGCCATGACAGTGGAGCCCTCTGGGGGGTGATTTCGGCAGTGGGAGCCCCTCCTCATCCCCGGTGCTGACTCCTGTATATTTTTGTTTCCTGATCGCAGTTCGTGCAGTGCAGATTCTCCTGGTAGCTGTGGTCCCTGGTTTCTACGGGGTGGTGAGTCTGGTGGGGTCCTCTCCCTCTCTACTGAGGATCTGCTGTCCCAAGGATCTTCCATCCTGCTTTACAGTCGCTGGCTTTGACAACTTGGCTGATGAACACCAGGTGCTAGAGGTTTGTCTGAGTCAGGGATTCCAACGCTGTTAAAAGCTAGGAAATCTACTTCTAGGTAGATCTACCATTGTACGTGGAAGACGTACATTGCATGGTGCGAGTCTCTTGGGGTTCATCCTTGCTCTTTTTTCGGTGGCTCAGATCTTGACCTTCCTTCAACGGGGGGGGGGGGGGGGGTGGAGCAGAAACTGGCCTTGAGTACTATCAAGGGTCAGGTGTTTGCCTTAGCGGTCTTCTTTCAACGGCCCTTGGCCTCATACTCCTTGGTGAGTACTTTTCTTCAGGGAGTTAGGCACTTGACCCCTCCAGTACATTCTCTAATGCCACCTTGGAATGGAACCTCAATTTGGTGCTCTCAGTCCTCCAGAAGCCTCCTTTTGAGAATCTTCAGGAGATTCCCCTGCTTACGCTGTTCCAGAAGGTGGCCTTTTTGGTGTCTTTCACCTCTGCGCGCAGGGTGTCGGAATTGGCAGTGTTACCCTGTCGCTCAGCTTACTTGGTGGTTCACAGTGATAAGGTGGTTCTTCGTCCCTGTCTGCTGTTCCTTCCTCAGGTTGTCTCTGATTTTCATTTGAATGAAGACATTGTGTTGCCTTCCCTGTGTCCCAGGCCAAAACATCCAAAGGAAATTGCTTTGCATGCCTTGGATGTGGTCTGGGCAATTAGGGTGTACCTGGCAGCTACGGAGTCTTTTAGGAAATCAGACTCACTATTTGTGCTTACGGATGGGCCTCGGAAAGGGTTGTTCGTTTCCTCTGCGACCATTTTCAGATGGACCAGACAGACGGTGATTCAGGCCTATTCCATCAAGGCGCAGGTTCCTCCTTTCCTGTCAAGGCGCACTCTACTCGGGCGCTCAGTGCCTCCTGGGCCTTCCGTCATCAGGCGTCAGTGAGGCAGGTTTGAAAGGCGGCCACCTGGTTGTTGGTGCACACTTTCACAATAGATCTTTAAAGTAGATGTGTTGGCATCTGCAGGTGCTTCCTTTGGCCGCAAGGTTTTGTAAGCTGCCATTTAGAGGACCTGGTCTTTTTTAAGGGTGTTTTGTGAGCTCCGGTTGTTTTTGTTAAGCTCCTGTTTACCTGATTGGCTATAGTTAGCCTTGGGAATTTCTTTTTCGCTGTTCCCACCCCTCATGTTTAACACTGCTTTGGGACGTCCCAATGGTTAAGAAGATCAGGAGCTGTGTTCGTCAATGAACGAAAGAGAAAATTGGATTTTTGACTTACCGAAAAAAATCTATTTCTCTGATGTTCATTGACAGACACAGCACCCACCCCTCTGTGCAATTGTGATTCTTCTGACACTGCTTGTAACAAAACTGAGTACCCATAGCAGAGAGGGGGAGTATACCCCCTGTGACTCCCCATAGTAGTAGCCAGACTTTTTTTCTGCCTAGTGTCCTACTCCTGTAGGGGGCAGTATAACCCAATGGTTAAGAAGATCAGGAGCTGTGTCGCTCAATGAACATCAGAGAAATGGATTTAACGGTGAGTCATAAATCACATTTTTTCTGCCTATGCTGGACTGGTGTACTTTTTTGTGATCTCCGCATGGTCAGCTTTTTTTTTTTTTTTGAAAAATGTAAGAATCTTGTTTGCTTGTAGCTCTTAGCGCAACACATTACTAGTCTTTGATAACTAAATAAATGTGGGGGCTCAGGTAGTTTCTGTATAGGGTATGTTTATAATATATATCTTGTACAAGAGATATTTCTTAAATATTACTTATTATGTAAGATTGATATTTGTTACACTTTTTAGGTCTCCCAAGCGTGGTATCTTCAGTGAGTGCCTCGGTTATTAAGTCACCTTCAGACACCTCCTATGCCTCCATACCAGCACCTCCTCTTCTTTTACCAGCTGCTACTACAAGGAGCAATAGTACACAGAAGCCTAACAGCATTCCTGGTCTGGAAAGCAAGCTTCCTCAAGCTATAGTGAAACCACAGATCCTAACTCATGTCATTGAAGGATTTGTCATTCAGGAAGGTCTTGAGCCATTTCCTGTAAGTATGGCTTCACGTTAGCCTTACAGCACCTAGAGCTACATAAAGTCCATATTTTAACCCTTTTCCTGCCACTAACGTAAGGTACATGGCGGAATACATCCACTTCCAGGTTAGTATACTTTACGTTGGCTGCATTCCCCCTTACCCTATGAGCTCATGTTCGCTTTTATGACCATGAACTCATAACAAAACTGTCCCCCAGACTTTAACAATTAAAAAATAGCTGTAATGAGTAACTGATAAGCCGCTTATCACAGCCATTCTCTAAAAATAAGACACCGCCCGTCTGACCCCTTTTTCCTGATATTTTCTTGCAGGCTGTGTCCTTGTGTGTCCCCCTTCTGCCCCCCCCCCACCCCCGCCTCCCTGTGTCCTCAATCCCAACATGCTTTCCCTCAGCCACTCCATTCCCTTAGTGTACTGTTCTGATTCCATCTAGGTAGCGATTACTTCTGTGTTCATTTATAAATGAAGTATACTAATTTATTAGTAAAGTATTTATTATGTCTTCCGTTTGTGAATGGGAAGTGAGTGGGTTATGTGGTGAGTGGGAAGCCTCTGTACAGAGCTGTTCATTCATTTAGTGCTGTTGTGGCTTCAGAGGTGTAGGAGCGTGAAGACTCAATGTCTTTCCCTGTCTCAAATGAAACCTCAGTTGTCTGTTTAGTCCCCTAATATTTCACTAAAGCCCCCTTTCCCCTAAAACCGGTCCGCTAATGAAACAAATATAAATGTAAAAAATAATTTTAAAAAGTAAAATTGTAAACTTGTAAGTTGTAATAATTTTAAAAAGTGTGAAAAAAAAGTAAATTAATAAAAAAATAAAAAAATGAAAACAAGAACATATTTAGGACTACATTCACACGCACAGTGTATTTCTGCACCTGGGAGTCACAGGTGTTTGCATACAGCTATGTGCAGCAGCCTGTACAGATCAATGTTTTGATGTACATCATGGCTGTAAACACACATTCTGTATGCAAACTGGGCCACTCTTACAACCCTATATGCGTGCAACCACTCCGATATCCGGTCACTTGCATAAATCCATAGCATCTGTCAGCCTGTTATTGATTTGTACAGGTTTCTGGCTGCAGCTGTACAACAACACACATGATTACTGGGTGCAGAAATACACTCCCTCTTGATGCTGTTTGAACCATTGTGGTCATGTGAATGAGGCCTAAAACACCCCCTCACACACTGATTACACACATAACATACACGTGCACTACATAGTGTTAATGCATATTACATGTGTGGTTGCAGTGCAGTGCACCCACACTGAGGGCCCATTCAAATTAGTGGACATGCATTAGGATGCACATAACCTGCGTATGCTGGTGTGCATTTTGCACAAGTGCTGCAGTGCATTGTTACAATGCATTGCAGTGCTTGATTTTGTTTCGTTTTTAAAACATTTTTAGAAATAAATGTATTCAGTTCCACTATGTTATGCCTCATTGCCATGCATTGTAATGCTCTGCAGTGCAATAAAATATATGTCTGCATCATTTTATTGCAACTCACGCTAATGCAGAGCACATATGGCACTGCAATTGGGTATTACTACAGTACGTGCAGTAAGTGTTAAACCAACCTCCACATTTGTTATGTAAAATGCTTTTTTACAGTTTTTAATACCTTTAATTTTCCTCTTTACATAAAAAAAAAAATTAAAATTTACAATTATTTGTAATTTATTAACTCAATACAGTTTTACATTTTAGATTTAGTAGGAACTCTTTTTTGTTTTCAAAAATATTGTTTTTAATAAACATTTAGGCCCCTTTTACACTTGTGCAACTTGTCATGCAACTTTGGACATCAGAGTTGCACGACATGTCGTTTGCCATGTTTTCCAATGATACCCATTCATATATGCGCAACTTAAAGTTGCAGCAACTTCAAAGTAGTTCCTGCACTACTTTGGCCCGATTTTAATGCGTTTTGAGGTCCAAAGACATAGACATTGCTTTAAGTCCAGTCAAAATCGCATTTAAAATCGCGTTAAAATCACGGTATAATCGCAGGAACAAAATCGCTGTAAAATCGCGCGACTTTCAAGTCGCACAAGTGTGAAAGGGGCCTTACACAACATTAATTGAGTCTACAAAATCAGTAGCACCATTTTTTTGTTCTACCAGCCCTGCTTTCAGAAAATGTATGGTTCTTTTACAAACTCAGAAGGCTGTAAATGAAAAAAAAAGTAAACATTACAGACCTGTCCAATTAAGGTTTAAAGTAGAATGTATGACCTGGCAGAAAAAGGGTTAATGGTATAGAATACAAAATGAATACTATATGAAGAAAACTGTTTCTATTTTTGCTTCTTTGGGGCCTAAAAAACAACCAATCCCTGTTGATGTACTGCTTTCCATGTATTTTTTACAAGTTGTACTGTTAGAAATACTGAATAAAATGTTTTATTTAAATTGGCATTCCTTTATATATCTGCTGTGAATTCTAGACCTAATGTTCTTGTTATGTGGTTGGAGCAAAATGCTCTTTTTGTTGCACTCGTTTTGTAGGTAAATCGGTCTTCCCTCCTAGTGGAGGAACCTGCCAAAGGCCAGTTGCCATTGGATGAGCAGATAATGAACATGGCTGATGTGGAGTCTGACATTCAGAGCACAGCTAAACTTCCTGACCAATCTACAGACACAGAGGTGGAAGACCTGACTGCTGAGGGTTAGTGATTTGAATATGTATTTCATATTTATGTCCTTCTTGAGCATTTATTTAATTTAATTTTATTTCAGGTTTTTTATGTTTTTTTGCAAAAGGTTTTACAACCAATTATAAAATTAAAGATCAGCTGAAGGAATTTAGATTCGAGTACGTTTTCCAACTGAACTCCAGGCAAACTTACAGTTGAAATATAGATTCACAAACTGACTTACCTGCCAAAAGATTTGTAGTTGCGTTCAGCCTAGAGATTGAGCTTAATGCAGGCCATACACGGAGCGAATTTCTTTCCTGAAACCATGGACAGTGTTTACAGGGACATTTCTCCCACTGTCTCCCATTGTATTCTCCTGGCGGGGGAAGCCGTCCCCACTGGAAGAAGACATGGATTTTTGCTAGTACCAGCCACTAGCAATAATCAAATGTAAAATCTGGCAGGCTTGGTACATTCAGCCTACCCATACATACCTGTATGTCGAAATTGGGCTGGCTCTTGCTGAACTGACCAAGATACGAACCTTCCATGGCCTAAGTTTTATTTTACACTGTGTGCAGTGACAGGTAGTTTTCTGCACTGGAGAAATGCTAGTCACCACAAGGGCATATATAAAACAAATGTTTTCTGTGTGCCCTATTCACACCAAAATGCTGGTGCGATGTGTATTTTTCTGCAGCACACTGGATGGCACAACATTACCACACTACTGTGTGGAGACATGAATGGAAGTGTCACTGTGTGATGCAGGGTACATACTAGAAGTTTTTATTTGTTCACCCCAGTGGGCCATGTTAGTGCAGCGATCTCCCCTGCTGAGCTATTGTGTTCTGACAGGATTACAGACCCCCCTCCCCCTGCCAGAACACACTGATCAGCGCTCACAGCCATTGACTGCAAGTGCTGATTCGATCCTGGTTTTCCAGCATGCTCATTCAACAAAAGCTGGTGGTGGGACAGGCTCCTTGCAGACAGGGAGCTGTACACACAGGCCGAAAGTCAGCAGGTTCCTGCCAAACTGACCGTTTCAGTGCACCCAGCTTGACATTTCAGTAAAGTTAAAGCGATTGTGAAGGCAGAAGGTTTTTTTTTTTTTTATCTTAATGCATTTTGTACATTAAGATAAAAAAGCCTTATGTGTGCAGCCCCTCTCGATCCAGTGATGACCACTAATGCCTCTGCCGTTCCAGGACTCTTCCTCCTGATTGGCTGAGGCACAGCAGCAGCACCATTGGCTCCCACTGCTGTCAATCAAAGTCAGCCAATAAAGAGAGAGAGGGGGTGGGGCTGAACCGCAGCTCCATGTCTGAATGGACACATGGAGCTGCAGCTCGGCTTAGGTACCCCCATAGCAAGCTGCTTGCTATGGGGGCACTTAACAGGAGGGAGGGGCCAGGAGAGCTGAAGAGCGTGAACAGAAGGATCTGGGCTGCATTGTACAAAACCACTGCACTGGGCAGGTAAGTATAACATGTTTGTTATTTTAATAGAAAAAAAACAAGACTTTACAATCACTTTAAAAGAAAAAAAGGCCTCCTGCCTGAGTGGTAAAAAAAATGCATTTTATTATGCAGGCTAGTTGAGGGAACAGCAATTATCGCAATGATCTGAGATTAGCTGAGACTTTCTGTTTGTAACCAGTTTTTTAGTTTTTTTGCCAAAAAATATTTCTGCATAAGAGTAATTGAGGGGTGGTGATTTTATGTAACCCTTCATCATAACCCCCAGTGATTGTCATTATTTTGTTACATGTTTGTAAAAGATTTCTTCCTGAGTAGTTCAAATCAAATAATATATATATTTTTTTTACTTTCTGTAATAATTCCCGTTAGCATGTCAGCAGTATGCACCTGTTTGCTTCAGCTTTACATTTAGTAGGCATTGACAAAGGGCTCACTGTATTTCTGCCTCAGTCATCCTGCTGTTTAAAGCCCGGTACACACCGGCCAAAAATCAGCCGGTTTTGTAGGAGATGGCCGATTTCTGTCCCTGTGTACAGCTGTCGAACGACCGTCTTGCTGTAACATCAGCCAATGGCTGCAGGCGCTGATCAGTGTATTCTGGCGAGGGGGGAGTCCCCCCTGTCAGAATTCAGTAGAACAGCAGGAGAGATCTCTGCATCAACATTGCTTGTGTTTATACGGGATCTGTTCCTTTGTGGAACAGCCTCCTGTGTGTATGAAAAAAGGTGTATGTGTGTGTGTACCCAGCTTAACACTCCTTTTATAATGTATTAGGAAATTAGTGTGAAAACGATCCAAACCCTATACTATAAAAATCTCCCTTGGTATAATTTTTCTCATTCCAGTTTCTGGAGTAGGGAGTAGAGTAGAAGAGGCATATAATAACATCCTCTGGGTGGTGAGGCATAAGCATTTTTTCTGCTGCTGATTACACCATCGCACTATTATAGTTTGGATCTGGACAGAGGTGCAATTTGTGAAAGTCCTGCCTTTTGGTGGTTTAAAGAGGATATACGGTAACCTGTATTGTGTTACAGTATGAGCTAGAAGTATGCATGTACCAAATACACAAAATGTTGGCCAAATACGTTTTAAGGAATTTTTGGCCAAGTTGCTTATACATGTTTTTATTCTTTAATGTGTATACAGTACTGCTCAGCAGAAGGGATGAAATTGATTTTTTTTTTTTTACTGGTAACTCACTAAGTAAGGATTCCAAAGGGATATCATGATAGGTTGTTCTAGTGCAAATTAACTAATTAATGAGCAGGGATAGTTAATGTATGCCCCCCTTTTTCTGAGACAGAGGATTATAGTCTGGAAAGATTCTTCAATCTGTTGCCCAAGAGTTCCAGGAAGGCCCTAGAAAAAACATGTGTTTTTAAAGTGGCACATGACCTGGCTAGGGCCTCCAGAAATCTCACTTGGCAACCAGTATATTTTTAGAACAGCATACCTTATAAGATAAAGAGCTGTGCATGGCACAATGACATCAGATGGAAACTGTTACAGTGTTGACTGTGCTCTTTTGAGATTTTGATGTATTATTTTCAGTTGTTTTGCATGCAGTCAATCAAAAAAGACAGTAAACAATAAAGTACAGTTTAGGTTTTTTTGTTTCTAAATCCAGGTCATATCAGAAATGTAGTATATGACTGGTGGTTTTAAAGTCTAACTAGTCAATAAACCAGAACCGTTGTGTACAGTTATTAATATGCAGAGGACTAACCTCTACACAAGCTAATAAATGTCCTTTTTTTACCCATGTAGATGTTGTATTTACCCATCTACTTGGAAGTAGGTATTTTTTTTTAAGTAAATTGTTGATTGTTTGGGGCAGTGTTGTTGTTTATCTCCATTAATTAAGTGATATCCCTAATCCCAGTCTCAATGGTATACCCCCAAACAGAAGTCTCAAAACCATGGCCCAGGAACAAAGTGCTCCCACTCAGAAGATGTTACAGTGGAATTTAGCAGGTGAGGTGCAGGCAGGTAATGTTAAATCACGAGAATATTCGTGGTGCAGGCAGGAATCCTTTCTTTTTTTTTGACAACTGGACAGAAACTCTAGAACTATGTTCCTTTGGAAGCCAGCACACAGTGACAGATGATGATTTTTTTTTTTTCGGATCATATTTGAATACATAACCACAATAGGTGCTTTGGACAAATCTTTATCAATAGCTATTTAATCCCACATTAAGTTTTAATATAATTGGATTACAGCACCATGGTCATTAGAACATTTTGCCCATTATCTTTACTATTGTCCTAGATTTTTTATGCCCTTGATTCAGTTATGAAATACCTACTATGTAGCTATTAATTTCATAGGACAAAGGCAGCCCAAATCCTTATAGTTGCTGATATCTTTATCATCTGAATGGCCTGGTGAGCTTGTGAAAATGCAGCCCAGTATATTCTATAATTTCCAGAATATTTATTTTTCCAAATCCATCTCAACCTTTTGTATATCATATTGGAGCATTAGAGGATGAGCTAAGTCTAAATTTATTTTCCCTCCAAGCATCCACTCTTAAGGTGGGGGTACACACTAAGAAAATCATGCAAACGATACTCCAGTTTTCCTCGATGTTTCACAGCAAATCGAAACAGAGGATGGAACTAATGTATGAAAATTCACATATGACAAAGGCTTTGTTTTTGTTGTTTCTGATCATGCGCAGTCTTTTATATCTGAAACTACAAAAACAGTACACATTAAATAAAAAGTCCGAGAAAATTTTTTAGTTTGGAATTCGAGTCCAGTGTCGAAAGTTATGTACACACTAAAAAAAAAAATTGAACAATTGTGCCGTACAGAATTTTTCTTCCCATTTTCTCATAGCGTGTACCCCACTTTAACCAAAACCAGTCATAAGAGCTGCAGAACAGCTTCCATCTCTTTATTTTTCAAGCAGGTCGCTACTTTTTGGCCTGAGCTACCCTTGGGATGTGTGTGCTGACAAACAGAGCAGTCAGTCCCTCTAATTCACACACTGTTAGGCTTAACTATTTAGGTGTCACCATGCTGTTACAGCTAGTTTAGGTTAGGGATCAATTAGACATTTATTTAAATAAATAGAAATAAAGAGGTACTCTGCAGAGACTGGTTTTAGAGGTGTGTAATAAGAGCTATTATAATGATTTGTTTGCCTTTACTTAAGTGTTAGGCTCTGTTCTCTCTTTTTTTAAGATATACATGTAGTATATACTCCACATTTAATTACACTACACTACAATTACACTTTATACTACATGCTGTTTAATTATTATTATTTTAATGTATGTGTGTAAGTGTTTTAAAAGCCATGTTTCTATGTACAGTTTGTAATGTTATGAGTACATGGGGGCATATACATTTGCAATTTTCTTATACAGGCGATCAGTACTGGGATGAGGTCATTCACTGTTCATGGCAAGAATGCAGAACTGTGCCTCCCGCCTCCATTGCCAATGCATGACATAGATAGGCCATTCTGTCTCTCACCTGTTCTCCATCCCCAGTGCTTTGGCTGCCTATGGTTGGCACAAAGTATGTGCTATTCATATGTGACCAAATGCTTGTATTCTAACAGCCGGTAGGTGCTTGAACATGAGTAGTCTATTTATTGTGTCAGGTTTTGGCAGCTGAGGCAGAGATTGGGCATGTTGGCGCACTGTGCTACAGCATTAGCTGTCAAAGCAGACATGTAGCCTTGACCTGCTGATTGCCAGCCGCTAATCTAAAGCATGACTGTAGTGTGGTACCCACCCTTTTTCCATGAGAATACTGCAACTGGGAAGACCCACTGCTGCACATGTCAGAATTTGACATGCGACTGTGTCCGTGCAGATGCTGCGACTGTGTCCGTGCAGATGCTGCGTCTGCATCCACTTCTATAGGCTGCCTGCACTCAGCTGTAAGGTGGATGCATACGCAGAAGACAGCGGCTTAGCATGCAGCCTCAGTGCCCATCTGAATGAACCCTTAAAGCATATCCTATAAAAATACTTCAAACTGGGTCCTCAATTAAATTACTCTGTAGTTTTCCATTAACACAGTAACAGACTGGCTAGTTTGTTCCATATACTGTCATTTCTGTAAGGAGGAAATTGTTTCTTTCTCACCCTCCTTCAGTGTGGTCAGATACTGTATATTAAGGTCAGAAAACAAAAGCTTTCAGTACATAACTAATGTCACACATTAGTGATTCACTTCAAACAGCGGGTAAAATAAGTATTGAACACGTCATCATTTTTGGAGGTAAATTTATTTCTATTGATATTAAATTTTCACCACATGTTTGTAGCATTCTATGCAATCCATACATACAAAGAAACCAAAACCAAGAAGTTCAGATATTAAGTTATGCGTAATAGAATAGAATGACACAGGGAAAAAGTATTGAACACATAAAGAAAGGGAGATGCAAAAAGGCATGGAAAGCCAAAACACCAGATGAAATCTATCAGTAATTAGAAAGCAATCCTGCCCCTTGTCAGTGCAAATTAATATCAGCTGGTTCAGTCTTAATTGATGGCCTTTAAAGAGGTGTCCCATTAACAAGATGTCACACAAGGAACATCTCATGATGGGTAAAAGCAAAGAGCTCTCTCAAGACTTTCGCAACCTTAGTGTTGCAAAACATACTGATGGTAGTAGTCATAGAAGGATTTCTAAACTATTGAATGTTCCAGTGAGCACTGTTAGTGCAATAATCAGAAAGTGGAAAGAACATCATTTCACCATAAACCAGCCACGACCAGGTGCTCCTCCCAAGATTTCTTAAAGAGGAGTGAAAAGAATTATCAAGAGATTTGTCCAAGAGCCAAAGAGCAGAGCTTCAAAAAAACCTGGAATAAGCAGGTACAATTGTTTCAAAGAAAACAATAAGTAATGCACTCAACCACCATGGCTTGTATGCACGTTCACTACGCAAGACTCAATTGCTGAAGAAAAAGCATGTTGCAGCTCGTTTAAAGTTTGCTGCACATTGTTTAGACAAGCCTGTGAAATACTGGAGAATAAAGTCTGGTCAGATGAGACCAAAATTGAACTCTTTGGATGCCATAATACACACCATGCTTGGAGGTCAAATGGCACTGCACATCACCCCAAAGACACCATACCAACAGTGAAGTTTGGAGGTGGGAACATCATGGTGTGGGGCTGTTTTTCAGCATATGGTACTGGCTAACTTCATGTCATTAAAGGAAGGATGAAAGGAAAAATGTACCAAAACATTCTTGATAAAAATCTGCTGCCATCTACCAGGATGATGAAGATGAAACGAGGGTGGACATTTCAGCAAGACAATGATCACAAACACAAAGCCGTGGAAACTCACAATTGGTTTCAAAGAAAGAAAATAAAGCTTCTAAAATGGCCCAGCCAATCACCTGACTTAAATCCAATAGAATATCTATGGAAATAACTAAAGATCAGAGTTTATAGATTAGGCCCACAGAACCTTCAAGATATAAAGACTGTGTGGAAGAATGGGCCAAAATCACACCTAAGTAATGCATGTGACTAGTTTCTCCATGCTGGAGGCTTCTTGTTGTCATTACTAACAAAGGGTGTTGTGCGAAGTATTAAACAATTATCAGTTAGCGTGTTCAATACTTTTTCCCTGTGTCATTCCATTTTTTTTTTTTTTTTTTGGGGGGGGGGGGGGCGTGAATCAAGATTGTGATTTTTAAGGATTAATCTTGCAGCTCTAGCGTATGCCCCAGGCCTATCATTCTTATCCTTGCTTCCCTACTAAACAATTTTAAAGCAAATCAGCAATGTCACCTCCCACACTGATTAGATGTTCTTTTTAGAGTGCATCTAAACCTAGAAACAAAAAATGAGTATATAGTACTTTACTAGTCCTTAGTAGAGATGGGCTCTGGCATGTTCAGGATCCTAGTCCCAACCCACCTGCCCGATCCCGCCAGGAAGCTGGCAGTGCAAACCGCCAATCACAGGCTGTGCAGCTGCATACCAGGAAATGTCTCACTGCCTGTGATTAGTGGTGTGCAGTGTCGACTTCCTGGCGGAATCGGGCAGGTGGGTTCGGACTAGGATCCCGAACACACCAGAGCCCATCTCTAGGCCTTAGATGTGGTGGCTGCAATCATTTTCTTTTTTCAGTCAGGGTCTTGTAGTCCCTCATGACACTAATAATCTGCATTCACATTTTATGTTTTTTGAAAGCAGCAAAATCACATATGTGCGCATTTCTGTACCACATGCATAGGGCAGCCCATTGATTTCAATGGGTTGCCCTAAAAATGACAAATGTGGTTAAGTAGCTCCTGTACCTTTTTGAGCATCAGGCTTTGTGCCTTTTTTAACCATGTGTTTTGCAAAGTTTGTCACATTTTTATCGCCTGACAAATGTGCAGCATTTTGCCACGTTCAAAGTACCATTAACCATGAATGGCAATACAAGAGCTGCAGGTGTTGCATGCTTTGTAAATGCGTATTCACAACATGCTAAGTGTGAATATAGTCTAAGTGATAAGAGTGCAGCACAAGCAAAGAACACAGGAAGTTGATCAAATGACAAGATTATTGGCAAGATAAACAGGTATTTTTGCACTTATCAAACAGATATAAAATGCTTTAAATGGTATATTTACTAGACCAAAAAGGAGCCGATTTCATTTTGTTTTTTTGTGCTTAATACTTTTTCTTTAGCCCTCGTTCACATTGATTAAAATCGAGCGACTTCATCTAAAATTGGCCGATTTTTAAAGCTGCATGTCAATGCGACTTCAGGTGTGACTTTGAAGACATCTGTGTGGCTTCATGCACAGATGGCTATGCAAGTCGCATCCAAAATTCGCCAAAAGTATTGCAGGAACTATTTTTTCAAATCTGATAATAAATAGATAAATTGAGTACAATAAATATATATCATAAAAATTCAAATAAATTAATTAAAAATGTTTAAAAAGTTCATCATAGTCCATGACATCCAGGATGGATGCCGGGCTTGTGCTAGACGGAGCCTGCAGGAACGCCACGGCAGTGCCCAGTGTATTCCCTAGTGCTGTATGTCATCTAACTAATCGTGAGTGTAATATTTTATGCTTTACCATTAAAATTAAATATTTGAATGCACTATTGGAGTTCTTTTTCCTTTCCATTATGAATGGTCTACCTATGGTGTTGATCTGGAGTACTTGTGGATTATTGTGGTCTTATTGATGTGTCCTGGTGGCTTATCTGGAGATTATGACCGTGTTCTCTTATAGTTGGATGGGATGCCTTTATGACCACCTATAATTTAGTGGTCCATACATTCTGGTAAGGAGATCCCTGTATCACTTGGGGTTTGAAGTGTTTTTCATCAACTTTTCAGTCACCCTTATCTCCCTGTCCGAACTTTTGGCTCCTTTCTGAGAATAGTGGCTTCTCTGGATTGTCTGTCATGGACTATGATGAACTTTTTAAACATTTTTAATTAATTTATTTATTTGAATTTTTATGATATATATTTATTGTACTCAATTTATCTATTTATGTTGAGTTTATTATATTTGTATGTGTTCTAGCACTGCACTATTTTTTTACACTGATTTATTTCTGGAAGTTTGTATTTGTCCAGGTGCTAGCTGCTCCCCTCATTAGCACAGTGTTCCTTTCTTGTTTATTATTTTTTCAAATCGATACAGCACTGCAAAGATGGTGTCGCATCGATTTGAACATGACCATTGCCGACATAAGGGTGCGACTTGTCATGTCATTTGACCTGTCAAATGGCATGACAAGTCACTCCGATGTGAACAAGGGCTTAAAGATTTTGTTTGCATCTCAGTGCTTATACGACTTCTGTGCTCTGTTAGGACTACATGTTGCTGAACACAGACCAACTGTAACTATGCCATTTGCTTGCTTCTGTTCATCCTCAATTGCTGCACATCAGTACTTGATTTAGGCAGCACATACAGGTGTTTAGGAAGGTCAGTTCGACTATGGAAGAACAGTACACATTTATAAGCTCCAACTGTTCTGATTTTTTTTCCCAGTGAACCAATAGGATAGTTTTGGTTCTTTGAGATCTTTCAGACAGGAGTTGAATTCTACAGCAGCCTTAACACACATTAGCGCACCTAGAGTGTAATGAGCGTTTTTAGTTGCATTGTACATGCATTCATATTGTGTCAAACAACACTCTCAAACACCCTGTGAGATGTGTTTTTTTTTTTTTTAAAAAGACGAAAATGGTCACTTTTGACACTTTGCAACCGCACCTTTAGGACACTCCAAAAGCCATAGGTGTGTTTATAGTGCATTCAAGGCATGCTTGTACTGCATTTCAATAGTGAAGGTGGCTGAGAAGCATCAACGCCTGCCGAATTCTGCAGGCAGCATTCATTTTGCCTCAATGCAACGTGAAGCAACGCTAACACTGCAGTGTGAACCTCTATCCTCTCCTTATTTTAACAATTTTGAGTGGCGTTGATAGGTGGTCAGGAAGCGGTAAAAACACAACCCAACCACATTTTCAACGTCTGTGTGAAAGAACCTTTCTGTACTTCGCTTACAGTGGAGAAATAAATTGTGGAATGATTCCATATTATTGAGATTACTGTTAGTCCACTCACTATGAATAAATATCTCAATAGTGAATGAGTTAATAGGTTGATAGGCTAAATCTTTTTTTTCTTGGCAGAAGGTGTGGATGAACTAGAATGTGAGATATTGGAGTGTGAATTTTGTGGGAAAACAGGATATCCAAACAAGTTCCTGAGGTCGAGGAGGTTCTGTTCTCTGTCGTGTTCAAAAAGGTAATTAGCATTGTTATATAGGACTCAAGCTGGCAAAGCATTTTATTTTGGGCAGGGCTATCCTGAGAATTTTATGCAGCAGAAAAAGTAGGTTGTTTAAACATTATTATTAAATGGAGTTCCAGTTTTCAGAAGAATACAAGCTGCTGAAAAGCCAAGTGGGTAATAATAACAACTGCAGTCTTTTTATATTTAATCAAACACTCCAAACTCAACAGTTGAACCAATCTAGGCTGTTGGAGCGTGTTTATATTCTTGGTTGTAGGGCGGCAAAAACATGAGTGACTCAACTTACACCCTCCCCTTAAGATGCAAATGCAGGGGTGTACACATGCAAAAATGATACTCCCTGTCAGGTTCGGCGGGCAGTACTGCCACTGAACACAACCCATTCAAGCAAATGGTGCTACACTTCAACAGAATGCAGAGCATGCGGTTGTATTGAGGTTTAAAACAAACAATGAGGAGGCTGCATATCTTCACATATGATATATTAAATGTCATATGCCGCTGACATTGAATCTATTGCGGATCGATTTTCAGGGTGTAAACCTGGCAGAATGCTAGACAGCTGCAGTTTACTGCAAGTGCTTTGTAGGATTGGTTTGTATAGTTCAGTGTTTCTCAAACTTTTTTCAGTCTAAGAACCCTTTAAAATTCTGTAAAATCTCAAGGCACCCCATTCTAAAATGTATAATTGAACCTAATAGTTTTACATAATGCAGCAGCATCCACACACGTAGGACACCCACCGTTAGAGGTGATTTATTCCTCCACTTTTTCACACTGGTACTGACTAGTATTTTAGCGTTTCTCTTCTCCCTCAGTTTCTCTCCCTCTCTCTGCTAACTTGACCTCAGTGGCAACAGAGAGGGGCGAACAAGGATGCTGTGTAGGTGCCTGACGTCCCCCTTTATTGATCAATGATGTCATTGGTTGTTAGGATGCCAGTGGATGGTCCGCATGGTGCCCAAGATTATGATGCTGCACAATAAAACCTGTGGCTTTGAGTAACAAAAAGACCTGTGCATTTTTGGGGAATTTGCGGCAATTTTTAGACATTTCGCCAAGGCACAACTGAAGAATCCAAGGTTCCACGGCACCCTGGTTAAAAAAGGCTGGCATTGAGATTTGGGTTTGTTAGGGAGTACTGTATTCATGAAAAGAGCCCACTCTCGATAGATCTTTTTTATTTTTTAGCAATAATTCATACAAAATAAAGTTAGGATACAATCCGCAACATTTACCCTAGGTTCACATCTATCCATTTTGCAGCCCTTGCATTTTTGGAAAGGGTGGGGGACTTTTTTCCACCATTTTGCATATAATAGACTTAATGGAATCCCAGCAGAAACGCAATCATTGTGTTTGTGATGCAGTTTTTGATGTATTTTGTGGTTTCTATCTTCCCATTTTAAACACTGTATACAGTGTGATTACAGTGCGTTTAAAGAGAAAAAAAAAAGAAAACTGCATTAAAACTGCATGCAAAAACACATAAAAAACAAGGTTTTAAAAACACACTGTAAAACGTGCCTAAAAAAACACATAAAGCACAGCCACATAGATGTGAACCTAGACTTAGATGGCAGGGTAATGTGAACCAGTCAATGAAGAGAATGATGGGAGAACTAAATCAACCATACTTTTGTGCGATAGCACAAGAATTCTTCAGCACAGCAATCTATACCACAAGACTACAATATGGCATATACAGTATATTGTGGATGCTAATGGGTTGTGAGTCACTGTCCAACGTGACTTCTAATTGGGAGGGTTTGCCTGCTTAAGTGACAGTGGTGGGTGCCAGATAAGACATACTGTAGGAGTAAACTGTATGCTTACTACTTCTACAGTCATGGACAGACAGGCAATGACGCCATTAGACACAGGGAGTAAGCATTGATAGAGTGAGTTGAGGAAGTGAGCACAATTAGTCCCAGGAAGGTAACACTTCTTGGCCCAAGGATTGATCAGCTCTAAATCCAAGGACTGTCAGCATTTACTCTATACCTATTCAAACCCCAATATTATTCCTTACCTAAAAGGGGGATTCATTTTAAATTTATTGCATTAAAAGAATTAAGGTTCACAAATACAGTGCATCCAAAAAGTATTCACAGTGCTTCATTTTCTCTTACGTCCTCCGACAGTCGCCACCCACTCACAAGTCTTCACCAATGGGGTATTGACCTTTGCTCCGCAGGAGTAGCTAGGCAACAAGAATTGTTAATACAAAAGCTTTTAGCATAGACCCACCCCTAGGGGCTGTCCCCTCAGTCAATACCTCCCTGCACCAGCATTCCCAACTCAGTTTGATCTTGCCTAGCTTAGGAGTAGCAGGCTTTCCTGTGCTGGGGCTTTAGTCTCAGCCTTCTACCCTTTTTTGATTTTATTTCAAGTATTTTTCTTTTCTTTACTAGCTGTTATTTTGTCAGCTTTAGTTTAGGGTTCTTCGGATGAAGATGTTCATGCGGAGCTGGGTCTCGGACTGGCCGCCCTGGATCTCAGGGCTGAGTGCCAGATGGATCCCCAGCCTGCCATCGAGCGCTCAGCTTAGGTTTGCCCTGGCACATTGAACGACCCATCCCTGTTCGCTGCAGGGATGCTGCCTGTGAGGTGGCTACATCACTGGACGCCATGCTGCGGTCTATGGCTGCGGTCCACAAGCGTCCTGGCTGCGGCACTCCCTGTCTGCCTTGATAGCGGTTTGTCGCTGGAGACGGTTCCCCACGCCATCTGGTACGGTAAGCACCTTCTGTGTGGGGACCTTCTGTGTGGGTGTCAGTCTGTGGCTGTGTAGTACCCCCCATGTCTGTGTAAATGCGGGCTCCCTGTCAGATCCCTGTATGGCTGCATTGCCTGTGGGCTGCGAGGGGGGGCCATCCTGCTCTGCTGTGAGTTATGCTCTGGGGGCAGATTTAGGTACAGACATATGTTGTGCGGCGGCCGCTGCTGCGATCCGCCATTTTTTTGCATATATGCTGTGGCCGGCCCTGTCCCTGTACAGCGCCGCGTTTTGGCGCCATTCGCCGCCATTTCTGCGGGCTGCGCTCGTTCATGCACATGTCGGCGCCATTTTCCTGTAGCCTCATCCCTCAGCCGAGCGGCCATGTTTGCGGAGCCTCATAGGCTATATCAGTCAGCCAGCTATTGCATCACTTCCTCTTTCTCTGGGAACATCGATCGGTGGCAGCAGCCTGTTGTGCTCTCTCCAGGTTTTTACCTTCTTTGTCCTGTCATTCCTTGCTCAGTGTTATCTATCCCTGCGGGATCGGTGCATACAGTAGTGTACGGTGGGCTGCGCTCGCCATGGTGTTAAAGGGCCAGTACCTTTTTTTCCTTTTCATTGCTGGGGCATGGATTCTCAGGATAGCAAGTTTCCCCCCACCCTGGTGGGGGACCAAGGGGCTGCTGCACCCCCCGAGGGGGCTGATCTGGCCGCGGTGGTGGCGTCCTTGGTTTCTCAGGTGCAGATGCTGATGGCTGATCGATCCGCAAAAAGGGCCAGGTTATCCATTTCCTCTGATTCAGAGGGCGATGTGGCTGCTGTGGCTGGTGTACCCTTCTCGGGGTCCCACTCATCTTTGGACCTTATGGGGTCTAAGGGGGAGGCAGAGGTGGAGGGGGTTGATGTTTCTCCCCCTGGCTCGCCTGAAGAGCTTGCACTCATGAATGAGCTGATTGCCTCCATTAAAGATACCTTGCACCTAGAGGATGAGCTTACTCCTCCTGCTAGGTTGTCCTCCTTTGGAACGCAGAGAACTCGAAAATCAGCGCAGGTTTTTCCCTGCCCTGCGGAATTTCATCATACTGTTAATGAGCAGTGGCGCAATTTAAAGAAGCCCTTTACTGTGCCAAGTAAGTTTAAACTGCTTTATCCGTTTGCGCCCTCCACCGACGAGCGTTGGTGTGTGGCGCCTCAGGTGGATCACGCGGTGGCCATTTTGAACAAGGCTACTGCGGTTCCTTCTGAGGACACCCCGGTTTTCCGGGACCCTACGGACAGGAGAATGGAGTCTCTTGCCCGTCATGCCTTTATGGTTGCTGGTTCTATGCTGAAGCCTATTTTTGCTTCCATTATGGCGGCACAGGCTGTTGCAGATTGGACGAAGATGCTCAGGCGCACCCTGGTGGCTGATTCGGCTCCACCTACCACGTTGGCTATGGTGGATCAGATCCATCAGGGTGTCATGTACTTGTGTGATGCGGACTTGAATTTAGCTCCCTTGGCTGCGCGCCTGTCCAGCGTGGCGATACTGAACCGTCGTCTGATATGGCTGAAAAATTGGTCGGTCGACCAATCTTCTCGCAAGACGCTGGCGGATTTTCCCTACGCGGGATCTCGCCTTTTTGGCGAGGCTTTGGATACTCTGATAAAAGGGGTTACGGGGGCAAGAGTACTCTCTTACCCCAGTCTCACAAGCATAAGTCCTTCCGTGGTAAACGGAATTCCTCGTTTAGACCCTCTCAGGGGTCCTTTCGTGCCTTTAGGTCGCAATCCAAGGGCAAGCCCTTCAAAGGCCAAGGCTCCCAGAAGAAGCCGTGGGCAGGGAAGCAGAAGTCCGGCCAGTCCGGTTCGACTTCCCATACCACTTCCGCCTGAAGGGGCGCCCTCACCCGTTTCTGGGGTGGGGGGACGTCTGCGCGGTTTCCTACAACCTTGGCTGACCCACATTCGGGACAGATGGGTTCAGGAAATCGTTCGATCTGGTTACAAGATCGAATTTCTCTCTCGGCCGGCGGGCAGATTTTTTCCCTCAAATCTTCAGCTGTCTCCGGAGCGCTTGCAGGATCTGCACCTGGTGGTGCGGGACCTGCGGGCCCAAGGGGTGGTTGTTCCGTTGCCTCATCGGGACAGATTTCGGGGGTTTTACTCCAATCTGTTCACTGTGCCCAGAAAGGAGGGCAAGGTGCGTCCGATTCTGGACTTGAAAGCTCTGAACCGCTTTGTGCGGGTTCGCAAGTTCCGCATGGAATCCCTGCGCTCAGTGGTGGCTGCCCTGAGTCCGGGGGGATTCATGGCCTCCATCGATCTGAAGGATGCGTACCTACGCATCCCCATTTTCGAGGGTCACCAGAGGTACCTTCGATTCGCCATTGCGGAGGATCACTACCAATTCGCGGCGTTACCTTTCGGTCTCGCTTCGGCTCCGTGGGTTTTTACCAAGGTGCTGGCGCCGGTTCTGGCCCTGTTGCGAGCACAGGGCATTGCTGTCTTGGGGTATCTGGACGATATCCTGATAAGGTCAAACGCCAGTCAGAGCCTGGTGACCGACCTGTCCACCACGATGCGGACACTGCAGGAGTTCGGTTGGACTATAAACATTCCGAAGTCGACTCTGTGTCCTTCGGTTCGTCTTCCCTACCTGGGAATGATTCTGGACTCTTTCCAAGCGAAGGTCTTCCTACCGGAAGACAAGCTTCGGACACTTCAGGACGAGGTCAGGTCCCTCAGGGACAACTGGCACTTGTCTCTCCGGACATGCATGAGATGTCTAGGTTTAATGGTCTCGGCTTTCGAGGCGATCCCCTTTGCCCAGTTTCACACGCGGGATCTCCAAGCGGAGATTCTTGCCGAGTGGGACGGGCGGCCGCAATCCCTGGATCTGCGGATCTCGTTGAGCCACAGCATCAGAAGGGATCTTCTGTGGTGGCTCCAGTCCCCGGCGGTGTCGGGGGGCAAGTCTTTTCGTCCATTGTTGTGGACGGTGATCACCACGGATGCCAGCCTGTCGGGCTGGGGTGGTGTTCTGGGCGTTTTGTCCGCCCAGGGAACTTGGTTGGAGGAGGAGTCCTCCCTTCCGATCAACATTCTGGAATTAAGGGTGATAAAGCTTTGCCTTCTGCGATGGACGGACCGGCTTCGGGGCCGTCCAGTTCGGGTTCAGACGGACAATGCCACCGCGGTGGCCTATGTCAACCATCAAGGGGGCACCAGGAGTGCCCGGGCGGCTCTCTGTCTTGGGCCGAGACGCACGTCCCGGCAATAACGGCAGTTCACATACCAGGGGTGGAGAACTGGCAGGGGGACTACCTGAGTCGCCAGACCCTGGACCAGGGGGAATGGTCCCTTCACCCGGATGTCTTCCAGATGTTGTGCGCGAAGTGGGGTTCTCCAGATGTGGACCTGTTCGCGTCTCGTCTAAACAACAAGGTGGAAAGGTTCGTGGCAAGAACGCGCGATCCTCGGGCGGACGCCTCGGACGCGTTAGTGGCGCCCTGGCCCCCCCCCCCCAATTCAACTACTGTCCAGGCTGCTTCGCAGATTGGCCTCGGAACAGCATGCGGTGATTCTGGTGGCACCGGACTGGCCTCGCCGGTCTTGGTACGCAGACCTCGTAAATCTGGCAGTCGACGCTCCGTGGCGCCTGCCGCTTCGGGAAGACCTTCTGTCTCAAGGGCCGATATTCCATCCTGCTTTACAGTCGCTGGCTTTAACGGCCTGGCTGTTGAAAGCCAGGTCCTGAAGGATAGGGGTCTCTCCCCTGAGGTCATTCCCACTTTGATCAAGGCTAGAAAAGCCTCTTCGGGAAAGATTTACTACCGTACTTGGAAAGCATACTTTGCTTGGTGTGAGTCCAGGGGGTATTCCCCTCGCTCATACTCGGTGTCGAGAGTGTTGGCTTTCCTCCAAACTGGAGTGGACCAGCGTTTGGCGTTGGCCACGATTAAGAGTCAGATTTCTGCGCTGGTCGTTCTCTTTCAACACCCTGTGGCGTCTAATTCATTGGTTAGCACCTTTGTTCAGGGGGTGCGACATTTGGCCCCTCCTAGGAGGGAACCTTTGCCTCCATGGGACTTGAACTTGGTTCTGTCCGTGTTACAACAGGCTCCCTTTGAAAAGATCAGGGAGATCTCGTTGTCTCTGTTGTCCAAGAAGGTTGCCTTTTTGGTGGCGATCACTTCGGCTCGCAGGGTGTCGGAGCTGGCGGCTTTGTCCTGCAGCTCTCCCTACCTGGTGATTCACAAGGATAAGGTGGTCTTGCGACCTAACCCATCCTTTCTTCCGAAAAGGATCTCGGAGTTTCACCTTAATGAAGACATTGTCTTGCCTTCGCTCTGCGCGAAGCCTAAGCATCCGAAGGAGGTTGCCTTACATTCCTTGGATGTTGTCCGGGCGATCAGGGTTTACCTGTCGTCCACTAAATCTTTTCGCAAGTCGGATTCCCTCTTTGTCCTTCCTGAGGGACCTCGGAAGGGCATGGCGGCGTCGGCTGCGACCATCGCCAAATGGATCAGACAGACCATTGAGCAAGCCTATGCCTTGAAGGGGAAGGTTCCTCCTTTCCCTGTGAAGGCGCACTCTACCAGATCTTTGAGTACGTCTTGGGCTTACCGTCATTAGGCTTCTGTGGCCCAGGTGTGTAAGGCGGCGACTTGGTCGTCCGTTCACACCTTCTCAAAATTCTATAAGGTGGATGTTCAGGCATCGGCCGATGCCTCCTTTGGCCGTAAAGTTCTCAGTGCGGCAGTTTCTTAGGGACCCTTGTTTTTGTGGGCCCTTGGTTATTGGGGTGTTTTACCCCTGGGTTACTTGTTTTCCTGGGTTGTTGCTCCTGTTGAGCACGTTTTCCTGTTGCCCAGTTGGTTCTCTTACTGTGGTAAGGTTCCTTTCTCTGATGTGGGTACTGCGTTGCCTTTTCTACAGTTGCGTCTCCCACCCCTCATGTCTACACTGCTTTGGGACGTCCCATTGGTGAAGACTTGTGAGTGGGCGGCGACTGTCGGAGGACGTAAGAGAAAACGGAATTTTTGTAAAAGCTTACCGTAAAATTCCTTTCTCTGAGTCCTCCGACAGTCGCCGCCCCCCGCCCCTCTTTTGGGGTTTTTGTGTACTCTTACTGCTATGCTACCAAACTGAGTTGGGAATGCTGGTGCAGGGAGGTATTGACTGAGGGGACAGCCCCTAGGGGTGGGTCTATGCTAAAAGCTTTTGTATTAACAATTCTTGTTGCCTAGCTACTCCTACGGAGCAAAGGTCAATACCCCATTGGTGAAGACTTGTGAGTGGGCGGCGACTGTCGGAGGACTCAGAGAAAGGAATTTTACGGTAAGATTTTACAAAAAATCTGTTTTTTTCCACATTTGGTTATGTTACAGCCTTATTCCAAAATGGATTACATTCATTATTTTCATCAAAATTCTACAAATAATACCCCAACGTGAAAGAAGTTTGTTTAAAATCTTTGCAAATTTATAAAAAATAAAAAACCAAAACATCCCATGTACATAAGTATTCACAGCCTTTGCCGATACACTCAAAATTGAGCTCAGGTGCTTCCACTGATCATCCATAAGATGTTTCTACAACTGGATTGGAGTCCACCTGTGGTAAATTCAGCTAATTGGACATGATTAGGAAAGGCACACAGCTGTCTATATAAGGTCCAACAGTTAACAGTGCATGTCAAAGCACAAACCAAGCCATGAAGTCCAAGATATTGTCTGTAGACCTAGGAGACAGAATTGTTTCTGGGGAAGGGTACAAAAACATCTCTGCAGCATTGAAGGTCCCAATGAGCACAGTGGCTTTCATCATCTGTAAATGGAAGAAGTTTGGAACCACCAGGACTCTTCCTAGAGCAGGCTGCCTGGCCAAACTGAGCAATCAGGGGAGAAGGGTCTTAGTCAAAGAGTTGACCAAGAACCCGATGGTTACTTTGACAGAGCCCCAGCGTTCCTCTGTGGAGAGAGGAGAATCTTCCAGAAGAACAACCGTCTCTGCAGTACTCCACCAATCAGGCCTGTATTCTAGAGTGGCCAGACAGATGCCCCTCCTCAATAAAAGGCACATGACAGCCTGCCTGGAGTTTGCCAAAAGGCACCTGAAGGACTCTCAGACCATGAGAAATATAATTCTCTGGTCTGATGAAACAAAGATTGAATTCTTTGGCCTAAATGGCAATTGTCATGGCTGGAGGAAACCAGACACTGCTCATCATCTGGCCAATACCATCCCTACAGTGAAGCATGGTGGTGGCAGCATCATGCTGTTGAGATGTTTTTAAGCAGCAGGAACTGGGAGGATCAAGGGAAAGATAAATTCAGCAATGTACAGAGACATCCTTGATTAACCACTTTAACACCAGAAGATTTGACCCCCTTCCTGACCAGGCCCTATTTTGTGATTCGGCACTGCGTTATTTAATGGACAATTGTGCTGTCATGCGACGCTGTATCCAAACAAAATTGACGTCCTTTTTTTCCCACAAATAGAGCTTTCTTTTGGTGGTAATTGATCACCTGTGTGATTTTAAATTTTTGCGCTATAAACAAAAATAGCGACAATTTTGAAAAAAAAAAAAAACAATATTTTTCACATTCTGCTATATAACATTCCCCTACCCCCCCCAAAATGTAAAAATCTAAATTTTTTAACATTTTGTTTTCTGCTACAAATTTTTGGTAAAAAAAATCGCAATAAGCATATTTTGATTGGTTAGCGCAAAAGTTATTGCGTTTACAAACTACGGGAAAGATTTATGTAATTTTTATTGTTTTTTTCTTTTTACTAGTAATGGCGGCGATCTGCGATTTTTTTTGCGGGATTGCGACATTGTGGCGGACAGATTGGACCCCTAACTGACATTTTTGACACTTTTGGGAGGACCAGTGACATTACTACAGTAATCAGTGCTACAAATATGCACTGTTACTGTAATAATGACACTGGCAGGGAAGGGGTTAACCCTATGGGTGATCAAAGGGTTAAATGTATGCCTCATGCTTACTGATGTGTGGGGGGGTTCTATGACACAGACAGAGATCGCAGGTTCAGCTATGCTGAATCCTGTGATCTCTCCCTGTCTGTCATTGAGAAGATCCGCCTGCTTTGTTTACAAAAGCAGGCGGGTCTTCTCACACTTTCCCCAATGATCGGGGAAGGGAGGCGGCGATCACCGCCTCTCCTCCTCCGGCCCGACTCCCACTGTGTCTAAACACCCACCCCTGAGACCACTAGGAGTCCAGCGACGTAGGTCTACGTCGCTGGACCCAGGGGAGCCGCACTGCCGCAGTAGGATTACTGCGAGCAGTTGGCAAGTGGTTAAAACCTGATCCAGACTGGGGCAATGGTTCATCTTCCAACAGGACAACGACCCTTAGGACACAGCCAAGATAACAAAGGGGTGGCCACAGAACAACTCTGTGAATGTCCTTGAGTGGCCCAGCCAGAGTCCAAACCCGATTAAACATCTCTGGAGAAATCTGAAAATGGCTGTGCACCGACGCTCATGTACATATGTTTTTTATATTTAATAAATTTGCAAAGATTTCAAACAAAGTTCTTTCACGTTGCCATTATGGGATTTGTAGAATTTTGAGGAAAAAAATGAATTTATTCTATTTTGGAATAAGGCTGTAACATAACAAAATGTGGAAAAAGTGAAGCGCTGTAAATACTTTTCAGATGCACTGTATGTAACACTAATAAAACAAACTAAAAGCTATTTGTTGAATTTATCTATAAAGCAAATTCAACACTAATAAAGCAAAGACTTTTTATATTTATCTAGAAAAGCAAACTCTATTTTATTTTTGAAGAGTGTTATTTTTCTATATGGCAAATAATTTACTAGCAGGTGTAGTAGAGTAATAAAAAACAAACCGACCCAACATTCATGACATGCATGCTGCTAATTCTGTGTAATTGAATCATTATTTGAAAGGGGCGTGTTCAAGATAATAGCAGTGTGGAGTTAAGTTAGTGAGGTCATTCAGTCTGTGAAAAATCAGGTGTCAAACAGGTGGACCTAATAAGGAAGAAGGCAGCAAATGTATGTGCTGGGTATAGTGCGTTTATCTCTAAAAACCTGGTGGATTAAAACTGGTTGTTCCAGAAGAACAGCGTACTTTGAATAAAAATTTGATTGGAGAGGGGAAAACATATAAAGCAGTGTAGAAACTGATAGGTTTTTCAGCTAAAATTATCTCAAATGCTTTAAAATGGCAACCAATACCAGAAAGATGTGGAAGAAAATGGAAAAGTACCATTCAAATGGATCGAAGAATAGCCAAAATGGCAAAGACTTAGCCAATGATCAGCTCCAGGGTGATCAAAGAAGGTCTAAAGTTACCTGTGAGTACTGCAACAGTTAGAAGCCGCTTATGTGGAGCCAAGCTACTGGTAAAAAGCCCCTGCAAAGTCCCATTGTTGGAAAAAAAAAAAAAAGGATAAGTGCCAAAGAGGTTACAGTTTGCCAAAGAACAAACTGAATGGCTTAAAGAGAAGTAGTGCAACATTTTGTGGACTGATGAAAGCAAGATTGTTCTTTTTGAGTCTAGGGGACGCAGACAATTTTTTAGACGACCCCCCAAACACTGAATTCAAGCCACAGTGACAGTACACTGTGAAAACAGTGAAGCATGGGGGCGCAAGCTTAATGATATGGAGATGTTTCTCATACTATGGTGTTGGGTCTATTTATCACATACCAGGGATCATGGATCAGTTTGAATACATCAAAATACTTGAAAATGTCTTGTTGCCTTATGCCAAATAGGAAATGCCCTTGAAATGGGTGTTTCAACAAGACAATGGCCCAAAACACACCAGTAACCAAGCAGCATCTTGCTTCCACACCAACAAGATTAACGTTATGGATTTGGCAGCCCAAACCTCAGACTTTTGTCCAATAGAAAACTTGTGGGGTGACATAAAAAATGCTGTTTCTGAGGTAAAACCAAGAAATGCAGAGGAATTGTGTAATGTAGTGCAATCGTTTTGGGCTGGAATACCTGTTCACAGGTGCCAGAAGTTGGTCGACTCCATGCAACATAGATGTGAATCAGTTCTCAGAAACAGTGGTTATACAACTAATTAGTTCAGTGATTTAGAGCCGGTTCACACTGAGGCGATCCGACTTTGGGGGGCGACCTGTGAAGTCGCGTGCACCGCTGTGCACTGCGACTTGCAGAGACTTCACATAATGGAAGTCTATGCAAGTCGCTCCCAGGTCGCCCCAAAGTAGTACAGGACCCTTTTTCTAAGTCGGAGCGACTTGTGTCGCTCCTATTAGAACGGGTTCGTTACTACTCAATGGACCGCGACCTACCGCGACTTGTCAGGCTGACGAGTCGCCTGACAAGTCGCGCTAGTCTGAATGGGCTCTAAGTCCCGGTTCACACCGAGGCGACCTGTGAGGCGACCTGGTCGCCTCACAGGTCGCCTCCCATAGGGAAGCTGCGGACCCGTTCTAATAGGAGCGACACAAGTCGCTCCGACTTAGAAAAAGGGTCCGGAGCTTCTTTGGGGCGACCAGGAGGCGACCGCCATAGACTTCAATGTTATGAAGTCCGTGGCGGCCGCTCCGAGGTCGCGGCGCGCTGCTCGCGAAGTAGCGTCGCTCGTATGTGAACGGGCACTTACAGGAAAGCATTTTTCAGTGTATACAGTAAATGTTTGAATTTGTAAATAAAAATGCAGACACTGCTACATTTTTTCTCATGTTTGATTTGAAAAAAAAAAGTGCAGAGTGTCCAATGCATTTGCGTGTATGGAAATAAAAGCTATTGTAAGGATTTTGAGCTTTACTCACTTTTTTAAACACACTGCTAATATTTTTAACACAACTGTACATTTGATGTTCATGTCCCTGTATTCAGTAGATGCATTAAGCTATAATTTTCTTCTAGGTACAATGTTAATGGAACAAAACGTCTTGCACACTACAAGGCTGAAAAAAGCAGTAGATGGAGAAAGATGGAAGGAAATATAGGGAGGCGTGGAAGGCGTTCACACAGCTCTGGAGGGTCAGTCCGAGAGCACTACCTAAGACAGGTTTGTAGGGAGCAAGAATTGCAGAGAGATACGCTGTATATTTAATTTGGCCCTAACATTTAGCTTTATATAAATGCATTGCAGTTGCCTAGTACCTATTCATGCAGTGAAGAAGCCTTAGAGGAGTTCCAAGAAGATTCTCTTCCAGCTCCCATGACCACCCGGCTCCGTCGGCAGAGTGAGAGAGAGCAGGAATTACGCCTTCTTCAAGCAAGACATACACCCTCACCATCTCTGATGCCTCCAGATACTCAAACAGAGCCATCGCAATGGACAGTTGAAGATGTTTGGGCTTTCATACATTCTTTACCAGGTAATGAGTGCTAGATTCTACAGACAGTTTTTCGTGGTATTTCTCCACTGACAGGTGTGGAGAAGTCTTCTGCCCTCTAGATTTATTGATTGCAAAGGAAAAATTAAAGCTGAACTCGCTTTTCTCCAATTCAGTAAAGTACCAGTGCTTGATCACTGTCCTGCCCTTCGCCTTCTGATTTGACAATGAAGGGGGATTACCACAATAATGTGATCTTTAGTTAATCCAGCCACAAATGGTGCGATTTCCTTTTCTGCAACCATGGTGGGGCATGGGGAGCCTTCCCTGCTAGGAGAACACAGGGATTATTGCTAGCAGCTATGGCCGCTGGCAATAATTGCATGAAAAATCAGACCGACTAGTTGTACAATCGGGTGCAAGCAGCCTGCCCATACATGATTTGAATCTCAGCTGGTCCCTACTGAACTGCCAGAGATTCAAAACATCCATGGTCAGCTTCAGCCTGCTCTCTTTACTGTCAGCAAACTTCCAGTTCCAGGTTGACAGCACCCTAAAAGCAGTAGAGCCTGTTTAACTTACTTACAGCTTTACCACTACCTCACCCAGTTCAAGTCTCATTGTGAAAGAGATTACAGGAAGCTATTCTAAAAAAAAATTTCAAGTACCGATACTATCTGTATTTTAAATCCTATTTGAGTATTTTTAGTATATACTTAACAATATAAATTGTGTGTGTTTTTTTTAAATCCGCTTAGAGTTAAGCTATAAAGTTTGTTGTTAAAAAAAAACTGTCATAAACGGCCGTGTATGGGTGGCATTAAGCTTTGGTGCTTCCACTTGTGTGTTGTTGTTGAAGGTACTGACATACCATGAACATTCTTTTTGTCACAGGAGGAAGCGTTTTTCTAAAATTTAAATCAGTTAGTTTAACAAGTTAAATGTAAATAGCACTTTGCAAAGTTCAGTTTTAGTTTTGGGTTTATGTCAGAGGATTAAATTACTCACGCACTTAAACTGAAACTCCACCCAAAAGGGGAAGCTCAGCTTCTCTGCCTTCTCCCCACTTTACCGCCACATCTGGCACTTTTCGGGGGTAACGGGTACCTGGTTTTGACAGGTACCCGCTCCCACTTCTGGTTCAGTTCGCCGCAGCGAAATGAGGCAGAAGTTTTCTCCCCCTCCTTCCCCCTCGCAGCCTACCATTCACAGAGCGCAGTGCGAATCGTGCATGTGCAGTAGGAAACCAGCTGTGAAGCTGCATGGCTTTTGTCAGCAGTATTTGTAGCTGCTTACTTTTAATTTTTTTTTTTGGGAGGGGGGGCGGATATCTTCTTTAACCACTTGCCGACCGCCTGCCCCCATTAGGAAGCTGGGAAGCCGATCCACAGGGCCGGTGGCCGCGATTGCCGCCGGGCACCCGCGATTGCTCCCCATAAAGAGAGAAAGACTGTCTGCTGTTGTAAACACAGCAGACCATTTTTCTCTCTGGAATGAACACAGAGCGCCTGTGATCCTTCTATTTAGGGTCACAGGTCTCTGTGTGTTGATTCCACAAGTCCCTCCCCCATACAATTAGAAAACACTCCCCTAGGCTCACACTTAACCCTTTGATTGCCCCTGGGTTAACCCCTTCCCTGCCAGTGTCATTATTACAGTAACATTGCATATTGTTAGCACTGATTACTGTAATAATGTCACTGGTCTCCCCAAAAGTGTCATAAATGTCAGTTTGGGGTCCGATCTGTCTGCCGCAATGTCGCAGTTCTGCTAAAAATCGCAGATCGCCACCATTACTAGTAAAATAAATAAGTAAAAATGACATAAATCTTTCCCCTAGTTTGTAGACGCGATAACGTTTGCGCAAACCAATCAAAATACGCTTATTGGGATCTTTTTTACCAACAATATGTAGCAGAATACAAATTGGCCTAAAAGGATGAAAAAATTTGATTTCTAAATTTTTTTTGGGAATGTTTTATAGCAGAAAGTGAAAAATACTGTTTCTCTTACGTCCTCCGACAGTCGCTGCCTCCTCTAAGTCATCACTATTGGGTATTGTCCACCTATCCGTAGGAATAGCTAGGCATATAGACTTAGTCAAAAGACAAAAGGCATTAGCATATACACACCAACGGGGGCTGTCCCATCTGGTCAATACCCCCCCTGCATCACCACTCCCAACTCTGTTTTAGTTTGCCTAGCTTAGGAATAGTCAGGCTACCTTGTGCTGGGGCTTCAGTCTCAGCCTTCCTAAATCTTTCATTTGATTTTTCTTTTAAATGTCAGTTTTTTTCTCTCACTTTACTAGCTGTTTATTTTACCAGCTCTAGTGTTAGTTTATTCTTCGGATGAAGATGGAACATGCGGTGCTGGGATTCGGACTGGCCGCCCTGGTTCTCCAGGGCACAGAGGGCCAGATGGACCCCCAGTCCGCCATCGAGCGTTCAGCTATGGTTCGCCCTGGCACTACGAACGACCCATCCCTGTTCGCTGCAGGGATGCAGCCGTGAGGTGGCTACCTCACAGGACTTGTCTGCGATACTGCAGCGTCATGTCCCTGGCTCACGGCACTCCCTGTCAGATGAGGTTTATCCGTGCATAGAGGCCCCCCACGCCATCGGGTACAGGTAAGTACTTTCTGTGTGGGGCCTCTGTCTGGGGTGACAGTCTGCGTTGCTGTGTGTCCCCATGTCTGTGCCTGTGTGACTCCCTGTGCGATCCCTGCGGGGTTCGCTGTGTGCACTGTATGTTTTGCCGGGGGTCCCTGTCCCAGTGTCACCTTAGGTGCATGTTTGGGGGTACAGACTTGTGTGTTGTGCGGCGACCGCTGCGGGGGAAAAATTGCGCGGTCCGCCATGTTTTTTTTTTTTTTTTAAATCCAAAAGGTGTTTATTAAAAACAACAAAAAAAAACAGAGAAGGGAAGGGAACAGGTGAAAACATTCACAGCAATGACAATCGGGTACATACATACATGTTGAAAAATACCGCACCCTCGCAGGGGTCACATCTCTTGGTGAGAAGAACCAGCATAGAGCAATACAAAAACAGGAATAATTACAGTAGTGTTAAGATAATAGAAATGTCCGAACCTACTTAGGCCGATATAAACATAAACCAAAGCAGCAACGTATCAGGATAATCAGGGTTCGGCATAAGCGCAGGAAGAAACCTCCCCACATCAACCGTGTGAAAGTGACACCCCCCGAGAGCACCACGCCCACGTGGCCATCATACCCATATCAGAATCCAAGGGGTAGAGAGATACCGGGAACAGGTCTCCACCACAGCAAAGGAACGGAGGAGCCCAGTTCCCAGAAGGACAACAAGAGAGGGAGGGAAAAAAAAGGGGAATGGGTCGAACAGAGAGAAGGAGAAAAAGAAAGGGGAATACAGGAAGGGAAGAAAGAGGAAGAAAGGGAAAATAGGAGTTCAGGTGAGAAAGACCCCATTATAGCCAGGATGTCTACCAACAAACTAAGCCTGCAGAATATGATACATAAGCAGTTGTGCAGATGCTAGTCCCGGGCAATCCAACCAATCCTGCCAGATTTTATAAAACTTTGTGGCTGCATTACGATGGCGATACGCTAGCTGTTCTCTTAGCAGAATATAATTGACTCGTGCCACCCACTGTGCCAATGTAGGAATCGTTGGACTCATCCAATAGTTAGCAATCAGTTTCCTGGCCAAGTATAATAGCCTATGCACCATTATATATGCACCAGGGGTAAACGGCTCCGGGTCTAGTATGCCCAACAGACACACCAGAGGGTCAACCGGTATAGGTGCATGGGCCACTTGTGAAATGCATTGTGTGACCTGAGTCCAATACCTAACCAACTTCGGGCAGCGCCACAGCAGATGTATGAAATCTCCCCTGTGGGAATCACATTTAGGGCAAAGAGGCGTATCCCGCCTACCCCACTTATGCAGGAGGACTGGGGTACGATACGTCCTATGGAGTATAAAGAGCTGGGAAAGCTTGTGGGAAGCCGACAGAGACACCGAGGGAAGGGCCTCTAAGGCCTGATCCCACTGATCTCCGCCAATATCCCCCAGATCCATTTCCCATGCCGCTCTACACCGCAAGGAGGCCGGGTCCTGTATACACGAGAGAAGCCATTGGTACCTAAGGGAGATCAGTCCCCGTTTATCTTGAGCCCTAATCACTGAGTTCACAATCGTCTGGTCCGCCTGTCGTATGGGGGACAGTCGCTGCTGGGTCTGAAGGGCATGGCGCAGTTGGAGGTAGCGATAGAAGTGTTGGCGAGGGAGATTAAATTCAGACTGAAGGCGGTCAAAAGGCTTAAGCACAGAGCCCTCAAACAGTTGGGCAAAGTACCTTATACCCCTGTCCCGCCACCCCAGAGAGTCTTGCAACCTAGCGACCTCTGGAAAGGCCGGGTTGTCCCAAAGCGGCGTAAAATCAAAAAATCCATCCGAGTGTGACAACACACGCAGTTCCCGCCACAGGCGACGCAACAGGGTCGCCGTGGGAGCACGGAACGGCAATGAGGGAAGATCCATCTCCAAAAGGGACGCCGCTGAGAGAGGTAGCCTGGAATTAGTCAGAAGCAGGGACTGTGGGTCCGTCGAGGACTGATCCCCCCACCCCGCCAAGTGCTGCATCTGAGCTGCAAGAAAGTACATCCGCGGATGGGGTACTGCCAATCCACCCTTATCTTTGGGGTACTGAAGGGTAGACAATTTAATACGGGGCTGCTGCCTCCGCCAGACAAGGTCACGAAACTGGGACTCCACCCGCTTAAACCAGGACACTGGGATCCACATTGGAGAGTTATGAAAGATATACAATAGCTGGGGGGCCCAAATCATTTTAATTAAGTTCACTCTGCCAACCACCGAAAGTGGCAGCTTACTCCAACTCTTACCCTTAGTACGTTGCTTGTCTAAAAGAGGCAGCAGGTTCAAACGCAGGTACTGAGCCGGATCCGGGGAGACCATCACCCCCAAATACCTAAAAGTGTCTGCTACACGAAGGCGACCCAGGGCCGGTAGAGAGGGATTGGGTATGGGGTCAAGAGGCATTAGTATGGACTTATCCCAATTAATAGAAAAACCTGAAAATGAGCCAAATTGTGCTATAAGAACCATAAGCGAATTAAGGGAACCCTCAGTGTCACCCAAATACAGAAGGGTATCGTCCGCATATAGGGACACCTTCTCCTCCAGGTCACCCCTCCTGAAACCCACCACAGCCGGGGAACACCTAATGAGGGCCGCCAACGGCTCTATCGCCAGTGCAAAGAGCAGGGGGGACAGAGGGCACCCCTGCCTAGTACCCCTGTAGAGGGGGAACGGGGAAGATAGTTCCCCATTCACCCTGACTCGCGCCCTAGGTGCCGAATATAACGCCTTAACCCAACCAATGAAGTCATCGCCCAGGCCAAAGCGAGAGAGGACCTCCCACAGATAAGGCCACTCGACGCTATCAAATGCCTTGGCCGCGTCCAAGGACAATATGGCTCTATTACCCGGGTTATCAACTGGAATTTGTAAATTGAGATAAAGCCGCCGTATATTAATCGCTGTGGACCTGCCCGGAATAAATCCAGACTGGTCTGGGTGAATGATGGAGGTAATGACCTTCGAAAGCCGGTTAGCAAGAATACGTGCGAAAAGTTTTATATCAGTGGTCAACAGGGAGATCGGTCGGTATGAGTCGGGGTATCTAGGGTCCTTCCCTGGCTTGGGCAAGACAATAATAATGGCTTCACTCATGGAATCCAGCAGGACCCCCGTCCGCATAATATCCTGCATAGTGGAGAGGAGAGCCGGCAGAAGGACTCGCCCATACCTAGAGTAGACCTCAACTGGAAGGCCATCCGCTCCCGGTGCCTTATTATTAGGTGCCTGCCCCAACGCATCCGTCAGTTCAGACATTGTAATCGGAGCACTAAGGGACAGACTATCCTGCTGCCGAAGCTGAGGCAGGGAGCACCCGTCCAAAAAGGAGGACAGGGCCGGGCCCCCGCACCGGGGCTGATACAGATCAGCATAAAACTGCCTAAAGCCCTCAAGCACCTGAGGAGTGGAGGAGACCACCTCCCCGGAGGGAGAGACAATCTCCGTCACAGAGCCAGGATCCTGTTGAGACCTGGCTACCATAGCCAGCATGTGCCCAGTGTTCTCGCCCTCCTCAAAGTACGTTTGTTGCAGGAAATATCGTTTCTTCTCAGCCGCTGAAAATACCACTGAGTTATACAAAGCCTGCGTCTCCAGCCAGGCCTTCTGCGCAGAGGGAGAGGGCGAGGCTATCATGGCCTCCTCCCTACGCTTCATGTCATCACAAACCGTTTCCTCCCACTGCGCAGAATTACGTTTAACCATAGTAATCCCTTTGATAATTTGACCACGCAAAAAGGCCTTAAGGGCATCCCACACCACCGCAGGGGAGGCAGAACCCCTATTAACAGCCAGGAATTCTTCCAAGGCCGGTGCAATCGGATCCGGCTCAGGGAACAACGTCAGCCAGAACGGGTTCACCCGCCACAGCCCACGAGTCCCCGAGCCCGGAACCGAAAACCTAACCCAAAGCGGAGAATGATCGGACACCAGGCGAGGCTCGTACGCCGAATCAGTCACCCGGGGCCTCATAGAGTCATTCCCCAGGGCCAAATCAATGCGTGACAGTCCTCCATGAGTGGCTGAATAGCAGGAATAACATTTAGTGGAGGCCTGCCTGTCCCTCCAAACATCTCTGAGGCCCAATTCCGTCAAAAACTTAGCAAACGCCGTAGGGCGTGAAATAGGGGCGGGCCCGTGATAGGAGGGGTGGAATTTGTCAAGTGCCGGGTCAAGATAATTATTGTAATCCCCCACGGCCAATACTGGGGTATCGGGGTGGGGTGCCATAAATTGTGCCAATAGACGGAGAACCTCGTGGGAGAAGGGTGGAGGGACATAGACAGCAGCCAAAATACACAGAAAACCATTAATTTTGCATAATAAAAAAACATATCTCCCCAGATCGTCCACCCTGCTGCGCAGGCACACAAAAGCCACCTCCCTGGACACCAACATGCTCACCCCCCGCGAATACGAGGAGTGAACAGAATGGTATTGAACAGGATATGCCCGAGAGCGTAGCAAATGCGTGGAAGTGCGCACCAGGTGGGTCTCCTGTAAACAGACAATAGTGGGCTTAAGCTTCCTAAGATATGCAAATACCGCTTTACGCTTAACCCCATCCGCCAGGCCCCGAACATTCCAGGACAAGATTAATGCATTAAGCTGTGAGAGCTCCATGAGTTAACAAAAACACAATATAAATGTAACAGCAGAATTCCCCCAGACCACCCGACATACCACTCCCCACCGCCAGCCATAGTTCGCCTGAACAGAGTCTCCGGGAGCATGCGCACTGAGTGCGTAGGTAAGTAGAGAGGGAAATGCAGTCCACGCCAGCCATCTGCAGCCGGAAGAGTCCTAGGCCTGAGAGGTCTCACCTGAAAAAGAACATGAGGTAGGGAAGGGGGGAAAAGCAGCAGTGCAAAAAACAAAGTCAAGGGGGCCAACAGGGCCCAGTAGTAAACCATTCTCCGTTCCACGGAGTCAGCATGTCCCCGCAGGACAACAGGATAGGGGCACAGTATGCAAAGGAACCGCATACAATCAATCTGGGGGGAAACACGACAGTCTCGCTCAGCCGAGCGGTGATCCCAAATGTAATACCCCTTATTGGGGGGTAAAAAACACCAACCGTAGAAAAAAAAAAAAAGGGGGAAAACTTGGAAATGGACAGTCAGTGCTCCGCATCATAGACTGAAACTCAAAGCCAGTAAAGGATAACAGCGTCCCCAAACTCAGGGGGGTGCCTGCCGGGCTAGATGACGTTCCTCCCTATCCAGCCAGTTCACAGCGGCCTGGGGGTTGTCAAAGAATTGTGTCGATCCATTCGCCACCACCTTCAATTTGGCAGGATAAAGCATAAAATACGGCACATTCAGCCTACGCAGCCTCTTCTTAACATCCAGAAATTTAGCTCTCCTGCGTTGCACTTCAGCAGAAAAATCAGGGTACAGAGGCATTATCTATAGAGAGATCAGCAGTGGTTCTTGCTTTATTCAGGATGACATCGCGGTCCTTGTAATTGAGCAGCTTGAATAGAAAGGGTCTGGGGGGGGCTCCCGGCGGAGGAGGTCTAGCAGGGATCCTGTGGGCCCGCTCCACAGCAAACATGGGGGAGAAGGAATCCTTGCCAAAGGTTGTCAGCAGCCATGCTTCAATAAAATCCACAGGGTGTTTCCCCTCCGCCTTTTCAGGGATTCCCACTGCCCTCACATTATTCCTACGCAAGCGGTTTTCCATGTCCTCCAATCTGGCCGCATTAGCTGTAGTAATAGAGTGGAGAAACTGAACATCCCGCTGTAATGGTTGCCACTCATCTTCTATAGTACTAACCCGGCCCTCCAATGCAGCTGTGCGAT